>NC_085975.1:18676188-19034796 GCF_910591565.1 Cydia splendana | reverse complement strand
ACCCCATACCCGTTTAGGGTCTCCCCACACCTATCGACGCGGAATCGGCAAAGCCGACAGTATAAGCTGTGGGGAGACCCTTACGCGTCTACGCTTACTTTTAGAACACCTGCCAAAACGAATCACTACACCTTATAAAACAAAGTCCCCCGCCGCCTCTGGCTGTTTGTATGTTTGTTCGCGATAAACTCAAAAACTACTGAACGGATTTTAAATTTTTTCATGCGGTTTTCACCTATGATAATCGATAGTGATTCTTGAGGAAGGTTAAGTGTAGCAATGTAAAAATTGCAGAACATTCCCAAAAAGCGGAAACGTTCTCAGAACATTCTGCAACATGGAAATTTATTGTTCCGCCATCTTGGATTTTTTCCAAAAAAATTTTTTTCATAGGAATCTAGAGGCCTCTATCTCCCGCCATGCCAAATCTCAGCGCGCTCGGACCAACTACATAAATTAAAAAAAAAAGTCGGCCATTATTTTTTTTTTTAATGCAGTTTGTTTTGTCTCGGGGCCCTCTATGACATTTGGTCGAGCACCCCCCACCTATCACGCACCGTTTAAAAGTTGCCATACAAAATAGAAGTGGCCAGTTTTCCCGCAATTGTAGCATTTTTCCAAAAAAATTTTTTCATAAGTATCTAGGGGACCCCAAGATTTCGTGACCAAAATTTCAGCGCGCTAGGACAAACTTGAAAAAATTAACAAAAAAAAGTCGGCCATATTGAAAAAAACATGGCCGTGTAAAAAACTGCCAGGGTCCCTCTATGACATTTGGTCGAGCACCCCCCCAGAGCACCTAGGTCTGACCGTTTGGACGGGCCGTCATGCATTTTTCTGACCGGAAGCGGTAGACCAAAAGTCGGAATTTTCTGGGGGTAAGGATACTACACCTAAACTATCGTGAATATTCATGGTATAAACTACCGTCAATAAATAAATTCTCGTTCTCGAGAACATTCTCAGAAGTTACCGAGAAATTCTCAAGTGGAAAGTTTCGCAACTTTGGAAAGTTCTCGTGCGTGCATTGCTAGTTAAGTGTATAATTTGGATTGGAACCCGTGCGAAGCCGGGGCGGGTCGGTAGTATTCAATAAAAATCAGAGTAAGAAAGGTAGAAAACTAAAAGTGTATTTTATTCTACCTTGCTAAAATAGCGCACATTATATTGCATACAAACGACTATTCAACAAGCTAATGATGTAATAAAACGTACTTTTGATCGCAAAACTATGCTCATTTCAATGGTTAATAACGCAATAAAATACAACTTTAACCCAAGTAAAACTATGTCCAATTTCAAAAGAATATACGGTCTTAATACATTGCTTCAAAGTAGATATGAAACATTGTATGAGACGCATTTCTCAAATCACATTTAACGAGTGGAAATTGTATTAAAAATGTTTGCGTGAATTTGCTCACCCTAAAGAGCCTAATTTTTATATTAATTAAAAAAGGTAGAGTTAATTATTACCGTAAAACGGGGTCAACAGAAATCGCGGGGTGAATAGAGAAATTTTGAACTTTTTCTTTTAAGTTGTTATATTCAAGTACGTACAACTCTAAACTCAGAGTTTTTGGAATACGTATATAGTAGACTATTTATTCTCTACTTTGATACCAAAAGAACTTAATCAAACTGCCTAAAAGTTAGATTTTTTTTACTCTAAAGTAAAGCTTCGCCGAGGTAAGAAATGAAGCGTGTGTGAACTTTGGTCTAGCGGTAAATGTAGTGACATTAACAAAGTAAAAATTAGCTAACCTGGTAATATAGTATCTGTAGTACCTAAATAATAAATAATATCACCAATTTTCTGTATAATGAAGCATTTTCTTACAAAAAACTATCAACAAGCAATTTTACATGATAAAGGGGTCAGTGGACACGCATATGGGGTGATTAGTTACGCCATAGGGGGTGATTAGATACCACAAAGGGGTGAAAAAACACGCCTTGGTGGTTAAAAGACACGAAAAAACTATTTTGTATCAAATAACTGTTTAACAGATATATTAACTATTTGCCAATAAAGTATCAACATAATAATGACCAAATTCGATGCCTATGACTACTAAAACGGAATTTTTCTATTCACCCCTTTCTTGTGTCTATCGACCCCGTTTTAAGGATATGGCGAAAATAGTTAGTTTTCTTTGATTTTCTCTGAATTGGTAAAGGGGTAAATATTGATTTTACAAATGCAAAATTGAAGAACTAACCAAGACTCAAAAAATGATATCAAAATTTTTGCTTTTATCATTTGATTTATTGGTGAAAATCGTCCTTGAAGTTGAAAATCGTGTCTTTTCACCCCGTTTTATTGTATACAGGTTTATAAGTTACCTTTACTGAGGGATTATACAGGGTGACCTTAGCCATTGGACAAACCCTGAAATCCCACGTAGGGTTACTTCTCAGAAATGCTCTAACGGTAATATTTTTTTAATTAGAACAAAAGATAAAAAGATAAATTATCAAACAAAAGTTATTTCCAATAAACGACAACAAAAAGAAACATACTGTATTAATAAGGCAGTGCTTTTGACAATTTGTTTGAAAATGTGCGGCAATGATGACATTTGTGAAAAGTCAGATTCTTATTAATGTCATAAATAAAAAAGATAATCAAAACGGTCGAAGAAGGTTTCATATTATTTATTACCTCAGGAGCCACTAACACATACAGGTTGCTCCAAAGTAAAAAAGTCGTAATTTGTTAATTTCTTCGTAACCGCTACACCGATTGTTATGAATGTTATGATACTTTGTATACTGGTTCTAAATACCCTAATGCGTATGTACATTTCGGCTTTATCCAATGGCTAGGGACACCCTGTATAATAAGAAAGCCGATGTGTGTAATGACCAAAGCACACGTGTTTCATACGACGTTTTTCAATACACTTTCGAAGAAAAAAACAAAACTTAAGTATATATTCATCAAATATTTTTTTAAACAGTGAAAAACCTACATTTACAAAAAAAAACTTACATTACTGCACTAGTTTGATAATTATAACTGTACCGTACCAGTTCTAGTATTATAATAAAAAAAAACACGGGTTTAAAAGGTATCTACATCTAGGATTATGAGTCTAAAAGCAGTTCAATAAGTTCCATAATATTACGAGCATGTGCGTTGAAAAATAAGTTCAAAATCCTGTACATGTTAATAATAATAAAAACCTATACATTAGAAACGTAAGGGGTCAGCGTCATTACATTGGTATTGAATTTTCGCGTCAGAATAAGCTATAAGAGCTTATTAGAGGCAGAAAACGTCAATTAAACGCAGCGATAGCCGTGATTTAGGGGCCATTCAGCACACAATTAGCTTTCCCCGCGGCGTTTGAGGCCTAATGGCCATAATCTAGGACCTAGATGCAATCCAGCTTTGAAGAATACAACTTGACTTAATGTTACACGCGACGCGCATTAATATATAGGCTGAGCCAGAATATCCAGAATAATTAACTTTAACCATGTATTCCCGTGATATATTGAAGTAAATAAAGTGTTTAGCCTAATGTATATTAGGCAAAATATCTATGTTTATGACAAATTCCAAATTAAACAAATATTTCCCAAGATTGTGTATCCGTCAAATATTATAACATCGTTCGAGATCGCGCTGGTTATAATATTGTTACTGAAAGAAAATCAAGTAAGTACGTTGTTCAAGTAAATCACAACATTAAAATTTCGAAGTTAGTTAGGCCTATGTTAATATTGCATTTGTTAAATAAAATAAAATAGCCTTTTATTTCGACCTTAATTTTTTTTTAAATGGTACAGTTTTGTCATGTTATTGAATATTTGTCAAATTTGTCATACTAGTCAAACATATTACACTATTATTATTATAATTTGATTTAGAATAAGGTTGGTTGTCATTTTTGTTAGAGTTGACATCGGTCGACTTGCCTCCCGGCATAGGCCTCCCCTAAGACCTTCCATTCCTCTCTGTTAGTTGCTCCTCTTGTCCATGTCCATGTTGGTCCAGCGATAGCTCTAATGTCGTCTTCCCATCTGCGGTAAGGTCTGCCTCTTTTCCTTTTCCCGTCTTTGGGGTACCAGGTTGTAACAATTTTTGACCATTTTTGTCCTGGCTCTCTGAGCATGTGTCCAGTCCATTTCCATTTTAGGCTATCTGTTACATAGGATACATCTCTTAATTTTGTGTTTTTTCTTATGGTGCTTAGTCTTATTTTGTCTTTCTTTTTGATGTTGAGAATACTTCTCTCTATGTTGTGTTGACATACTTCTAGGGATTTCCTATTTTTTTGTGTTAAGGCCCACGTTTGGCAACCATATGTCATGCTAGGGAGGATGCAAGAGTTGAACAATTTACTTTTGCATTTTAGTGGGATTTCCGGGTTCTTGCATTGCATTTGTTACTCGTTATAAATTATAAGTCATCAGGTATTGGTTAAAATATTTCGGATTGTTCACTGTAGGTAGGTATAAGTGCTAGCGAGATGCGTTGCGAGTACCTAATCTAAATATATATTATCAAATCAATATCAGATGTATAGAGGTTGAATATGAATCGAAGCTACATAGTTGGCATAAGTTGTAAACTCTGATAGGACTTAATTATGATAATCCTAACACGCACTTTCTTTAGAAAAGCGTACATTTTCCTCTCCTGGCTCTATTTTGATTAGTGTTATCAAATAGAGATCGAGGTGTAGGAATTTCTTAGGACACTTTCACTTATATTTATAATTTAACTACAGAATTTGTAGAATCATTTTAGATTATAATATCTATAGATATATATGTAGATACTTAAAGTAAATGTGAATAAATGTTGAATAATACTTTAAAATGTTTGTCAATCCAATTATGAACGATTCTAAAATCATGTTTTTCGGTTATAATATACATACATAGTTTGATAATCTTTTATTATAAATATTTTGGGATTGTGAAAATAAAGTTTTTTTTATAAAACAATATTGGGAGAGCCCGTTGATGTCTTTATTTAAAGATTTAAGTATTTAGCTAAGACACGTAAGTTTACGTAATATTTATGTTTCAAGTCAACCAAAGCATAGCTTGTGCAAAAATAAGTAAAACATCAGAAAGAAAACATTCGTAAACATTTATTTAAATTACCATTTCCAATATGTTTCCTCTGAAATATTTTTTTTTGTAATAAAATTAAAACAAGTTTTCTATAATTGATGCACTTTTTCGTCTAATTTACATATCCGCGGTGATAAACGAGATAAGTTTTTGAACGAAGGGTCGGAAGTTGAAATGTAACTCATTACTCATCATAATCGGCCGCAGTCGGCTAGCCGCCCGCTGCGCTGGCAAGGAGCGAGTTTTAAAACTCCACAATTTAGACATTTTTATTACTCTTAATGTTTATTTTTATATTGACTTTTAAACTTTATTGAAAATAAATCTTATGATATTTCGATATATTGTACTGTTTTATGAAAGCATAAGGTACATAATTAGTTATTTACATCAAGCAAGCATAATAAATATAAACTAACATCATTTATTTCCATTAATATTACAATCAAACTAGGTCTAATTATTTTCTTCAGGAAAATGATGGGCACACCAAGGCTGGTTTTAAACTCATCAAGCATCATAGAGGGTAAAGAACAATTTGTTTGTTGCCGGTCCCATATTGGGATACCCTCCTCCAATTGAGGGGGGATTTAAATCTTCTCGGGGCAGAGGTGTACGGTTGGAGCCGGTAAAGGTTTATTTGACGTTCATAAGCGCATTGTAATATGCCTACTTGAATAAACTATTTTTTTATCTTTTTTTTATCTTTATCTTTATCAATTTGGGGTAAAGAACAGCATGGCATATTTTTTTAGTTTGAATAGGTACTACTTTTTATTCGCTAACCTATCCATTAATTGTTAACAGAGCGAGCAGATGTTTTAGAAGTTGTGTATATTAAACTTCTACTCGCTCGAATTTCTTTCTTGCAAATATAAGTTACTCAAACGTAATAATTTATTGACTATATTTTTTTTAAATAGGTAAATGTATTTTTAAAGCCCAATCAATTGGTGGATTCGTTTGTGTCATAAAATTGTTGCACTAAATTAATTTCAGTCTCTTAAGTTCCCGCGTACTTGTACAAGTACAAGTTAAAAACTTTTATTATGTTTGTTTATTTCTTTCTTTGTTTTTATCAATAAAGCAGTTACTAAAATATTCATGTCAAATTTTATGTTATTTCAGAATATCGTTTTAAAATGAGGGCGTAACATCGATTGTATGGCGGCGGCTAGGAAGGCCGGCGAATAGATAAATTTAATGAATAATGAGTTGTTTTGCTCTCAGCAAACCTCACCGTAAAGGTCTCTGCCCACCACACCGTATCATACCATGACCGTGCTGTGAACGTATCAGGCACGGAATTTAACGCAATACGGACTACTATGCCCACTACACCGTGTCCACATTGTTTCATGTCCGTACATAACGGGTTTAGTGCCCGTAGGAACCGCACATCATCCCCATAGCATCCGACTATAATCCCCGTAGAATCCGCGTTTCATCCCCTTCGGACCCGCCTTTTATTCGCAAGAGCAAGACTCGTCAGAAAGAGCAAGCGAATAGTAACAGACTGGCAAGAGCGAGCAAGAAATATGGCACCGAGTTTAAAACGGGCATAGAACGGTCACCATAAGCGGTTATAATCCGTATGCTCACCGTTTCGCCGCCTTCACGCACCGTTCTGGCAACGTTGCCTGCCGTGCACGGAGCGTTTCGGCATCGGCAAAATATCCTCGCCGACAATTTTTGACGGTCCGTGCATGGCACGCGACGGGTATGGTCGGTGTCGGAACGGGCTAGTGGGCATAGTCTCATACTTTTTAATACAAAGAATATGACCTGACACGTTCCTACTACGGTCATGGTATGATACGGTGTAGTGGGCAGAGACCTTTAACAGTACACAATGATGTGCGTATCTAAATAACATACTTGACTGCGCGTACAAGTGCGTGTGCGCAACCACAAACGTCAGGAAGTATCAACTGCGGCCACATCCCCTTCCCTGTAGTTGATTACACCGGCCAAAGGGCGGGGCTCCTCGGACCCTTATTATTGGAAACTGTGTTGGAGGCTTTCCAAACTAACAAGGCAAATTGAGTGTTATAGAGGAATAATAATAGAGGTTAGTATAATATGAGTAGAATAAGTAGAGATAGGTAGATTATATAGGAAGACAGGTCGAAAATCTAGTTTTGGACAAGTGAGTTAGTAACACTACAATCATGGATGCAATAAATATATGAATTATGAATTAAATACATGGTAATTTTACAGAAATATGGAATATGCTATATAGGCTCATCAGATATATATTGAAGGCCAAGGTGGCCAAATAGATCGATACATATCCTTGATCGATTGCTATCCTGCAATTTTTGTGTTTTTGAATTTGTAATTTTGTTATTTTCTATAAGAATATCAAACTCGAATTTAAATTGTATTTGTAGGTACAAGTACGCGCGAAATTATGAGAATGAAATTAATTTAGTGAAACAATTTTATGAAACACAAACAAATCCACCAATTGATTGGGCTTTAAAATACATTTATAACAAAAAAATCAATTCAAGCGGAAGCTTGCTGCCATGAGCCGTGGCACAATGGCGGGATAACGCGAGGAAGAAGAAGAACAAAAAAATAGTCCAAATATTATATTTATAGAGCAAACTTAAAAATTAAAATGGTACCAATGAGTACTATTATTTTTTAACTAGGTACTTGTCTTACTGTTGTAAATACATAAACGAAACAACATTATCATGTAAACAGCATCGACCTATAAAAAGTACAATACTCAGTCCACCGCGCCGATGCTCCCGTTTAGCATGCACTAACAACTCGATTAAACAATAATAGTCCGTATTCCATCACAATAAGGTTTACAATTAATCAATTAACTGTGTCAGCGAATAATCGGAACTCAGTCGCGCGTAATCGATTCAACTGACCTTTAATGCCTTTATAAAGGACAGTAGGCCGATTCTGTATTAACAATTTGATATAGTTTTCATCTCATTTTATTTCAAAATTGAGTCGTGTCATCAGGCATCACGCACACCAATAAATACAAGCTACGCCTTACGAGCAAACCCCGGTTTGAGGGGAGCAAAAATGCACTTATGCTAGTGCTTAGTTAAATATATCGACTACTATGTAATGGACGAATTGCGTAGTAGACAAATGGACGAAATATGATTTGGGCGAAATTCGTATTGGGCGTACAGCTCACAAATCCTCTATCGACATATTCGAAATCCATATGAAGCAATCTTTGAATGATCACAATTATAAAATATGAGCGTTAATTCTGTACCTATACTTTTCCCATTTCCTCAGGATCAATCAACGCTAACTGGTGCACAAGGTCAAGGTGGTATCAAAATAAGATGAACATCATATCAATTTTTTTACAGAATCGGCCTACAGGTCATTGTCTGGGGAACTTTTAACAGCTGCACTCAGATCATTTGAATTTGGATGGAAGCGCAAAAGGATGGGAAAAATGGCGATGACATCCTTTATGAGGATCGAGATCATAATCCGTTCGAGTGGTGTAATAAACGTTTTGTATTTTATTTTATTTGTAAGATTCGCTTTATATCTCCAACTTGTAGATACCGCTTCATTATAGTCTGTCTCTTTTAACTATAAAGTAATACGCCATACATTTTCTTTATAAGACACTAATAGGGACTATATACTATTTCCTTTGAGCAGTACTTCATAGTTAAAAAATATACTGTAATAAAAGCTGATGGGAAGTAATAAACATAAGAAAAACCACTTTCCCTATTGGAATCTTTCCAATTAATAAAATAATTTATGTAGTGACAACTTATAGATAGAGACCCGTTTGCTTTTAGTAATAAACATGTTGAAAAATGTCAACTATGTAGTTAAATTAATTACAATAAATGTAATGAGATTCAGAGATTCAAGATTAAGTACAGTACTAAATTAGCGACATTTTTTATTTCGAATTTGAAATTTAATAATATACATTCAAAAAGTCATATTTAACGAAGTTAAAGGGCGATAAAATATTTTTTCAGTCAAGGTGTTTTATTATAGCATTCTTCATTTTAATTTATAGTCATAAAATACAGCAGCTAGATTTACAACCAGCAATTAACTAGAGTAAAGAGACAAGCGGCAAATCGAATCGATTAAACAAAACCACGTCAAAAAACCATCGATTAAGATAATCGAGCTTTGAAACATCGAAAGAGATGTAATCGAATATGGGATAAGTCCGCGCAATTTAACACTGGCCGCGAACACGCAGCCTTGGCTTATAAAAGAAAAAAAAAAGTAAAAAGAACATGGCGTCCGAACGACAAGATGGTATCTGGTATCGGCTACCGTTTGTACGCCGAGCGGTGCAAGCTTCCTGCTGACTTATCTGTATTTTTAAACGATTTTCATTTTTTGAATTTGTTTTTTGAGAAGCTTTATGTTTAGCATTATGTTGAAAAAAAAATTGAGTAGGCAATGGCTAAACTACCTGTACGGTACGGATATGATGGTCGTTCTTGTCTACGTGACAGCGTGATAAAACGGCGTCCGTCACTTTCTATCCCACGGCGTTAAAAAGTGACAGTTATTTTATCACGTGGATTAAGATGGATAAAGCTATCCATAATACGCCGGCTAATATTTAATAATTTTAACAAAATATTTATTTAAAAAAATTGTTTTGTCGACATTAAATATAACGCTTTCCACTTTGTAAAGCCTGTTTGTGCCAAAATAAATAGAAAAAATGTCTAAACATTTTTATGAATTTAATTGACTAATAACAAAAAAGATTTCGACTGGCGCCATGTATATTGTGACTTGTGGCATTTAGCCAAATAAATTAAGTTCGTGAAATCATTAGTTTCGCTACATATTAAGCATTATATCACCATTAATATGTAGATTATAATTTTGTATTTCCATAATGGTAATGTTGTTTGATAAAGTAAAATATTTGGAGATGAAAATGTTGTAAGTAATGTGTGGTGGCTTGTTTTGGTAAGCTTACCTGATTTGCCAAATTTGTATTAGGTATAAATAATGTCGACTGGATAAACAAATTATTTCGTAATTAATCAAAATCAATTAATCCGATTGATTATTCTCCAATTAAATAATTAATTCAACTTGATAGTTAAAATGCAAAAAATAAAACCGTGGAAAGGATATGATAAGCGAAACGTTACACGCTGACATTCTTATCGTATGCTTGGACATAATTAGCAGCCTTACTATTTTTTATCGTTAAAATTGATTGACTTAACTTAAGTGCCAGTAGGTATAGTTACGCTTGCAAATATAAATAATAATGCTCTTGCATAGCAAAGTAAAACAGATGTTAAAATCTGGAAGAATGTAAATTTAAATTGACAAATATTGAATCGAACACTTTAACAATAATAACAATAACAATATTTTTTATCGTGGTATTATATTAAAACATTGTTGAGACAGTATTTTGTATAACTTGTGTACCTACGGTTTCATTGCTACGTGAAGTCATTAAATATAAAAGCCTCAAAATATGTTATATGAAATATGTACAATATGTACATATGTATATGTTAACTACAGATAAAATCCAAAACAAAGTTATCTTATCAAAAACAAGTGCAACGTAAAATTTCGCACCCGCTCACTAATTCTCAAACAGCCAGTTTTCGAAGCCTACACTTTGTATTTTGATGCTTTAACTTGCCTTTCGCCGACCACAAGCCTTGTGAAATTCCTCGTAAACTCATATCCATATCCACTCCTTACTTCTCCACCATCGTATACAACCTTATCACACAATCCAAAGACAACCTTATTTTTGAGAGTGAAGAGTTGAAATTTGTAAACATTGAAATGGAGAGAGAAGATAATAAGGAATAAAGTTTTGCGGTCGGCACCGTTCCTCCAGTAAATGCAATACAATGGACATGCGGTATTACAGAAGATGTAAAAGGTTGTAAAACTGTTGGGCTTTCTGCAGTGCTCAAAGTTTCTTTGTTGACATAGCACGTCGTTTGTTGGAACGTAGTGTTTTGAATTATTGTGATGTATGATGTGAGAGACAATTCAATGGCGGCTTGAGCAAACTTTCTTTCTATAATCTTATTTTCCGCTTAGACTTTAGAGATTCGAGTGAACTTATAAGCTTTTATTTTAAATTATAATGTAATTGTTACAATATTAATTACATGATTTTATTTGGTTACCCTTTAATCAGATCTAACTACTTTAATTTTGCCTGGAACTTTGGTAACCTACAAATATTACTTGAGCAAAGATGTAATTGTAAATATATTTTCGCTTAGCAGTGGGTGGGTAAAAAAAGGGATGAAAAAAGTGCATAGTAAGGCTACTCACTCATTGCAGCTGGTCACGCTGGTCTGCGACACCGTCACCAGCGTCGTGGTCCTCGTGGTCAGCCGGTCCCCCACGCACTTCCTCCTCTCACACTCCGCCAACACTGCATCCTCCTTCAGCGGCTGCAACACCTCCTTCACCTTATTCGGTCCACACTTCACCGTCGACCTCTCAAACTTCAAATTCGCCGTCGTTTTCCCATCTGTAGACACCTCAGTACTTTCCGTTACAATCGCCCCCCTTTTTGTCTTCGAAACAACTTTAGAACTCTTCCCAACTACATTACCGTTCTTTATAATCTGTTCGTTTGAATCTAAGATTTGCGTTTGAGGTAGACCGTTCTCTAACATACTTTTGATACTACTAGAATTCAGATTTGTACTTATAATGCTATCTAAATCTACTTCGTAATTATGCTGTATAGGTTGTCGTCTTTGGTCTTTCTGCCACGTTTTTACTCCGTAAATTGGTTCGGATTCTACTCCAAAGCTATATTCTACTTTACTATTATCAGTAGCATTATCAACTTCATCTGGTGCCGGTTCTTGTGTAGTGTCTTCAAAAAAATCATCAGTAAGTTCGGTGATTTGCGCTCCTGGTCTTTTGACATCGGTTAAGTCGAAATTGATGAAGTTTCTATTCATGTTGTTCATTTTTCTCCTGCCGTAGAGTTGTCTGTAGTACTTCTCCTGGTCTCCGTACATCCAGCAGACCTTCCACCATTGTTTGCACATGAGAATGTTCGCAGAATTGGAAGCTTTCACGTGTCTTGTTGCTGTTGCCGACATTTTGGCGTTTTATTGTCTGCTGAAATTAGTATAACTTTGAAATATAATATCTTTGGATTGAAACAACACGTATTTTTGATGAGATTGCAAAAAGATTCTCTAGAGCCGGACCAAGCTAACTCTGCATGCCATTTGCAATAGCAAAGTGTGGAAATGTCATTATTTATATCTAACTAGTATGAAAATATGTAATTTATAATGTCACTCTCTCACTTTGTTCCATTTAAGTCGGTGTAAAGTTAACTTATATTATTTTCAATCAATCATTTATTTCAGACATAAAAGCCCCTATAATTTGTTATTTGTTTTGTCAGAGTTTTTTTTTTACTTTAACTTATTTGTTGTGGCTGCCAATTCTAAAGAAATTTATAGTATGATTAAAATACCGCTTTCTAGAACAAATCAGCGCAAAATTGCGTCGACGGTAGAAAATAACAAAGCAGCAGGATTGCAGCCAGATGGTGTTAGGGCTACCACAGAAGCCCTAAGCTAGGTATTAGATAATATTTATATTTCATACAAAAAGATACCACTACGTAGGCCTTTTTGGAACTCTTATTGTTATTTGGATTTCAATTTGGAATAATTACATTAAAACATTGAAAAACTTTGAGTCAGAATACTTTCTACCATCATAAATGTTGGCATTTAGTATCTAAGTAATTTTCTGTCTTCTTTACCTATTATTACAGTTAGTGTAATCTTTTTACTACTTATTTTTATTAAGTACCTAGTGCTTACTACATATTTTAAATAATATGTATTCTAAGATTTAAAATGCACGTGTATTAAAATCTTAGTTCTGTCTTTTAGAATAAGGGATAGTTTAGCCGTTAGTGTCAAAAACTATGTATTTAAAAATTTCAAGAATCCAGTTTTGTGTATAGCCGTCGGAATTTGGCGTCGAATCTAAGAGTCAAATCAGAATCTCGAAAATGTCGTTGATGCTCCCAACATCTTAATTTTCCGCAACTACGCCACAGGCAAACCCACTAGCAAACTTTAATATTAAGTCTATTGTGCTGCACCAGTTCGAACCTGCCACCCCTCAGTCCTCAGGCCTGTCATTACGGCGCAATCTCTCGCTGCCTTATTACGGTTTATTTGCTCCTACTACTCCCATTTCAACAAAGCCATAACAGTCAACAAAACATGCTTTTCTACGATCTTATTCTTTTGATGTTGGTCGTACTATCTTGTAGACTAAAAGGTAGTAAAGGTGTACATAATACGATTCCTTAAGATCTATTGTTTTATGTGGCTGCGTTCATCTGGTTCGTGATTTACTGGTTAATTGTGCTATCTGCCGGTAACGAAGTAACGGTCGGATGATAGGTTACGGAAGGCTTATCAGTGGTAAATACATACGGCTAATCTTAGATGAGAGTTAGATTGGCCGAAGAACCTAGGATCTATACTTGGGCTGTCTTTCCACTGAGGCGGAAATGAGAGGAAACGTGCGAGAATCAAACATATCATTGATTGTAATCCACATCACTTACATTACAACCAAAGGTATTCATCTCCGCTCATCTCCGCCTCGGTGGAAAGGCAGCCCTAGCTCATAGATCTAATACATAATGATGTCGCTGTGTTTGACCATACTTAAAGAGCTGAATTGGACGTAATTCTACAAACAGGAATCAATCAAGGTTACATTTTTTAAAGTTCTGTTTATTATAAATTATTTCCAATTAGGTATGTAGGTGATACTGAAAAACCAACCCTGCAAATGTGAAAAATAAATCATTAGTTTTATAGGACTAGCTTATTTTTTTCGTGATTTCAAGGTTTGCTAACATATTTGTTTTGTGTACGTACATATAGGATTTTATATACCTCGTACCGTATACGTATTTTCCTATTTTGTTAGGTATCTACATTAGGTATCTACAATCTGTGACTGGGGACCGTAGGGCTGGCAGCTTCCTCGCACAGCGCATAAGCATTGCAATTCAGCGTGGTAATGCTGCCAGCGTCTACGGGACCTTGCCGAGGGGTGATTTTTTATTGTAGTTTAGGTTTAAGGATGTTTTATTTTTATTAATTTAGAATAGTTAGATACTTTTAGTTTATACGTTTTTATACAATATTTATATTTATTTGTTTAATGGTTCAATATCTAATAAATTAATCTCATGTTTCATATAAATTCTACAATCTTACACAAATCAATTCTCAGCCTACAATCAGCGCACGCTCGCAATCGCTATAAATCTTCACAATGCGCAGGAGTCGATAATTGTAACGCAGCTGTAATTAGGGGTAACATCAAAGGGCCTACATTGTAGATTACTATCTCCTGCTTCTATCTATGATAAAGCCAAGCTAGATCTACATATAATGTACAAGATTGCCCGTCAAATGTCAAAAGTGCGACCGAAATAGGAATGACACTTCGTTTGACAGTCATTAAAAATATTGAATTCTGAAATAATATGTGATTCTGTAGAATATTTGCTTTTGTAACAGGATACGATCGCCCACGGAATCTCCTGAATAAAGTTTTGCGGATTTTGTTTGTTCTTTATTTTGTCCAGGCCCCAATTTCACCACGGTGACAGGTGCGACAATTGTAAAACATCACTGTTGCTGACGTCACAGGCATCCATGGGCTACGGTTACCGCTTACCATCGGGCGGGCCGTATTCCTGTTTGCCACCATCATTGTATTATTAAAAAAAACTTTATTATATCGGAAAAAAACAGATATTTCTCTTGCTAAGTTTATGACAATTGTCACAAGAAACACTACAATTGTCACGAAATTCCGACATATAACTCATTTCCTGTCAAGATTCACCGACAATTCTACAAATATGTCGACTAGAAAAAATAATTCTTGTTTCACAACATAATTGTAATACATACAATTGTAGCAAAATGCCTGTCATGTTTGTAAGTATTTCTATAGAAAATATTTTATAAAATTGTAATATGTCACCTGTCGCTTGACAATTGTCGCTCGACATATGTCGCTGACAATTGTAGCCGTGGTGAAATTGGGGCCGGTCGCGGTTAGTTATAGTGATTAGTGATGTATTTAGGAGGACAGAGGCTACCGAGAAAAACGAAAATCGATATCTCTTCATCTGCCACTCTATCGCTCGAATATGTAAGAGCGACAGAGAGGCCGACAGCGAAATTTCGATTTTCGTTTTTCGCGATAGGCCCTCATAGCCCTGGCCTGGATAATTGCCTTGATCTAGCCGCGGTAATTAGCAGCGCAAACATGAAAGCGCTGGCAACATTATCGATCGTTATCTAGCGCGTGCCAGAGGCAATTGTGAGAAAAGGGCCCTTAACATATTCCGATCCGATATTATATTCCGATCTGAAGAAAGTGAAGAAAGTGTATCTGTAACTACTTTTAAGTTATTTTGCTTGGAAGTGGTGACTGTACACCTGCAATAATATGTTACACTACAAAGGCCGCAGAAATATCTGACACGATCTTATTTGTAGAGCCATAAGAGCGTGTCACATATTTATGCAGCCTTCGAGGAGTAACATATTATTGCAGGTGACTGTACTGAACTGTGACGCGGTGCAGAAAGGGCAATGTTATAGTGTTTTACGGTACCTAGAAGTAAAATGTAGGTATAACATATATATTTTGTTTCGCTATTTATTCATTTTAGAAATGTGCATTCCAAAAAGATATGTTCGGCCAAAAAAGGCGGACTTCATGCCACAGGGACTCTCTCTTTCCCATATGGGCCATATCCGACATTCGATATAGATAATTTCAGACATGTCTGACCCCCCGTCAGCTGCCGGACCGATAGTCTTTTTTTTGTCTGTGTATAAATTTGAAAGCATAATTTTTGCTGAAATATTTTTTGCCCACTGCCCGAAATTGTTGGCCAATATCGGATCGGACAATGTACAAACACCCTTAAGCGGTTATTACACTGAATCCAAATCCAATGTTAAGATCGCCTTATGTCTAATGCCATTTCAATGTGTTCGTTTCTGAGTACAAACAACAACACTCCTAACTGTACATCGGTGGACCTTATTACCAAAGGCATAAGGTCCACCGATGTACAGTTAACAGTGTGGGCGATGGTACCGTCCACGTCCACTATTAACTTGCAGTATGACAATTTTTTTTAAATTGATCTGTCAAATAACGTAAATCGCCAAATAACTTCCTTATCTGACAGGTGATCTAACCTATAATTTACCTAGCACTTTATTTACCAGTTAAGCTTATTTGAAGATTGTGAAACGCCAACGATGACTTTATTCGCCAGATAAGTGGCAAGTAGCTTATTCGGGACTTTACTTGGACATTGTGAAACAGGCCCTAAACCTGACTTTAAAATATATAATTATATAAGAGAGCAAAAGGATATTCTTAGTTTATATGTCCTGGAAAGGGCATTTATTTGTATGATGATACAGATATTTGTTCCTGAGTCATGGTTGTTTTCTATGTATTTAAGTATGTACTTATATATGTATTATATATATCATTGTCTGAGTACCCACAACACAAGCCTTCTTGAGCTTACTGGCTTAGTCGATTTGTGTAAAAATGTCCTATAATATTTATTTTTATTTATTTATTTTATTTATATAGTATTAATCTTAAGAGCTAAAAGCATTCGATAGTGTTTATGGAAGCTTTTATGGCTTTAATTAAACTGTTTTAATGACCATTTTAATGATGGGCGTCGTCGTAAAATATTACTGGAATTCTTGCGTGCAGTTTTGTGAATATTTTTAGAAATGCATTATAAGTTGGAAATGATCTCGTAAAGTTTATATTTTAAATGTCATTGAGCCTATATTTTTGACATGACTTGGGTACAGGGACAGCTGTCACCTATTGAGTTGACATAAACTAAAAGTATTGAAAATATGTCAATATTTACATATATTTAACGGGGTAACTTCGAAAGCGGGGTCTTCGAATTTTGAAAATGGCTAATATCTATAAAATCAAACGCGTCTTGCTTATATTGCATATGTAGAAAGAGCTTCTAGTTCAGTAGATATTTACCATTTCCACAATTATCCTGCTTTCGATGTTATCCCAATGCACCTTTCCATTTCGCTATTTAATAACAATATTTGGGAGACCGAGCTTTGCTCGGAATCCATATCATAACTCAAAAATGCGCGTTTTCCCAGAGATAAGACCTAGCTAGATCGATTTTTCGCCCCCGAAAACCCCCATATAACAAATTTCATTGAAATTGTTAGAGCCGTTCCCGAGATCCCTTACATATATTATATAAATAAATATATATGTATATACAAGAATTGCGCGTTTAAAGGTATTAGATTATTACAGACCTCCCAGCAATAAATATGTATTAGCTCATTACAACAAACGTCACTTCAATCATTTGAACGCGTCCTGTTTGTACACCGGGCACGCTCTAATAGAAATATTTTATTCATAAGACCATCATACTTCTAGCAGATGCTACAATAAAATGGCTACCAGTTCACCGTTAACGCATTTATACAACACCTTATTATATGAACATGCTCACACGCATGCAAATACGGCGAAATCTTACGTCCTTTTCCCACGTTACGGGAGACGTGGGAAGGAAAAGAACGGCTGTGTTTTTTTGTTTTTTACGGGCTAGCTACCGAAGGGCGAAGGAAATTGCCGCATGGTTTCGGGGCATTTTTGTTGGTGATTTGATTTTAATGTGCTGTTTTTTGGTGGATTCTTTGAGAAATCTGTATTTTTAGGGTAAAGGAGGAAAAGTTGGCCACTGTTAATAGGAAAATCTTTGTCTAATATGTACATTTTAGATTAAAAAAAAAACAATCAAAAAACACATTTTCGTGACTACACAAATTATAAAATAAATGTCAATTAATGAATATCCAACCATCAACGTGTCGAATAGTCGGAAAAATAAAAAAATATGAAATGCAGAAATGGCGAAATAATAACTGTAATTACCTATATAAAACACTTGACATAATTTATTGTAAGTGCCGAAGCTTAATTGCATGTCATAAATAATTCATGTCTTTCTCATGTCGGCCATTTTACAAAACATTTTCCAAAAATCGTGACAATCCGTAACGTCGTTAATTTCTAACTTTGCTACCAAGAAACCATTAAAAAATAATTATCCCAACAAAAAGCATGCCGCAGGCAGAGCCGGGTCCACAACTAACTTACCACTTTAGTTTATTCCCTCGCTGAGCTAAAATCGCCTTTATTACAAGGATATACAAGTCAGGGTCAGGTCGGGATAAGTGGTTCAGGTGGTTAATGATCACCTGGGGTTACTGGGTACGAAATTACGGGCTTTGCTTGTCGACCTGGGCCGAATGGATGCATAATTGTCCCGTTCGGACTTTTGTATCGAACTTAAATAGCATCTGTTGCAATAGTATGTGTTTATTAGTGCAATGCAAGAAGTAAGTAAGTAGTTTGATTACTAACAGAACTTAAGAAATACTAAGATTACTTTTATTTTTATTTTTATTGTTTTGTCTTGTTACTTTCGTAACAATGATATGGATATGTATAATGTCTGAAATAAAGTTTTTCAATTTCAATTTCAATTTCAATTAGTGTTATGGCTATTCATACAGAAAAGTCTATGCAAATGCTAAAAATAGATAAATGAAAAACTTAAAATCAACAAAGCTTATCCTAGCTCCTTTACGCATTTAGTTACACACTCGGTTTTAAGATAGTGGGTAAAATTTAATTCGTTTAAGTTCGGTTATTTTTTGAATTATCAATGAGTTCGGCTGTTTGTTTTTCAATGTGATAAAATATCATAATGCTTCATTGCCACATCCCAATTCACATTCCAGTAAAGACTTAAAACTTTCCCACATCTTCAATAAACACATCATATTTAAATCGACTAACAAGCTCTCATTTACATTCGAAAGGTCAACATATGCAAGCACATATAATAGCCTCATAACTCGCATAGAACTGATGACTCCATCTAAGCGCCGCGATCATTCATGAATGATTAGAACGCGAGGAGAAAGTTGGAACGAGTCATCAATACCAGGAAATTGAGAAGTGATCAATGAGTGAAGAGAGGGAAGGCTTGGCGTTTGATATAATAGTCTAACACACGCGGACATGTACAAGTTATAAGTATTTAGTTAATATTTTAATGTGCGACGTACGACGCATCTAAATATTAAACGTCAACCTAATTGTCGTCTTTAATAAAAAAGACTTAACTTCGCAATACGATTTGTCATTATTTCATGATCTTCATGAGCAATTTCATTTGAAAAAAGTAAATGACGCTTTTAAAGAAGTTTTGTCTTCGGTTATCGCGACAGTTACTCATGAAATAAAACTATTGAAACGGATTATATCGCGTATATTGAATACGTACTACATCCCGACGTTTCAAACCCATTATACAGCGTTCGTGGTCAACGGGTGACTGAGGAAAAATTGTACTGTGCAAAAACTACCCACTTACAAAACAATGAACCATCATAAACTATAAATTAAAAAAAATTGGTTCATAAGGCTAGTTCTACATTAGAACTATTTTCAAGTAAAGCTAAAAATACGCGATAAAACGCGATAGTCACAATATTTAATATTCAAGATTTAATTTACTAGGTAGTGTGGGGCACTTATTCCCTTACTCTTAAGTTCTAATATTATAATTTATTATTTAAAAAACGAGTTACTCTAAAAAATGAATGTGCTTTAATATTTTAAGAGATCCACGATTGTTTCTAAATCTCACCTGAACGACAATATTGTGTGGTTTAAAGGGAAGTATATACCTTCAACTAAATCAATAATTTCTTTCAGCAGTATTTAAGAAACCATGATATACTTATCAGCATATAGTTAAAAAAAAAACAAAGTTGTATTCAGATTATTGTTACAACACCTCGCCCCATTACCCACTTCTACAGACTATTAAACTTACACATTGATTACATTACATTACGCAAAAAACAAAAATGTTACTGTCAATAGAATCACCACATTACTTTGGCATGTCGTTTAACACAACGCAACTTGCAGTAAATGTATAAACCTGCGCACGCGCAAGCACCTCACTTTATTCCCCAGCTTCGCATAGCTAAAATGTTTTCATACGTAAACAGTTAAATGGGCCTTTTACGAATAATTTCCGCGTTCCGATCGATTTTCTATCAAGCTGGGCACATTTCCCGAATAATACTTTAAATAAGTACTTATAATGTTAAACTAATATTATATTATTAGTAACAAATAGGGATGCTCGCCCTTTAGATAGATAGTTTATTTTTCAAGTAGGCATAATTACAATGCGCTTATCAACGTCAAAAAAGGATTCCGACGAATTAAGAGCCTCCCCCTTTTTTGAAGTCAGTTAATAAAGCTACGCAGGCTTAGAGTTGATCAAAGGCGCCCAGATTCGTCTTTATACAGAGAAAATACTTTCCGTTAGCAGCCATTGCAAATAAACTTAGGGACAGGACAGGTTTTTTAGAACGACATCTTAGCCAAGATATTCCTTCGATAAGCCATAAGGAATTTTTAATTACACAAACGGGTCTACAGCGATATAGTGTAAATTATATCCCGGTAGACCCGTTTGTGTAATTAAATATGTGTACAAAACGAAGTTTAAAGTGTCATAAGGAATTTTCTTTCGATAGTACAGGATACAATATATATTTATATATGTGTATATATTTACGTATGTATATTTATTTATTTATGTATAATATTACTTATGATGCATATATAATGTCATATATTATAGTTTAGTGTTTTTTTTTTCTTTCCAAATTTACTGTAACAGTATTCTGAGCCTGCACCAACTAGATCTTTCGGTTTAGCCCATGGTTGACTGGTAGAGAATGCCTTCAGGCATTAAGTCCGCCATTTGTACTCTTCATTTATTGTGCAATAAAGTTTAAATAAATAAATAAATAAATAAATACAAGAAGCCTAAGAAACAGCGATGTTAGCCCAAGAGAGATACGGTTTGCGCAAAACATTAAATTATAATACCCTGATTTTTAAATATCTTTCTAATAAGATATTTACAGATAATATATACAGGAATCCTACAAAAATTCTACCCGAAAATAGGTACCTAAATAGAAAAAAAAGTAGCCCCGTTTTATTATTTCAAACAATTATTATTATTTCTATCTGCAAGCATAGCGACATTTTTGCCTATAATCAAAGAAAATGTATGGTATATGTAAATCTAATAAATCCACAAATGTACGGAGCGTGGTATACATGTCTCTGTAGAAAAGAAACAAATAAGAAACGACATTTTGTTGAATTTTAGTTTGTATGCAATACTAGAATCGTGCTATATCCGTTAAACTAAAAACGTCAGCTATTACAAATTATTCTCACCTCAGCAGCTCGAACAAGTGTTCCAAACTCGGGTTCCAAACCACGTACGAGCTCCGTACGAGTATGAATTCTTAATAATTATTTAATTAAAATAAAGTTTAAGATTTGATAAAAACTGATAAAAATACTATATTTTAGGTATTTTATTGTACAATTAAAATAATGAACTCAAAAAATACACAATTATCACGCAAAATTAATTATTCTACTTTTAAGAATTTCTACTATAGTTGACAAATCCGCAATTCGGACCGCGTCTTACAAAGTTTTTTTTTTACAAAAAGAAAGTTGTCGGTTGAGGTGTCAGTTGATGTTCGTTATTTTTATTTCTATGTGTTTTTGTGTTCGTTTGCGGTAATTAAACTTAATTGTTTGTATATCTTAAGAAAACATGAGTGCACAGGGCACAGGTATTAAGTGACGAAGAAGGATTACATTTTTCAAGTTGTCTAATAGGTATGTTTTCACTGCTAAGGTGAAAAATTTTGAGTACTACACGAGATCAAAGTTATTTACATCTCGTGCGCTTTTGAGTCCCTTACTACGCTCAAGATTCTAAATTATTATAGAATCTTTCGCTTGCACGGGACTCAAAATAAGCACTCGAAGAAATATCAAACTTTGATCTCTTGTTGTACAAATAACTATTCCAAATCGCCATGCTACTGATTCGTAAAATCAAAGAGAATTTAGACTAGAGGAATATTGTCTCTATTTCAAATTCACTTTGGTAAGATGACTGGAGTAGGTATGTCCTAACCGTTGGTTGGCGCACCGCACCGGCTCAGCTATTGAAAGCAGCTTGCATGTAAATGCAAGGTAATATTGTCACATTGCGTGTCTATAACAGTTAGCCACGCATTCTATACGTTTATTATACGGGTTACGTGAACTTTGCTGCAAGTACTGCAACCTTTCATTTTGCGATTACTCGGTAATTGTTGTGGGTTGTTATTGCTGGATTATTTGTGTACCGTCCCCATCAGATATATCGGAGCGGCTAAGGTGTTCAAAAATATCTGTAGCTGAACTTTAACGACTTGATAATAGAGTATTTGTAGAGATCTTTGTCGTTCAATATTAAAATTAAACAAAATCAACTATATTTTGACCCCCCCCCCCCCCCTATAATCATCCAAAAATCATGCTTCAAATGACCCCATTTCCTCCTACTTCATGCTACCGTCATCCGATGTCCAGACCCCCCCCCCCTAATTTGAAATGACGTAATTTATGAATAGCCCCTAATTCCTATATTATATATAGATTCAAACTCTTAATAAATTTCTGACTTTTTTCAGTTTTTTCCTGTATGACTCTTTTCCTGTATGCCTTAGGAGGTTAGCACTGATCAGTGTATCTCTACATTCAACTTGAGCATGTCAATATTAAGTTAATGTTTCGAACAGTCAAAATTTAATAGTAGCATACGAAAGATTAAGAGGTGTTAGCATGCTTCGTTATTATTGAAGAACCTATGTTGCTAGCAACTTATCAGAACGATTGAGTCTAAAGGGACCCACAGATTACCAGTTCGCCGGACGATGTCGGCCTATCTGTTGTTCGAATCTGTCAAATTTTGCGTTTAACTGACAGGCCGATATCGTCCGGCGAACTGGTAATCAGTGGGCCTCTTAAAGCTGAAGTTATATTGGTTAGTATGAGCGGACTCTCAGATTCCTCCATGGATTTCTAACTTAGAGGTGTTGTTACGCTTGTTAAGACGTGTGGTCACAGTATGGGAGTTTAAAAAACGCTTGTAAACCTCCTAGCGCCTCCTGTAGGCATCCGCAACATGCGGGCGCGCTCGTTAGAGCTGCAACCTGTTTTTTATACAACGGCTTTTTATACCAACGCAGACCACTTACGGATCAGATTCTACGTGTTTAAGAAGGAAGTGTAGCTACTGACAAAAGATACTTTTTACATGCAATTTCCATTCCGGGAGAAAACGGTTTCCACTAACTAAATCTTAACAATATCACGTGCATATCACTTTGATTTTGATGTCGATCGCTTCTGCATAATCTAGGTTTATAGGTTTCGCTTTTAAATAATTTTGTATTGCAAATTTTGAAAAACGGAAAACGGGAAACGTTTTCTCGTTTTGTATGGACGAGTACGTGCTATACTTCCCTCTTAAGAAGAAAGGGGATCGCATCTCCATACAAACGTAGTCCCCGTTTTCCTCTCTGGATATTGACATTATGCAAAGTATTTTCACATAATTTGATGTACTTATATTAATCATAGCATATATCTGTAGACCTTTTTCGATTTTTTGATACAACATGATATGACAAAGTCACGCGTCCAAGTGTGCTTCCACTTTGTGAAACCATAGTGGAAGCACGGTCTCCTGAAATAAGCTTCATGACCCCACATTGGGGGCACCCGGACAGGGAACGTGTTAAATGCGGAGTCCACAGGGTTTAATCTATAACCACCAGGCAGCATAGACTAAACAGAACGAGCCTATAAGGCAATAAGGCTATATATATTCTACAGACGTATAAGGTCTCTAAAAAACCTAGATTCGACTTAGGACGTGTGAAGTGTCTCGAATAGTTTTTTTATTAAAATAGCATTTTCTAAAAAGGATGAGTGTTTATGTTTTTGCTCAATAGAATCATAAATCTTTTGACATCTTGTCGAGTTGGCAGGTGAATATACGAGTATTCAACTATTAGAGTACTAATATTTATACTGCCATAACACTGACAAATTTATTTGAAAAATCTGACGGGCACATTTGTACGTATATCCCTAGCTTTTAGAAATCACACCGCAGAAAAAAGGGTAACATAGGTACTAATAAATAAATAATAAATAAATAAATATTATAAGGACATATTTTACACAAATTGAATTGACTAAGCCCCACGGTAAGCTCAAGAAGGCTTGTGTTGTGGGTACTCATACAACGATATATATAATATGTATATAAATACTTAAATACATAGAAAACAACCATGACTCAGGAACAAATATCTGTATCATCATACAAATAAATGCCCTTACCAGGATTCGAACCTGGGACCATCGGCTTCATAGGCAGGGTCACTACCCACTAGGCCAGACCGGTCGTCAAAATAAAATAAGTATAAAGTAATTACTTAGTCCATAAACTGTCGAATCGTAAGGCTTATGAAGAGATAATAAAAATTAGTGTGCCGTAAAAGTACCTACTAATAATATTTGTCAAATACATTTCGGGAAAATTGATCCCTGTGTTTCATAGTAATTCACTCGTAGCACACACTCATGCAGAAATACTTGTAAAATCACATTAGGGATAATAGGATACACTTCGTATTACAGATGTGACGGACAAATTTGTCTTCCGAATATTGGTCCGCAGATCTAACGGACACCAACAGAACCGTCCGAAAAAAGCATTAAAAGAGTAAAAGCATGCTTTTACTGGGATTCGAACCCAGAGCCTTCGGCTTCAACTAGGAACAACCGACTGGGCTAGAAAGCATTTATACAAGTAGGTAAATAAGCAGTGCTTATTGCTTATCTGCACGTGCACGTGGCGGAATTATCCCAGAGACTGATGCCACTGTCAGTTATTGATGGAGACCATTTAGCTTCGAGATAAGGATGCAGGCGTGCGGATCGAGAAGGCGAGATAGAAAGTCATTCTACAGTAACAGCTGTGTTTACGGTAAATTAAAGATATATTTCAATAATAACATAATGTAACATACTTAACTTAAAAATACACAAACACTGTATTTGTCTTATCGCCTGAATGAAAGTGATCTTTTCCGTGCGAAATAGTTCGAAAATTGTCAAATCGTAAGTATTCTACGATAGCATACTAATGATCAAATAGTTGTTAATCAAATATCAAATAGCGCTTTCGTGTGCACGGGCCCTACCCTACCTAATACATGTATTTTAGTTAGCTTATACCTACTACTCAAAGGAGCCTACTGTGTTTCCTGCGTATTGTTTTGTTTAAAAACTAACTAGATTGTTTCAGCAATTTGTGGAATTTTAAACTATCAACATTTAAAGCTATTAAGATTGTAACAACAGTACATACAGTCAGCATTATAAGAAGCAGATCAGACTACGAGTCAAAAGTTTCACCATAAAACCTACCATCTATATGGTAACTACTTTAAAAAAAAAATCGTATCTTATGTCTGTCAATCAGAAGAGAAAAGTAGTTACAATGTATGGGATTCATACAGAGTTACTGCGTTTTAACTTTGAGTAGCAGTGCGACATACGAGATTTTTTCAAAGTAGTGACGATATATATGTAGAGTTTTAAGAGTTAAGACTAACAGATATACTTTGAACGCTATCACTATTAGGGAAAGTATTCCAGGGTGGCTGATACTATTGGCATTTTGTTTTATCCGCTACTAGTGATGCTGAGTGTACCTAACACAATAAAATATCAAAACTTGATGGTATACCCACAAGGTTTCTTAAACTCTGCAAATCCGTTATAGCACCAATAGTCAGCCACCTAACAAACTTATGTTTCGCCCAGGGTGTTTTCCCCAAACCTATAAAGAAATCTTTGGTCACACCTGTCTACAAAAGTGGTGAGAGAACGGAACCTAACAACTATAGACCGATCTCGGTTCTTACTACCATATCTAAAATAATAGAAAAATTGATTAATATTAGACTCGTTAACTATCTTAATAAATTTCAACTGTTATCAAAATTCCAATTCGGTTTCAGAAAAGGGACATCGACTGAAGACGCTATCCTTAACCTAACTTCTAGAGTAACTAAAGACGTTGACAACGGGAATAAATGCCTGGCTGTCTTTCTCGATCTTAAAAAAGCTTTCGACACGGTGTCTCTCCCCACTCTTGTAAAAAAGCTCGAGCGTTGCGGCATCAGGGGAAAACCGCTAGACCTACTCAGTGACTATCTCCGAGGTCGAAAGCAAAGGGTTAAAATTGGAGGCCAATACAGTGATGAGGCAGATGTGACTTTCGGCGTACCGCAAGGCAGTGTACTTGGACCCACTTTGTTCCTCGTTTATATAAATGATCTCACTGACATGAATATTCGTAAGGGTTACATAATCTCATATGCCGATGACACTGTCGTGGTTTTCACAGGGAGTAACTGGGAGTCAGTTTTTGAAGCCGCGGAAAGGGGCCTGCAAAAGATTAATATATGGCTGAATAAAAATCTATTAACCCTGAACGCGGCTAAAACAAACTACATTTGCTTCTCTAAAATTAACAATGCCCAACCGAAACCAAATCTTAGTCTAAAAATTCATGTCTGTAACTTTCAATCTCCCCTGACATGTCAATGCAGAGCTCTAGATAAAGTAGAAACTACAAAATATCTTGGCATCATAATTGATCAGCGGCTCTCTTGGCATCAACATATAGAATATTTGAACGGAAGAATTCGTAAACTAGTCTGGATTTTCAAAAATCTCCGTCATGTAACTAATAAAACACTTATACGACAAATATACATTGCTCTTGCGCAATCAATTATTACATACTGTATACCAGTGTGGGGGAGTGCAAATAAGACTAAGTTTCTCGAACTTGAGAGAGGGCAGAGGTGTCTCTTGAAAACAATGTTCTTTAAACAGTATAGGTATCCAACCTCAGACCTTTACGCGGAGTGCAAACTGCTCAGCATACGTAAACTTTACATCGTCTCAGCAATCGTACGATTTCACAGGACAATAAAATTCGACCCTCGGCCAGAAATTGGAAGACGAAAATATAGAGTTGTCCCTGTACCCAGTAATAAATCAGCTTATGCTAGGAGACAGTATGAGGTACAATCCGCGATCTTATACAATAAAATAAATAGGGAACTAAATATTTACTCGAAAAATGTATACGAATGTAAACAAATAGTTTGTAACTGGTTACACAAACTAGACTACAGTAAGACTGAAAATTTGATTCATAAATAACTAATATTTATAAAGGAGGATCTTAATTCATGTAATTAAGGATAAAACCTCTATCATCTAATAATTTACACTAGCACTGATATATATATATATATATACAGTGTAGTATATATATATAATACCCCAACTACTAAAGTGAGCACACACACACACGCACACACACACACACGCACACACACACACACACACACACACACACACACATATTACAATGTATTACAATATTCTAATTAGTTACCAATTAACAATATGGAAGAGCGAGGCTTTCTGATACAGGTACAATATACCTACTAGAAGGTCTCGACCCCTTGTTTTATGTATTACTTTAGGTTGAATGAAATAAAAAAAAAAATATTAATTATTATAAAAAAACTGCAGAAATTGATTTATTCTATTCAATATCGAGATATGGCTATAGTCCTTACGCAGGCCAGATGCGGGTTGCGGGAAAGTCTGCATACCTTTCGGTATTATTTTTATATTAAATTGAAGTTCACTGCGGTTTTTCCATTCCATCTCAAAACGTATTGACTGTATATAAAGCTAGTATGTAGTTACTCCCTTTTAGAGTTGTCAGCGATGGTCACTGTGGTTCTCCCTTCGCATAGAAGAATGTATTAAGTGTATATGAAGCTAGTATGTAGTTAAGTCGTTTTGGAATTGGGAAGCGATGGTGCTGCTGAACACAATCTGCGCGGACGCACGTGACCTCATCTTCACTATACAATATGATTACAAGCAGTATTGTAACATTTCTAACTGAAATTTATCCCTCTAAGCGCCACTTGCACCATCCCACAAACCCGGGGTTAAACCGTTAACTCAGTGTCAAATTGTACTGGTAACCATGGTAACTCCAGGCTTAACCGGTTAACCCCGAATTAGTGAATGGTGCAAGTAGCCCTAAGGGCGACTTGCACCATCCAGAGTTAGCCACTAACTCGGAGTTAACCGTTAACTCGGGGTTAAATTGTACTAGTAACTGGATGGCGTAAGTGGCCCTTAATAAATGAAATGTGTTTATTTGCTTAACATTATGTACGGACAAGATGGTAGAGTCAATAATATTATGTCCAAATAGAGTTAATAGTAATGATGATGATATGATGGTAAAGTTAATAGTAAATTAAATTGTGAAGGAAGATAAAAGTCTGTATAAATTAAAATACTGTACGTTATATCGTACTTCGCTTCCAGCACTAATGCTCGTAATCAATGATAAGTTGTATTGTGGTTCTGTAATGGCTTATAATGTAACCACTGTAAGGCTTCAAAATATTACCACTGAGGATTACATTTCGTTCGACTGAAGTTATGTACGTTTGCAGTAGTAAACGTTTGTAGTAGTCGAGTAAGGGTAACATTCCATTTCTGACCGCAGCTGCACTACTAGTACGGACGCGTCGGTGTTATTGTCAATTTCCATAGTAAAATGAGTGGTAAAGACTGTATCGGTAATTATAGGGACAACTTTACCCAAAGGGTAAAACGGGACCCTATTACTAAGACTTCGCTGTCCGTCCGTCCGTCCGTCCGTCCGTCCGTCTGTCACCAGGCTGTATCTCACGAACCGTGATAGCTAGACAGTTGAAATTTTCACAGATGATGTATTTCTGTTGCCGCTATAACAACAAATACTAAAAACAGAATAAAATAAAGATTTAAATGGGGCTCCCATACAACAAACGTGATTTTTGACCAAAGTTAAGCAACGTCGGGAGTGGTCAGTATTTGGATGGGTGACCGTTTTTTTTTTGCTTTTTTTTTTGTTTTTTTTTTGCATTATGGTACGGAACCCTTCGTGCGCGAGTCCGACTCGCACTTGCCCGGTTTTTTTTGGTATTATATTTTTATTTCAAAACTACACATGTGTTTAATTAGTGCTGTAATAAGGTACACGTTTCGTCCTGGGAGCTCGACGTAAAGCATTTGGTTTGGACGAAATTTACCCAATCCTCTCGAGTAACAATAGCGAGTGCCGACAAATACTAGAAGAAAATTTGCGGTTTGCGAACAAGACAATATCACACAAATAAAAATCGTACTACTTATGTAAACAGCAATTACACATGATTCGTATAGCGAAACATCTGGACATAGTCTAAGCATTTCTTTTCGTAAAAAAAAGTTTAGGATCTGTGCATGGTGGCCTTTTGGAGAATATGGCATGCTACTTACGACAACTATGACTTTGACATCTAATATAACTATCATGGAGTGTTTCTATCGACCCGCTCTAGCGATGGATCAACGCCATGAATGTCCGTTAGGCTTTGGTTTTAAGCTTATTCTTCTAGCTGTCTCCGTCATTACGCTTGCATCAGAAATTGAAGGGATTCCAAAACGTGGGGTGAAAAATCGTTTTTACACTTAGATAACATGTTTTGGCAGCCTATTAACCTGTTGTTACTTTAAATCGTACCAAAGAGTCGGTGAAATAGTCTCAAATTCAGCTCGATAGGCTTGTCCGGACTGTATTTGCTATACGGTATTAAAAGCATCATAAAGTCCCTAAAATAAAAAAAAAATGTCAAACCTTCTTAAATCAGATATAGCTTAAAAATACCCTCAGATCAAACTGTTAGAACATAGTAATACAAAATAATACACATGCCAACAGTTAGACCAGATTTAATCTGTCCCTATACTTAACAATACAGTCTTTAGTGCTGCCGTCGTTGGAAATGGACTATCACCTTTAAGCTACAACGTTTATTTATAAAGCTACCTATTTTAAAATGTTTATTTACTAATAAAATAACTCGTGGAAATCTGAGCAATGAATACGGGCCATGTATAACTATCTGAGCATGTATACAATTTCTACGCAAAATGACCCATAGAAACCTCTAAACATTGATGAAGATTAAAAAAAAAAATTAGTGTCCGACCGAAACATGTTTTTTTGCCGAAACCGAAACCGAAACCGAATGTTCGGCTTTGGCTCTAGTTTCGGCCGAAACCGAAACCGACACCGAACCTTTTGTAGACTTGTTAAAATCGTTGAAAAAATGTCATAAAACCGCTTTTACACACATACTATGGGGCTGTCAACACCCAATGTCCTTGAAATTGATGTTACTTAAGCAGTTTTTTAAGAAAATTACTAGAGTTAGACCAAGATAATTCTGCAACGATTTTGATAACACACGCAGTGCATGTGTTATTTTAAACGTCAAAACTTCTGTGAAATTATGACGTATAAATAACATTTGCACTAGTTCCACTGCGTATGCGTATGCTATCAAAATAATTGTAGAACTTTCTTGGTCTAACTCTATTCATTCACCAGTCAATCAAGCTAACATGTAGATACAGGGTCAACCAAAAACGCGAGCGCAGCGAGCGCGAATTTTTTGTTGACAATACCGATCTTCCCATACAACCATTTCCAGTCGCCGTTACGACGCGGTGTTGACACATCTTGTGTCGACACCGTCTGTTTCGGTCACAATTCCAGTCGCAGAGTCGTCGCCGTGTCGACACAGTTACCAGAAATGGGGAAGGGTCGACACATGACACAAAGTGACATAAAGTGTGGTCGCCGTGTGCACACATTGTTTCGGGTTTGCGACTACTTTATGCCAAAATCATTCGTTCATTCGTTCATTTTGTTCCTGTCAAATGGAAACTGTCAGATGGAAAAATACTTAAATAAAAATAAGTGACATTAATACGCCATCTCTAAAACGGATTACAAGACGTAATTATATATTGTTTGCATTTATATTACAATATGACTTAAATTATTATGGGGAATTAAACTGCTCGAGTGATTTGATAAACTAAGTGTAATATAATCAACGCGCCACCACATTGTTTTAGTTTAGCCGGAAATGAAATTGTTTACTTCTCAGTGCCTGTGTTCATAACTATATTATTTGAAGCATTTTTAGTACTTCGATGCGTATACTATACTTAAATAACAGAAATAACGCTTTACATACTACGAAACTTGTTAATTATGATGTATAAATATGGTTTAAGGCTGAGAAATATTGCAGTCACAAAGTAGTTGCAATGTTTCGACTTTGTGTCGACTCTGTGTTGACACATGACACGCGCTGTCAAAAGTAATAACAAAGTTACTGGTATGTTACTGGATTTGCAAAATGGCTCCTTGTGTTGATTTGTTTTCAGATATTCTCAAAGTGTAAAAATGCCGTGGTCAGAGATGGGCATTAATCGATTAACTGTTTATTCGACGAATTAATGGAATAAAAAAAGTTAATTCTCAAATTTTAATCGCGATTAGTTTAGTCGACCTAACATAGATTGAAATTGAATTAATCTGAATATTAATCGAATAAATTATCGATTAAATCTCGATTGAAAGTTGACAGGGGGCCATTTTTGTACGTAAAAATAATAGAAATGTCTTGCATGCAGATGGTAGCAAAACACTTTGTCATAAAAGTCGAGATGGGTGTCGATATATAGGTTTTAGGGAGTGCCGATTTCGAAAATAATGACCATTTTGGAATCCGAAATGGCGGCCATGCACTGTGTCATAAAAGTCGTCATGGATGTCGTTTTATAGGTTTTAGGGGGCGCAGATTTCGAAAATGATGACCATTTTGGATTCCAAGATGGCGGCCATGCACTATGTCATAAAAATCGTCATGTACGTCGTTTTATAGGTTTTAGGGGGCCCCGCTTTCGAAAATGATGACCATTTTGGAATCCAAAATGGCGGCCATGCACTATGTCATAAAAGTCGTCATGGGTGTCGTTTTATACGTTTTAGGGGGCCCCAATTTTGAAAATGATGACCATTTTGGAATCCAAAATGGCGGCCATGCACTATGCCATAAAAGTCGTCATGGGTGTCGTTTTATAGGTTTTAGGGGGCGCAGATTTCGAAAATGATAACCATTTTGGATTCCAAGATGGCGGCCATGCACTATGTCATAAAAGTCGTCATGGATGTCGTTTTATAGGTTTTAGGGGGCCCCGATTTAGAAAATGATGACCATTTTGAAATCCAAAATGGCGGCCATGCACTATGTCATAAAAGTCGTCATGGGTGTCGTTTTATAGGTTTTGGGGGGCGCAGATTTAGAAAATGATAACCATTTTGGATTCCAAAATGGCGGCCATGCACTATGTCATAAAAGTCGTCATGGGTGTCGTTTTATAGGTTTTAGGGGGCGCAGATTTCGAAAATGATGACCATTTTGGATTCCAAGATGGCGGCCATGCACTATGTCATAAAAGTCGTCATGTATGTCGTTTTATAGGTTTTAGGGGGCCCCGCTTTCGAAAATGATGACCATTTTGGAATCCAAAATGGCGGCCATGCACTATGTCATAAAAGTCGTCATGGGTGTCGTTTTATAGGTTTTGGGGGGCGCAGATTTCGAAAATGATAACATTTTCAATTTAAAAATGGCGGCAATGCACTATGTCATAAAAGTCGTCATGGATATCGTTTTATAGGTTTTAGGGAGCGCAGATTTCGAAAATGATGACTATTTTGGATTCCAAGATGGCGGCCATGCACTATGTCATAAAAGTCGTCATGGATGTCGTTTTATAGGTTTTAGGGGGCGCAGATTTCGAAAATTATGACTATTTTGGATTCCACTTTTATGACAAAATACGTAGCCGCCATCTTGGATTATAAAATGATCATCGTTTTCGAATTCTGCACTCCCTAAAACCTATAAATCGACATCCGTGACGACGCAAGTTATCTTTATTTTCAGATCTAACAAATTGCTACAGAATACAAAGGACAAAAAAGAAGCGAGGAGGTAATGAAACAAGCAAAAATACAGATGAGTCCTCGACGCAATTGGGTGATTCTTAAATTGTGTCCAGATTTTTTTTGTCATAAAAGTTTATATTTTTCACATATTACTCTCACAAGTTCCGTGACATTTCGACCTTGTAATTTTTTAAGTAAATGTTTTTGTTTATCTATGAGGATCTCACTAGAATAGTATAATCAAGGTATGTTTATATTTGATGAATGAAATAGTAACGCAAAAAAAAATATATTTGTGTCTTATATTCCTGCCGAAGACTTTTATTTTACCTTTTCCTTCTACACAAGTTTGGCCAAGTAATAAGAATTTAGGGCTCTCAATTTTATTTTGACTTCTACAACAGTAAAGCTACGAGGCCATGTTTTGGTATCGTTTTCGTATAAATTCGCAGTACCAAATTTAGTTAAGGTATCACATTGACACCATTCCGAAGTAAAAACATATAAACTTATTAAAATACTTTCTTTTAAACTCCTCTTCACGCTTAAACTGCTGAACAGTTTTAATTTAAATTTGGTACACATATATTTTGAGTCCCGAGACAGGATATAATAAGTTATCTCAAAAATCATCCTTTAAATGTGTGAAATGAGGTGTAGGGGGGAATTCAGAATTGACTTCTTGAAGTTAATACTGTTTAAGTTTAGGTTTGAAGTCATGTTTTTTCATCATTTTTAACTAAATCAAAGATGTAGACCATCCCAAATTTCATATAAATCGGTTCAGCGGTTATTGATTTCCCGTACAAATTTCCACGCCACTTTTCACACCTTCAAAAGATGATTTTGGTTATAAGATCTATCCTATATGTCCTGTTCCGGGACGCAAACTATTTCTATACCAAATTTCAACGAAATCGGTTCAGCGGTTAAGCGTCAAGAAGAGTTTAAAAAAAACCGGCCAAGTGCGAGTCGGACTCGCGTATTAAGGGTTCCGTACATTAAGTCCGACTCGCGCTTGACTGCACATTTCTAATAGGTTTTCCTGTCATCTATAGGTAAAGAACTATTTTGTGTATTCAGACGGACATACATACAGACGCACGAGTGATCCTATAAGGGTTCCGTTTTTTCCTTTTGAGGTACGGAACCCTAAAAAGATTTATTTTTATTTTGTGGAATGGTGTCAATGTGATATCTTAAATGGATTCAGCACCCCAGATTTATACGAAAACGATACCAAACACGGCCTAGCACCTTCACTGATATAGATATATCAAGATAAAATTTAGAGCCCTAAATAAACTTTCAAGAGCGGATATCTCAAAAACTATTCAACATATCGAAAAAATTGACTGAATAAACTTGTAACAAATTAAATTAACTTTCATTTTGTATAAGTGGCCATGTCGCTGAGATGCATAGTTTCCGAGATATAATCGAAAAACGGGAAAATGGGACCTTCAAAGCCCCCTCTCTCCCCCCCGCTCAAGGGCTACAGCCGGGGACTTTTGATATGTTCACCTCCTAACTTGTCAAACCGAGTTACGGAGTCAAAAATTGTGTTCCGAGCATTTCCCTCTACAACTTTTGGAGCATTCGTTGCCTGACCTAAGTAGCTTATTGAATTTCTTTAAAAACTTTTCTGTAAAAGGTTGACGAGTGTTGGGTGTTTATATGGTTTCGATCGATTATTATCATTTGCATTGCCCATGATGACTTACTAGAATTACGAGCACACGAGGCACTAATAGTAGTTTGACAAACCTTGGTTTTCAAGAGGTATTTTATATTGACATTTGCTGTCACAAATTTGCTGTCAGATTTAGTCGCAAACCGCACGCAAAGTGCACACAAATGTGTCGACACCTTGTTACGGAAAAGTGTAGACACGGCGACGACACTTTGTTTCGAAACAATTCTAGACACATTGTGTGGACTCTGTTACGACACATCTGACATTTAGTTACCACTTTGTGATTCTGCGACTGGAATGGTTATATGGGTTCACCTGGGCCTAAACGTCCGAAGTGCCCCAGTGAGGCGAACTTTCATGCGAAGTCAAAGCCGTGTCCAACCAATGTCCATTGTATTAAAAAGCGAGATATTTCCTTGAGCGCTGGTGGCCTAGCGGTAAGATCGTGCGACTTTCAATCCGAAGGTCGCAGGTACAAACCCCGGCTCGTACCAATGAGTTTTTCGGAACTTATATACGAAATATCATTTGATATTTACCATTTGCTTTTCGGTGAAGGAAAAACATCGTGAGGAAGCCGCACTAGTCCCGATAAGGCCTAGTTTACTCTCTGGGTTCGAAGGTCAGTCTGATGGCAGTCGCTTTCGTAAAAACTAGTGCCTACGCCAATTCTTGGGATTAGTTGTCAATTGGACCCCAGGCTCCCATGAGCGGTGGCAAAAATTCCGGGATTACGCGAGGAAGATGATGGGTTTTCTTATTATTCCTTTGCCCAGGCCCAGTAACATACGACAGTGCTATCTCATTTACTCCGATACAATTAGAATTAGACAGTGTGCGCGTTATAGGTATTAACAGCCTCTTAAGACTGCGTGGACCGTCTAGTGGCGCCCTCATTAGTGGAATTGTATTTTATAATAAACCAATTAATTTCTGTACCTATACATGAATCAGTATATGTAGGTACATATTAATATTGTTGTCCTACTTATTCCCCAACTTTTGGTCTTTGTCACATAGTTTAGTTTCATAGTACGAAGTACCATTTCGTAAGTTTCGGCCCGGCCGAAAGGTTCGGCCGTTTTTTGGCCGAAACCGAAACTACAGCCGAAACATGATTTTTTGGCCGAAACTGGCCGAAACCGAAACCGAAACCGAACCTTCGGTCGGACACTAAAAAAAATCGATAAAAAAATATTTTTTTGTACACAACGGCTTAAATGTCTAAATTAAGACTTCGGAGATGAACCTATAATCAAAAATAAACAAAACTTTTTGTTTAAACGTAGTGGTGAACTAATAATATATGAATTTGACCAAGGTATCACGTACAGTCAAAGAATTTAATTTCAGTACGATTTCGTACCTCGTCACAGTGACAATCAATATGAAAGTCGCTAGGGACCTCATACTATTGTCACTGCGACAAGGTACGAAATTATACTGAACTTTCCTTGACCGTACAGTCACCCGCAATAATATGTTACACAACGAAGGCCGCCAAAATATCTGACACGAACTTATTTGTAGAGCCATAAGAGCGAGTCACATATTTTTGCGGCCTTCGGAGAGTAATAGGGAATGCTCCCGGTACTGAGTTTGTATGTCGAGAACCGGGAATTACCGGTTCCGGTACTGTATTTGTATAGAAAACCAGTACCGGGAGCACTCCCTAGAGAGTAACATATTATTGCAGAAGACTTTACTACCTACCTATCGCTGCGGACACGGACAATAGGGATGTTTCCTGTACTTAAAATAAATTATTTCAAACCGTGCACGAAATATAGCACCAGATAATTATTAGAAAAACATAGATAGCAGCTATTTTAAACTCAACTTGTATTTAATAAATCGGATTGAAATATAAAAAGTAGGTGAGTTTACCGTGACGTCACTACATTCGTTTTCATATAAATTCCATGTTAGCAAATCGTTTTGACAGTTCTAAAAAAGAAGCTGAATTGACTAGACAGCAGGAATGTAGCCTATTCAAATCATAGAACAAAAGACATCAACGAAAGACTACGGGTGCACTTCTTAGGCGGGACTTTCAATAGATAACCTAGAGGCCAATACAAACATACATTTTGTTATCTAAATGATGTCACCTATTTTATACTCACAGACAATCCTCCAGACTGAGCATAGTGGCGCTACCCCCTCTGCCACAAATATAAGGTAGTTTTAATCCATTTTCGAGTCAAAGTGTCTTTGTGTGACGTCCGTGTCTTTGAACGGACCTATCGCGGCACGGGACTCGCTCACCTCCTCCCGCACCCCAGTATTTTTGGCAGGATCGGTTTCATGAAATAATTGCTCTAAACTCCGTCTAGAGGATTCCTAGTCTATGTTTATACTATACATAGACACGCGGGCGTATGATAACAAACCGATATCATTTTGATCTCAAAATGTAAGTTCGGATTGGCCTCCTAGATTGTTTAATTATTTCGGTTGACTCTTAGAAAAAGTATTTTTCACCTCAGCAGCTCTAACAAGGGTACTTTGCTTCTTAAAAACAGTTAGCAAAATGCGATTTTGCTCACTGAGTAATTTTGTCTCACTCAGTGAGCAAAATCTCACTCAGTGAGCAAAATGCGATTTTGCTCACTGAGTGAGACAAAATGACATTCAAGTGACCTTTATAGTCAAATGTCATTTCAACATGTGGGGTCTAATACAAGTTCGATATACTTGGGTTCTATTATCTCTGTCCCTCTAGGTATGTTCTCACTGCTTAGGGTGAAAAATTTTGTGTACTACACGAGATCAAAGTTATTTACATCTCGTGCGCTTTTGAATCCCTTACTACGCTCAAGATTCTAAATTAGATTCACGAGCGTAGCGAGTTATAGAATCTTTCGCTTGCACGGGACTCAAAATAAGCACTCGAAGAAATATCAAATTTTGATCTCTCGTTGTACAAATAACTATTATACAATAGTTACGTAAATTGGAAAGCTCTTTATTAAGTTAATAAATTTAGTTTACTAATAACTACTACACTAAGCGCCACAGAATGATCAGTATCTCCCACTTTTACTAATCCACAACCTTTCCAATCCAAAAAGACATACCTCAATACAAAAATGTTGACTCTTACACCGTTTAGTTTAAAAAAATAAAACAATGGTTCGATGAAGCGCTTTCAAAGTTTCTCCACGTTCTGCACAATGGTTTAGATAATCGGTACAGTACACTACGCAATATTGTGATAGTGAAATGCCATTGGTTAATAAGCTAAACGTACTGGTGCTCGACGCGGTCCCAGTACATGTCATCTTGTAACTCAAGTCATTGTCAATAGAGGTGACAGCAAGGCGTTAGCATGTCGAGCACTAGTACGTTTACCTTACTGGATAACTTTTGGTTTGTGATCCCGATCAAAAATGTATTACTATGGTCATACTGAACTAGGTTTCCCAAGGTACCGATATGATCGTGAAAAAAAAATACCTTAAGTTTCGTCTACTTCGGGCCTTGGAGAGACGAGGAACTAAATCTAGATAATAAGACCTTTAAAGCCTATTTATTACCTATTTCTAGTTTTTACCGCAGCTAACTCTAACTACGTAAAGAGAGAAAAAAACATTGTATTCAGTAAGAAAATGTGCATCAAGCATTATTTGCTAAATAAAAATATATTTCCAAAAGTTGCTAATTATTGTAGACATTGCTAAAATGTACGAAAAAAGTGTATTTTTCTATACCAAAGGACTATAAATTTTGCTAACTTACTAGCCGAGTTGGTAGCACTGTAATTAATATAAAATGAGGCGATATAGTTAATTGTGTTTAGAGCCATAGTTGTTCGCAAATTAGACTAAATTAGTCGCGTAATTAGAATGGTCGAATTGTTCCCAATTCTACAGATTTCTTTTCCAGATTCCCATGTCTACAGATTCCTATTTCTACACATTCCTATGTGTACAGATTCCCAATTCTACAGATTTCCATGTCTACATATTCCTAATTATACAGATTCTTAATTCTATAGATTTTCATGTCAACAGATTCCTTATTCTACAGATTTCCATGTCAACAGATTCCTAATTCTACAGATTTCCATGTCTACAGATTCCTAATCCTATTTTAACTAATGTCCTATTTAATAGATTTTCGATACCGTAAACGTCTTTAGGCTACGATAACCGCTTACCTACAGATGGCCCGTGTGCTTGTTTGCCATCATGAATTAGAATGACAGGCAATATTTATTTACATATTTTACTGTTGTTCTGTACAATACGCAAACGTTATAATTTTCAAGCAAAAATATTAAATCATACATTCTCTTTGCTTACAAGTGCAAGCAATGTACAAAAGTGTTTGCTTTGACGACTGTACAGTTAAATTAAAATTGAATTTGTTAATTGTAGAGATAGTTTTAAGTTAGAACATTATAATATTAAATACGTTATTAGAATAAAACTTGTTTTGTAAATCAGTAAGGAAAACTGGGGACGATCGAAAATCCCTTTTTAATTTAGCCTAACATTTTTATTAGGTACCTACCTAGGTGCTAATCATGAAAAATCTGCTAAGATGGGTTGGGAATCTATAGTATGGGAATATGTAGTATTGGAATTCTGTAGTATTCGAAATCTGTAGTGTTGGAATTCTGTAGTATTCAAAATCTGTAGTATTGGGAATCAGTCGTATTGGGAACCTGTAGTATTGGGAGTCAGTCATGTTGGGAATCTGTAGGATTGGAATTATGTAGTATTGGGAAGCTATAGAATTGGGAATCTGTAGTATTGGAAATCTGTAGTATTGGGAATCTGTGGACGTGGAAATAATTCGAATGAATGGTCGATTGTTTTATTTGACATGTTTCTCAGCCGTAAGGTTTTTATTGTTAGTTCTGGTTTCGCTTAATTTTGGCAGGTTACACTCAAAATAATTAAAATTGGTAATTTAATGTACATCAGTAGAGCTTAGGTAAATAGCCGGACATCTGGTTTATAAGCAGTTTTATGCTATATTTAATCGTTTTACATAGGAATAGTTTTATTTGGTATTCTTGCGCCCGTACTTCCATTTTATCGGTAACTAGCGACCCGCCCCGGCTTCGCATGGGTTACACAAAACATTTTATACATCTAAACCTTCCTCAGGAATCACTCTATTGATAGGTGAAATACAACCGCATGAAAATCCGTTCAGTTGTTTCTGAGTTTATCGCGAACATACATACATACATACAAACAAACAGACAGACAGACGCGGCGGGGGACTTTGTTTTATAAGGTATTACCTTATAAGGTAATAGTGAAATCGGTCATAATCGGCAGTCGAAATCGGCGAACCAAATTGGCATTGCGTCCACACCACGATTTGATCAGATGATTTAATCAGATTGGCGAAAAATTGTTCCCGTCTGGACTGACCTTAATACTAAGTACATAGTAATAACTAACAAATTATTTAGTAGTTTAACTCTGGTAAAATACTAATAAATTGTATTTCACAGACTCACAGTACATTTCCGCCTACTCACTAATAGTCTCTTAATTTCAACGACCAATAAAATTGAAAATATCACCTAAAGGCCCCCCCAGACAACCAATTATTAAACGAGGCCTACAAACACTTGCATTTGTTTCTTATTGACCGCACCGATTTATGACCCCATCATATCAACAAAAATGCCTCAAAAAACCACTTTAAACAACCAGAAATACGGTTCACATTCGAGTGGCAAAGATGTATAATGAAAGGCAAATTTAATTGCATTCACTATAATATCGTGCAAAACTGTAGGCGTAGTAATAAATAAGACTAGTTACCATTACAAGATATTGAAGCTCTGTTTCGTTTACGTATTCATAGGCTATACTCCTAAATTAAAGAGGTCTGTACAGCTACAAAAGTTGTATGGAAATGGGATGTTTTAAAGTTAGTAGGGTAACAACTGTGTAATTTTTAACATTCTTGCATAATAATTGGTTCATTAAGTTTGATATATTTATCAATATGATCCAGTTTTTGTTCAACGGTTACATATTTAAGATATAATAGATACATTGGTAGAATCAAGTTGGGTCATTTTTCAAGTTCGTGTTTTGAAAGCTTAAAGTAGGATTTTTTTTAGAGTGTGATGATATGAGATAATAATTTTTAGTTTTCATTGTCACGTCGTAAATGAAAAAATATAACTCTACAAACGGAATAGATTCATGGTTAAAAGTTTGCTTTATGTTATTACGATTAGATTGATTTGTGTAAAATGGTAGTAAAATTTATTTTTAAGTTTATATGTATTACATATACCGCAATTTCTTTCAAATTCAATTTGGAAAGTTTGTGCCCTTGGTTGATCCAAGTAAAGCTTCTTAAAATAAAGATGAAGCTGCCCATAAAAAAAATTACGAACGTCCATTTTGTACCAACAAACCAGTAAAATTATATGTCAAATTTAAGGACAAATTAAATTAATCGAGCATACTAGTCACGTTAAATGTATCAGTGTCATGTGTGGGTTTAAAGTCGATCGATTTGTTTATCTATTAGTAAATGTATGTAGCTTGGTTGTATCATTTGACGCCGGTGCGGTCATGCGGTGGCTACTAGCTTATGTGGGCGTACCTTTAGATTAGCTTGTACACATCTTATGTAAAGTAACTAGGCCTATTATACCTATGCTTGTGAAGCGTAAAAACTGATATAGCGACATCGCTTTCTTTTAAGATTTACCTAAGGACGTCAGATATTTATTTAAGTAAAAATTATTACCTTACTAATAAAAATTTTCTGTTATCATAAAACCTCACTTTAATTACATATACAGTAGAGTCCGGTTATAACGACGCCCAAGGGACCGCTGATATTACGTCGTACTAACCGGACGTCGTGCAAAACGAACTGCCAATTTTAATATATTTTATTTAATCAAAATAATTACATCATTTTGTATTTATTAATACTTATGCGATAATCGAAGAAAAAAAAACATTTCTTTTAAAATATTTATTTACGTTAGTATTACGACACCTTGTCTTAAATGGAGAGACTTGTGTGTTTAGAAGAAGCCACTTTTCAAGGTACGCGTACTCACTCGTCATCCGCAAATTACTCGAATCCCGTAAAATATAAAGTCGTAATTCTTGGGGATCTAATCAAGATGACGTTGTTTTATCACACAGTTCCTATGGCCACCTCCTGTGTCCATCATCAGATCAGCTCGAAGGTACTTACCTACCAAAATATGTATTGCATTTTCACCCAATACTTACATAATTATGTATGTGAAGTTTAAGCTCAACTGAATAATGGGAATTGGGTTTTATTTAGTTTGCAAAATTACGAAAAGTCACATGACTATTTCATCTTGCTCCGTATAGGCAAAAGGGGGAGGGTAGTTGGATGCGCGGGACGGAGTAAGCTTCTTACCAACAATTTAGTTGTAAAAACTACGTCGCTCGTCGTTGTAACCGGACTTGATGGACGGATTTTGAGTCAATTTCCGTCGTTAAAAGCGATCGGTCGTTATAAGCGGAGTCGTAATAAACGGTTGTGCTTTCATAGTAGCTTGTACTAAAACTAAACAAGTGCCTATACTTTCGTCGCTATAAGCGGTTGGTTGTTATATGCGGAGTCGTACTAACCGGACTCTACTGTAATTCAAATTGCATGTCAATCTTCCATACCACATCCCTTCCTCCATGTATCCTGAAACCTTATATACACATTAACTCTCGACCTTATATTCTTCGTGACAAGGTCGAAAATATCTAGAAGACACGTCTAGGTAGTCGATTAACCCATTAAGTATATGAGAGTAAAAACTGGATTCCGGTTAAGTCTAGTATGGAGATAAAATCGATTATTAAAAAACTGTCTAAGGCGTTTTGCATTAATACGAATCGTAAGTACTTATAAGGTAAACGTGCCAGTGCTCGACATTTTAATGCCCAATACATATACGACACCATGTTCTCATATTTTCTTCATATATTAAAATGACAGTTAAATTTTCCCAATTTATGAAAACAATCGTCTTCCCACAGAATAGGCCAGCCCCTTTGTTAGTCCTTTTAAATCCTGATTATTGCACAAAATTCTAAATTGTTTTTACATAAATAATCAAAGAATGTCTCCTAATATAATTTATGTATCTATAGATATTTTAATTCTCTTCACCTCTTCTCTTCTTTTTAGCCCTTTTCAATCTTTGAGATACTGTAGGCCCCCTTCAAATTTTGCCATTCTGTTCTATTTTGTGCCCTTTGCAGCTTTGCACCCATTTTGATCCAGCTGTTCTTTTGATGTCATCATACCAACGCATTTTTAATTAGGTAAAGATAATTTAATTATAACCCCAACGCGGTTTTGGTTCCGCTATGATACCTATAAACCGACCATTCTTGTTGTTCGTTTTTTGTCTCACACAAACGGTTCCAGCTACCAATAGAAAAAACTCACGGTCATCAATTTGTCAATAGGAATATGAATATGATACTTGATATCTATAGCTTTTGCTCTTTGGTATAACTTATTCGAATTGAGTCCGTCTAAGCTTATTTTGCATGGACTTGAATAGAATAAAGTATCATTATAAACGTCATATTTTAATAGAAATTTGACATTGTTTGGCAAAGTTAACTTGGTCAGAATCTAATTCAATTAATATATGTTTTATTAAAAAATATTAAAATACGTTTCAGTGATGGTAGAGTATTAATATAGGTGTGTATTAGGTAGATTCAACTAAAAATTAAAAAGATAATATATTTAGACAATTTTAGAGGTGCTCATTTAAAACTTATCTTATTTTTATTTAATATCTAATAGACATAGTACACTATTTTTAATTATTTTAACGTAAGTTATCCACCATGCACAGTCAAAACTTTTTGCAATCTCATCAAAATCCAAACATATACCAAACCTCACTTATCCAAAATATCCGATCACTGTAATCCAAATGTCCCACTCACATCACCACACAAAAATACTGGCAAGTAAAATACCTTTAAAAAAAACACGCGCGAAATTCGTTCGAATTTCAAAACGCGCATCACCGGAGCGTGCGTACGCGCTACTGAAGTCAGCCAACCGCACACCGCGACGCGTGAGACGGAAGATGGAAAGTTAAGTGTGTTAGAGAGAGATAGATGATAGGGTTGCGTTCTGAAATTTCGCTACCACTTGACGCTAATATTGTCGTAAATCTGTTGATCAATTTGGATAGAAAGTTGATTATTTATACTATCAGTTTTATGGCGTCGCATGGGTATAAATTCCGGTGAATATAGTGTAAATCGTAAATATGGCTGAGGGCTATGAAAGCAGGCTCGGCCCTATTCAACATGTATTAATGTTGGTTCTTTACATGGCCGGCTTTATGACATGTCAATAATGATTCTGACTACTAAATCTATCATCTTGCGTTATTCCGACTTTTTGCTACAGCTTATGGGAGCCTGGGGTCCGCTTGGACCCCTAATCCCAAGAATTTGCGTGGGCACTAGTATTTACCGAAGCGACTGCCATCTGACCTTCCAACCTTATCGAGACTAGTCTGGTAGCACCGAAAAGCGACTGGTAGGTAAATATCAAATGATATTTCGTAATACGTACCTACATAACTTACATAAGTTCCAAAAAACTCAATGATAAGTACCGAAATCTACATATTGACGTAGACATAGACTAATTCGTATGTAATAAAAAAAATTAACTTTATCACTACGCATGCCTACTCAATTCCATTAACATATACACGAAAAACCTCATATTTTCCCTAATTAACAGTCATTGAGCTTTTTTCGTTCGATAACCTATCAACATGACGCCAAGAGCGACTTTAACTCGTGTAATCACTTTAATTACTTGAAAGCTCACAGGAAATCGACCCATTAATATCCGGTGACGATTCTGTTTTCAAAAATTGATATGGCTTCATCTTATTGATACGACCATGACCGTGAGCACCAATCAGCGATAATCTGCCTTTCCACTGCGATGAGAGGAGACGAGGGTTCCCCATTTCCCCACAATAGCTCTGGTTGTAATTCAGCGAAGAAGAGATGTGTATCAAAGCGTTTCTTTTATTTTTTGCCATTTTTATTTATTGTGACCTTTTTTGCCACTTTTATGTTATTTCTACTCAGAATCACGAGCTCTTTCGATCCTAGTGGGATAAAAAAATGTCCCAGAGTTTTTTTCCTATTGTGTTACCATTTCCTCATACACTTTGTATGGCGGTAACAAAAAGGAAAGTTTGAAAAATACCTATATGGAAATTTTAGGACACTATTGTTCTCCTATAAGGATGAAAAGGGCTCTCGATCCTGACTAGAAATAACACAAAAGTGGCAAAAAAGGTCACAATATATAAAACGGCAAAAAATAAAAGAAACGCTCATCACATGCCTCTTATTTCTGCTTATCTCCACCTCAGTGGAAAGGCAGCCTTATCGGTTCACGCTGACCGTTGCTGACGAAGTGCAATCAGGGGTCATCTTATAATGCATATCGCTTGCACTTATTGGTACGCGTAAGATCATAACACGACTCAAGTTTGTATAAAAAATCGCTAACAACTATTTGTTACGTTATAGGAGGCAAACGAGCAGACGAATCGCCTAATAGTAAGCAATTACCGTTGCCCATAGACAGTATGGACGCCTGCCACCCCTGTGTTAAGATAGGAGAACGCTCTTTTCTTCTCTCGCTCTTTAGTTTAGTTTACCATATCAAATTGTTAAATAGAATCAGCCTCTTTAGCTTTCTAGCCTACTGAATGGTGATAATTAATTTAGTTATCTTGGGAGATAAGCTGACCGCCTTTGGGTCTGGTTTGGGAACGACAAACACCGATTTTGCATTATATTGTGACCTATACATGAGGCGTATGTCAGAATCGTTATTAGTGGATGTTTGTAAAAGTTCTTCTGTGTACCATCAGCCGCAAAAGTGCATGGCGACTTTATCAATGAATTCGTTCATAATTTCTTCATGCGATTTCGCAGCTCACTGTACGAGTACATTAGTCATAATGCCGATTTTATGATTTTACAAGGTTTGTGCGTATGCTTGGGTCAAATCTTGCGAGTTATTTTGACCCACTGCCCGTTATTCGATTGTGCTGAAACTTCACATATAGGTACAACATATGTAAGTTGGTTGACAATGCAATATTATGGTACCATCGAGCTGATCTGATGATGGACACAGCGCAACCTTATTGTGTTTGTGGTTCTACGAATTGTGATGAATTGTCCCGATGAGTACTTATTAGTTGCCTGTTGAAAGAAAAGTAGGTACTTACTTACTTAGGTAGGTAGGTACACCTACTGACATATGTACATTTATTAATTTCCGCTAACCAAAGGTTGTCTGGAAGAGATCGCTTTTTAGCGATAAGACCGCCTGTTGTCTACCTCTGCTTGTATTTCTGTTTTCTTTTGTATTGTCTTCTTTTATTGAGGTGTGCAATAAAGAGTATTTGTATTGTATTGTATTGTATTGTACTTACAGTTAGCGGTGAAAAAGCCTGTAATTATCAAAAATGTTTTTTTTTAATCTGTGTATATGACCTCTGTATAGTTATATTATAAAGAGATAATGTTTAAAAAACTCTTTATTTATATTAATTCACACACATTATTATTCAATTACTCACAATTGATACAAACATACTGCGTAGGTTAGGTACCTACCGTACCGATACCGATACAAATAAGTACCTAAAGGAAAAAATAGAACCTCCTTTTTTATGTCGGTTGATAATGTTACAAATGTATACGCTCGAAAAAAGGTGGTTTACAAGATCACTCAACTGTCTGTCTGTCCGTCTGTCAGCCGGCGAGTCCGTTGTAAAAACTTGAGGATCTCAAATTCGATAAGCTTTAGTTTTTACTGAAATGTTCTATTAAGGTTTTCTAAATATGAAATACCTAGCTACCAGGCGGCTTAGCACGGTCGCGTTTTTATCCCTTGTCACCATGCCTGTCTCGTTCTAACAAGTATGTAAGTGCGAAAGGGACGCGCATAGTGATAGTCGATAAAAATGGAACCGTGCTGAGCCCGCAGTATAAGGTAGCGCATCTAAGAAGGGCCGGTCATTATTATTAAGCTTGCCTACTTTCATATAATTCTATACTTCTTAAAGTGAGAATTACATTATGACATTATGGAAAATATTTTTACACAATTTATTGTATACTAACCCTAGCTGTGCCCCTTTGTCTGACTTTTTTCTATTATTTGATTATTATAAGAGCTGGTAATATTTAAAAGCTCCTAACTTTTACAATAATTAAAACCAGCTGTAGTTATAAAATTGCTTAAAAATATTTTCTATGAGAAGCGGTCACGTGACGTCGTCCCCTTTCGTGTTAAGAGCGTGCAAACTCCAGATAATGAAGCCACATTCTGGAAGCGGCATCCCGGCAGTTGACTGGAGGAAGTCACACAATTACCCCCGGAGTATCATTTGCTACCAACAATCAACGTAATGGTCGCCGATGACGTGCAGCGTTACCAGTGGAACTCGAATGCTAACTCGCTAGTCAGACACCTCAGTATGTAGAGCTTCGGAAAGCTATGGTTATAGTAGGTTCAAATTCATCTCAGACCAACATATTTTAACATGTCCGCTTTTTTTTACTCTTAAATTGACTCCGGGACATACGACACGTTAACCTTTGATTCTTTTTCCATTTTTTATACAGAATCATTAGCACTATTGAGCTGCGAGGAGGCTACAATTCACGACCTTCACCGTTTTTTGCCAATTTAATGGAAATTTAATTGATTGCCACGAAATAGTTATTTACGATACAAGTGCGGAAAAGAGGAAATTCGAAACGAGTGGCGAATTACCTATTCGCACGTGTATCGTACAACGTTTTACAGTACATATGGCCCTTTAAACTTTTGACATACGCCCGAAAAGTTCTATTTTACGCACTAGTGCGGGAAAATAGGACCATATATATGGACTGTAATAGTACATTTCGATGCTAGTGCGGAAGGTATGTCATTTCTACACGAGTACCGAGATATCTTGCCACGAGCCGCAGGCGAGTGGCAAGACTCGGGGCGAGTGAAGAATGACATTTCCGCACGTGTATCGAACGACGTTTTTTAATACAGTTGCGAAAAAATAAGAAAAACAACAAGTACCTAAGGAATTCTAAACTTACTTATTTTTAGATTTTTCAGGCAAAGCACTCTCATTTGCAATTGCAGCCTTCTCACAAATGTCTGGCGGTGTTAAAAATCAATTTCAAACTCTGATTCACTCATTTTATAAGCAACTTTTTGAAAACTTAAGATTGGAAAACAAAGTCGTCGCTCTTTTGCAGTGACAATTTTTGACATTATGAAGAGGTGTTTTTTTTAGCTTTTATTCGACTATTGAACCCACTTCAATGTAAGTTTTTTTTTCAAATGTCTATAAGTCATAAACAATTGTAAATATAAAACATTGTATTATTATTACCTAAGGATCGTTATTTACGATTATTTGTGTATCGTATATTTATAAAAACAATATCGAATGTTGCCTTCGCTTAAGAAAAACGCCTCTTCTTTGACAGGCGATTGGCAGCTATTCCGTTCCATTCAGACAACTTATTAAGAACGGAATTTTCAATATTCAATATTAAAAAATAAACGTGTTATAAAATATGAAATATGTATATTTTTCGTATTCTTACATTAACAGTAGGTTTTTATGTTGATTACGACGTATAATGGAAACTAATATTAACACTCATCAATACTTAGTCATGAATTGGAACGAGTATAAATTTAAAAAAATTGGAAAAGTGAAAAGCACTAGTTCGAGATAACCAACTTTCCGCACGCTAAACAGCTACGTAAAGTAGCACTTTTTGAGCAACTGTATTATAAAATATTTTTACAAATGTTTGTATCAACAGTCACTATTCCTTTTTCAGTTTCTATTGTAATACATAAAAATATAATGTATAATTTAAAGCACAGCTGAGTTAGAAGTAAGGTGTATTCGGGTATTACCGAATGTCGGATAATTCCGAAATTCAGATGAAAATCACCCTTAATTCCATCATAATAAAAGTCTCTTTTCGGAATTATCCGACGGTTTTCGACATTCGAAATTACCCGAGTAAACCTTATATAGTTCTACGTTTTGCCACTAAATCCAACGACACTTTATCTCCACATTTTAAAATTACCGACGATACAAATTCACAAAAACAAGCCGCAAATGTTTCTCAAAGCTTCACCACAAACATCCAGAAAAACTAGTACTTCATAAATGGGTATTAAACATAGTCTAGGCGAGAAAAAAGTGACTAACACAAAGTAACGCAACACGCTTCCATAGCAAATCGCGTCCACAAAAACGACCTTATGCGTTTGTAGCAAGGCTTACTTTTTGCTGCCACCTGTTGATTTCGATTCCACGCTGTTTTGCCCAGAACCAGTCAACTTAAATTATACTTTATTGTAATATTTTAAAGTATGTTTTAGAATGACAGCGTTTCGAACGGGATGATTGAAGCTCTTTGACAGGTGGTTGGATCATTGTATTTCTGTCTTGACAGCTTGCTTTACGAATTTAAACTTTATTGACATATAAATAAGAGCTTTTGACAAAATTTTAAGGTTAAGGTTGACCGCCAAGGAATGTAAAGAATAGAAAATTTTAATTACCTTTTGAATTAAACTATCGGGAAGTTATTGAAATTACCATTGAGAATCATTAGAGATGAAAGTATTTATTAATAATTTTAAATGCAGTGTGATAAAAAATAATAGGTAGGCTCTTAACATGCGCAGGAGTGCTGTACTATTCTGATTGCTGTGCGAGTGCAAATGAGGCAGAATTTAACTTATTAAGTAAGTCAATAATAATATGTATTAAAACGCAAATGAAAATCGAAATTTTTCGCGATATGCCCTCTGGATTTTTTATGGACATTATCCGTCAAACGATAGGGTTGAGTGGAGGAAAGAAGGGGGAGGCATTTGCCCAGCAGTGGGACACTAAACTAACGGCTAACTAAAAAAAACCGTCAAAGTGACGTTTCTGGTTGAAGAATTATTATTAAATTCAGAATACGCCTTATGAAAAGCGATTGTAAGATCAGAACATCAACTTCACGTATTGACGAATGGCCGACTGTCACAATGGACCATAAAACATAGAACACAGCAAACCTATTGCTAGTTTAGCGCGTAACTGAAGAAATTGAGCAAGGCATTCCAGGGAATCTGGATTTGGAGAAAATTGCTGATAGAATTGATGGAAAAAGGATACAAAAGGTACTGTGAATCAAATAAGGAAGCCCTTTTTATGATATTAGGAGGCAAACAAGCAGACGAATTGCCTGAGTAATGGTAAGCAAGATGTTTCGACTCCAAAAATTTTAAAAATTACACACAAATTGATACAATGCACCCTACATTCAGATAAATGTCAGACCAATATGATATTCTTATAACCACAATAGACCTCAAAACAATGGTACTTATACTTTTGTTTGATATTGGATAGAATGTCTTTGACAATTTGAGTTGCTGACGTTGCTGCATAGCTGACGCGATTAGAACGTTTACTACCGTCTCTTGGAACGAAGCTGCGCAGCAATGCTTGAGCGACCAGAATGTAACCTTTAGCCACGTCCAGCGGTCTCGGGCCCATAACAGAGGCCGTTATAACACTTTGCGACCGCACTGTACCGTAACCATTGTCTGACCGCTAGTGAATTGTATTAGGTCTTAGAATAATAAAGGCAGTTCTTTTCGGTAGAACGGAGATGGTTAGGAATGAAAATACTTCGCATAAGATAGTTTTTTTTATCGCTTATGTTTTTTTTTAAATATTAATTGTAGTAGTATCATTTGCAGAAGTTAGAACGGAGATGGATATGAGTTTAGGGTGTGAGGTTGTTTTATTTATTAATATTTTTTAAACTTTGATTGATTAACATTTACCTTACAGACCAATTCGAGTTTTAGTTATTAGATCTAGTTCCAATATTATACTGATCTGTCAATGTCAAAAGTGACGTTATTCGTTGAAGAAATATCACTTTTGACGTTGACAGATCCGTATCATACTGGAAACAGATCGAATAACTAAAACTCGAATTAGCCCGTATTAATTTATTTAAATTGTACTGCACAATAAAAAAAAGTCCAAAAGGCGGACTTAATGCCTTAAGTGGGGATGTAACGATACCGATATATCGGCCGATATAATCGGCAGGCCGATATATCGGCATCGCCGATTTAAATTCAGCCGATATCACAGTTTGAAAAGCACGCGATACGAACGACGCTGCTAATAATTTTAATAAACTTCGTTTCCTTAACAAAAATATGCCTAAAGTGAACTGATTTGATTTACTTTTGCTTTGATTGCTTGATGGTTACCTAAATAAATGTTTTCTTTGATTTTGATTTGGCATTTTCATAAAATCGAGTGTCTATTATACATAAGTATGTTTTATGCATATTAAGTATATAGTGCCTTATTAATTTGATTTATTAACTAACTCATATATGCTATTGATATCGGTATCTGTATCGGTATCGCCGATTATTTACTTCAAAAATCGGTATCGGTATCGTATCGGCAAAATCATGTATCGTTACATCCCTAGCCTTAAGGCGTTCTCTACCAGTCAACCATAGCGCAAAACAGAAATTCTCGAAAAGTTAATTCAAAAAGTTGCCTATTCATGTCTCGGCAATGTCAAGTCGACATGACATGTTATGCACTCATAGTGGCACTCACCCATGACCTACCCCACACAAAGTACCCGACTGTACCACAAGCAAAGACAAAGAGCCAGGGACGAGACGAGACCGGTTACAACATGTTACAAAAAAGATAAATTTCCTACTTCATTTTTTACAACACCCTCAGGTTAGGGAGCTATTAGAAGCTCGGACCACTCCACAACCACTTACCCTACATATTCTGTCTTTTAAATATTAACTCTAAGGCTTTGTGATAAGGTTGTTTTTCAAATGTAGTGAAAGTTAGGGTAAAGGTACCGATTAGGATAACTGCGTCCATTTTATGGCGCCGACGGCCGAGGCATGTTTTCGGTTGTTTTTGATAAAGTTGCCGATAATATTGGTGTTTTATATTTCTATCAATAAAATAAATTAGTAGTCAAAGGGTTGTGCCGCATACGGCATTTATGATAGGGATGTATCAGAGATACGTTTTTTGAGTTATGATTTTGAATATTTGAAATTAAATTCCTGTAAGTTTTAATAATATTTGTAATTATAGGTATTTTAATGCTCTCGTATAAGTAATAGTAGCTTTACCTTTTAATATAGGTTACGGTAACTTGTTAATTTAAGTTAAAGTCCCTGATGATGTTGAACTTCTGCGTATAATTTCCATTATTCTTACGACTCTTTACTTATATTCTGCAGATAAACATAGTTACTGTACCTACTTTATGTTAAAAAAGTAAGGTGTCTCAAAACTTTATTATCTGGTCTACCTACTTACTCCATTCTCAACTTAAAATCTTACGTAGAAGATAATCCTGTACGGCTACCACCAGTTTGTCTCGATACGATAATGTCTGCGTAACTTACTTTTATCCATCTCGCTCGTACTGGCATATTAGTGCGAGCGAGACGTATAGAAAGTAAGTTACGCAGACGTTAGCGAATATGCCAGTTTGGCACTGATAAGGCAATCGTGTTAAATAGTAAGGCTACTGTATTATAACATATACATACATGCGTGTTTGAAAAAACAAACCAGTTACACAGTGTGTATTTTATCTAGGTACAATGTTTTTGTATACCCACTCGCCTCGAGGCGGGAACTTGAGTGATACCTTAATAACTACCTACGTTTGATGTACCTAATAATTGCACCACCATACATAGCTCAGGGCATCGCAGTTTCTCGTAAACGTATATTAATTACATAAAGATCTGGGATCTCAACTTTTTTGTACCTATTTAATTTAAATAGTTATTTACGATACAAGTGCGGAAAAGAGGAAATTCGAAACGACGAGTGGCGATAAATTAAAACACGACCGATGGGAGTGTTTTAAATCGCCACTCGTTTCGATTTACCTATTCGCACGTGTATCGTACAACGTTTTACAGTACATATGGCCCTTTAAACTTTTGACATACGCACGAAAAGTGCTATTTTACGCACTAGTGCGGGAAAATAGGACCATATGTACTGTAAAAACTATTTCTTACTCGTCGAGGTCGTGGTCGCTTGAAACCTTTAGCTAGATTAAATAATGACAGTTTTTTTGGAACTATGAACGATGAAAGAATACATTACGAGAAAACAATACTTACTTAATTGAAATAAGGCTAGGTTTCCTCTTAAGTTAGACGGTAAACTGGGAGACGCTTTTGTAAAAACCTTTAACTCTAGAAAAAATATAAAATATATCAACAGTGAATCTAAAATTATCATTACAATCAATATATGGTTGTTAGAAATAAAAAAAATTAAATATTTTATTGTGTGCTGAATTTAGTAAAATTAATCAGCCAAACCCTACCATGTAGGTATACAAACATTAGGTACATATACTTCAAAATATAAAATTAATGATATACAGATATCAGACACGAAGACTTCTAAACTATTATCACCTTAATAATGTTTAAATTTAAACTAATATTACCTTAATAGTATTATTTTTAGAAAGAGATACTTATTGAAAAGTACATGTATATGTACAAAGGTGACATCTACAGCAGTTTATTGAACTGGTGCCTACTTAAAGGTGTAAAAAACGTTAAGTAGTACCATAAGTTACGTACACACGTAATGATAGATACTGTCCTTACGCCGAGTGCCCTTATCGACCCCATTAGTCGACGCGATAAAGGATATTTAGTATTGGTCGATATATTTACCATGAGTATTTGTGAACGTGATAAAAGTAAGGAGTTATAGTGTGGGGACGTACTTTGTCAGTGTATATCGGTGGCAAATGATAAGTTGTATGTAAATGATTGTCCGTATTCTATCATATTATTCGTTAAAAATATTTATATCAACGTCCAATAACTTTTTTTGCTTTACACAATATATGATACGTAAGTTAACCAAGTGTACCAACAAATATATTAGTAGTTAAAGCCTTAATTGTAACGTTCACGTCCTAATAAAAAAAAACCTGAATCTGAATGACCAGTATGGTCTAATACAATAGTTAATTTTCATTTTTAATCTAAATAAATACAGACACAAGAGAATTATTATGTAAGTGTGCCTATGATTGGGACGTTTATCTCATACATTTTTTTATGAAATGAATGAATACCGATTTTATTTTCTACACCACGGCAATGAAAACAAGAAAAGGCGTTAAAGAAATGTACGCGTAGTAATTGATGCAGGGACTTACATTCAATTTATTATTAATCAAATTTCAAAGCCAAGGAATGCGACCTTTACCAAATTATCCGCAATTTTCGTAAGTAGTCTCCTATTACAGGTGATTCAAATGACTTGTAATCAATGTAATCATAGACGAGATGTTTGAACCATTACCCATTATAGGTCACTAAACTCTGTCCAAAATTATAGACAAGCAATGTAGATTCAACCTTAGAAATTTATGGTACAAAGCTCATTTTTGGTGAACGTTTTGATCGGTTTTGTTAGGTTCGATTTACTAGCAGTAAAATTAGGTTGGGTTGGAAAAATCAAGTCACGCAATAAAACGATCGTGTTGTTTGTTCAATAAGGTTGAAATTTGAATGGAATACAGTTTAATAAAGGGCTTACTTGATTGCGTTGAAAGACGAAACATAATGCACAGGAAGCAATACTTATATACACGAGTGATTGTGATGAAAAGTCGCTGCTCTCTTTCTTTTCTGATGAGAAAGACAGAGTTGGCTATAAAAGGGAGTGTCTTTCACGTCAATTATTATAACAGAGTAATAAATACCAATAAATAATCTGTATAGTCTTAAGATATGACTTACGTTGCATAAGATATAATTCGTATTGTGTGCGTACCTGAAAAACAAAAAAAACATTATTATACATATATATAGAGATTTACCCAACGCGACATGGAATGATTTAATTACTGTTTGTTAGCTTAAAATTGTGACATACAGTCAAAACCGTTTACGACGACATCGTTTAGAACAACATACCGGTTATATTGACCAAAATCAAAGGTCCCGGCTGAATTCTATTAGACCGCCTTATAAAAAACACCGCTTTTTGCGACATCGCTTATTACAACATATCTCTTTAAGCGACTACATTTAACTGATATTTTCGGAGAATTATATCTGTTAGAACGACCAGCCGTATTGTAAACATTTGAATAGGTGAGGGCATTATCCCCTTCCCACATCTGGCACACTAAATTCATTAAGATCGCAAAAGTAAACAAAAACAACTTGAGTTTAGGGTCTATTGTATTTCTCAGAAACAAAATAGGTACACGTGTATGCAGTATAATCGAAACCCAAAGCCCGCTTTCTCATTTCTTTTCAGTCAGTTTGTTACTTATCCGAACACAAGACGCACCAAAACATATTATGACAATACATACTTTAATTAAAATTCAGCGTGAACTAGTAAAGTGCGTACGTACTACAGAAGTGTTTCAAACAAACTAAAATAACAGATTTTGTTAATGTAGAAAAATGATAATTATATGTAATGTCTTTTTATTATAATTTTCATGTGATATAAATAAAATGTAGTTTTATTTTATAGATGAGTATATTAATCACACATTTAATAATAAGTATTAAGTACGTTATCGGCTGTTACGACTATCGGTTTTTACGACCAAATATGAGTAGTCCCTTCGATGTCGTTATAAACGGTTTTGACTGTATATTTAATTTTTATATTTCCTCAAAAAATTAAATGTTAGTAGTCTGTAAGATCAATATGCATTGAAGTATTATGTTTGGCATTTTGTTACTATAGCAAACTTATCGATTTGAGTCTGAATTCAATTAATGTAGATTTTTAATAAATATATTTATACATATATGATTCTAGGAATAGTGTCCAAAAATGCACGCGGTTCACAATTAATCATTAATTTTCTATTACTCTTGTTTCCACGGTGTGAAATAATCTATTTTAACCACATTCAACATCCCTAGCTGCCACAACTCTAGTAATGGAAGTAAACAAGTACAATTGATGATAAAAAGTCGCCTGCGCAAATTATGCTGCGCAGGAGATGGCGCCCAACCAGAAACTTGGTATTACTAGTAATTATATATAGATCGCGAATTATAGTGATATTTATGTTGTTGAAATGTCCATCCATCCATTTGTCCAATCAAAAATAGCTTTTTTTGCAAGCTTTTTTTGGAATCTTTAAAAAGGACGATTCATTTATATTTAAAATATAATACATAATTATGTTTAACAGTGTTACAGTTTGTGTTGCCATAACTTTAATATCTAACGACTCCAAAATTCTAGGTTTATAAAGGTGAATAACAAAAATTGGTGTTTAAACTGTTTATGGTTAACGCCTCAAATTCTTAATTAATTGATTATTTGTGTAATTTTTAAAGCTATTTTCAAAATAAAGTGAAGATCCTGCGCGAGGTGTCGCAACTTAATTTTTATTTTCTTAAACTACGTCGGTGGCAAACAAGCATTCGGCCCACCTGTTGATAAGCAATCATCGTAGTACAAAACTCTTGTCATCTTAATTAATTCTTGTGGCTGTATGTCCGCTGTATCTTTACACTTGAGTCGCTATTCGTCGTGTGATGATTCTTAATAAAGCAGCCGACTTTTTCTGCCAATAAACGATCAGAATTGTTGTATAATTTGACACCCACATTTGCAATTTCAGTGGCCATTATACGCTCTTATCTGATGTTTTAAATGGCTATGGTTATCGCTATTTCATAATTTTGATTTATTATTTTTGAGACAATCCACAGCTGGGTTGTTTTTATCTTATTTTGCACTTGGAAAGTTTTCCGTTATTATGAATGATTTCCTATTTTAAGAAAAAAAAATAGCGACCAAGTGCGAGTCGGACTCGCCCATGAAGGGTTCCGTAGCAGCAAGTAACATAATAAAATTGTGGTTTACGATTTATGACGTATAAAAAAAAACTACTTACTAGATCTCGTTGAAACCAATTTTCGGTGGAAGTTTCCATAGTAACATATATATTTTTTAGTTTTATCATTCTCTTATTTTAGAAGTTACAGGGGGGGGGGGGGGTGGACACATTTTACCACTTTGGAAGTGTCTTTCGCGCAAACTATTCAGTTTAGAAAAAAAATATATTAAAAACCTCAATATTATTTTTAAAGACCCATCCATATACACCACACGTGTGGGTTTGATAAAAAAATTTTTTTGAGTTTCAGTTCTAAGTATGGGGAACCCCCAAAATTTATTGTTTTTTCTTCTATTTTTGTGTGAAAATCTTAATGCGGTTCACAGAATACATCTACTTACCAAGTTTCAACAGTATAGTTCTTATAGTTTCGGAAAAAAGTGGCTGTGACATACGGACGGACAGACAGACAGACATGACGAATCCATAAGGGTTCCGTTTTTTGTCATTTGGCTACGGAACCCTAATAAGAGACCACCATACTTAAATTGATACATAGCAATTTCTTTTAATTTTGCAGTGATTAAGATAGGTCTGCCTGTAATTCCAAATAGGTACCTAATTGAAAAACTATTACCTAAATTTTATTCCAGTGGTATTCCAAATTGTAGTAAACATTACCATGCAACGACTACCAAACTACGTGTCATACCTACATATGTATAGTGTATTTGCCCTAAAATGACAGAAATGTCAGTTATTGCGATAGCGATCGCAAGTCGAGCCACGTAATAAGGGTGTGTGGGAACGGGAGCTGCAAGCAAGAAGCATATAAACAAACTGGAGATTCCATGTAATATATAAATTTGAGGAGAGAAGATACTACCTCCAACTTCAGTGAAGGTGAGTGAAGAATAAATAAATAAATATCAGGGGTCATCGTACACAGATCAACCTAGCCCCAAACTAAGCAAAGCTAAATGTATTAATTTAATAAGCACCTAACTAATAATTTCAATTTATATAATTAAATTTTTTAAATGTATTTATTTAATATAATAAAGTGCCTTATATTTAATTATCAGCATTTTCAAACTAAGCTACCTGATTTTATCACAGTTATACCTACCATTTTTCATGTAGGTACATTCAAAAAAATATTACGAAGTAACGTATAGACGTAATATTTGACGTATCTTAAAGTTCGAATCGGGCCGTTTGTTTCTCCTTTTAGGGTCGAAAGATCACGTGATCCTAGTAGGAATAACATAAAAAATCCAAACTATAAAAAAAGTGTAGTGTACGATTTTTAAATAAAATGACCCACATGTCACCTCCAGTCCATTTATAAGATTCTTGGCTTCAAAGAACTAGTTTCACATCGATCCAGAGGGCCTACCGCGAACCACGTTCGACGTGTTGCCTCCCTGTCACACTTACGTACGAATTTACAAGTGCGACAGAGAGGCAACTCGTCGAGCGTGGTTCGCGGTAGGCCCTCGGATCACAATGAGGCTTGATAGGGATTAGTGAAGATCCAGCCGATATGTCAGATTAGATAAGTGGAGTCAGGTGATGCTGGATTACCTTAAGTGATATTTATAAATACATCTTCCAAGTATTAAAATATTTTAAGATCAAACCTAAGTTTTCGATAATGAGACATATTCCAGCATATCGTCAACCTCATGCGGTAAACGTCGCATGCGGAATGGGCAGTTTTGCACACTTTTAAGCTTCGAGCAACACCGGCTTCCGACACATCGGAAGGGAGGGGCCCAAGCGATATCTCACCGTACAAATCTTTCTGCCATTTTTCGCGGGGGGAAAGGTGCACACAGTCGCACTTCTCACACACTTACATACAAAATCCAATCTGTAATGACGACACAAATACATAGAAAATGACTCACGTCAAAGACAAATCTTGCAAACCTCGATCTCTTTATGTGTACGGACGAGTGACAAGTGTCACAACACGCTAGATATGAGCGCCGCGCCGGCGCGCCGCCGCCGCCGACAAAATTTACGCGCCGCCGCCGCCGACGCTGCGCTATCGGCGTGGCATCGGCGTGACCTTGTTAGATACTACTACTTTCAGAATCATATAATATATATTTTATCTAGTTTAGATCTTTAACGGCGCCAGTCTGAATAGCTTATAGACATTCAAAAGGTATTTTAGGACCATATAATTCTAAAATATCGATGGTAAATTCAAACTTTTCTGTTTGGTAACCGCGCTACTAGTGTTAGAGCAACGAAATGACTAATTTTGCCAGCTGGCTAGCTCATCCGTCATTCACCGCGAATTCAATTATTGCAAGCATGGTTTAAATGTCTTAAAAAGGTGTAAAAGGGGGTTAATTTCAGATATTAAGCGTTTTCACGCCCAAAGGTCCGGCCGTTGGCTTTGCACGGAAGGCATCGGAAACGGAATCAGGTCTCATTTTAAGCTTGGCCATTGTTCAAATTTCAAGCTTTGCTCTCTCGCAGACCAATCTTTGGCCTCGCATCGCTCGCATAGAAGTAAGCCGCTATCTGAACCTCCAAGTTTTCGGCCCTGTTTGGAGCGTAACTTTTGGCCTCGCCTTTAAAATGCTTGGTTCTTCTCCAATCTTAGCTCCACTGCAGCACGGCCTTTGGCCTCCCACGAATGCAGCTACAGGAGAGCCCCAGAGGTCTTTAACACTGTGGCCACGGTCTTTATCGGCCTTCGGTCTTGCTTACACTGGACCAATTCCAAGCTCTGCCCTCTTGCAGCTTGGCCTTCGTCCTCGCACAGAAGCCTCCGCGCATTCGGCCGTCAGCCAAGCTCACACTTGGCGTTCGATTCTAAGCTGTATGCTTGCCTGCAGCTCAGCCTCTGGCCTCGGATGGGAAGGCGTCCGAATCTGGTCTTCGGTGTTAGGTGGAGCTCGGCCTTGGGCCTCACTTTTTGACATAAACCGGTTTGTTGGGTCGATATTGGTTAATAACGGAGCTTGATTTTCCTCACTTCGGCTCTTTGGACAGTCGACCAGATGTTTCCTGATACAGTCAATCCGCTACTTTTTACTTAGGGGTCATCCATTTATTACATCACACGTTTAGGGGGAGGGAGGGGGTCAAGAAAATGTGACATGTGTGACAAGGGGGAGGAGGAGTCACAAACTTTGTGACGTCACTTTAACTTCATCAGTAATCGAAAATTTATTTAAATTATTTTATACGCTAATATACATTTAAATAACAAGTTTTTGAAACGAGAATCGTTTTTATTCGTTTAATTTTATTTCTTAATCAGTTTGGGTTATAAAATTACTAATATTTCTTTTGTCAAAAATATTTTGATAAAATATTAAATAAATATTTGCCGATTTCGTTGAAGAAATGTGACGTCACACCAGGGGGGAGGGGCTTGCCAAATGTGACCAAGTGTGACAAGGAGGGGGGAGGGGTAAAAAAACCTAGAAATTCGTGTGACGTAATTAATGGATGACCCCTTAGCACAATAGATAAGGGCCTCGCAAAGATCTTCCGACCAGGGCCTCGCCAAGATTAAGACCGCCTATAAAACTTTTTTCGTACCTTTATTCAATAAATTTTGCTTGCAATTCAAAAATGCACTTATTTTATAACTTTCTTACAGTAAAAACGTGTAAACTCGGTAAAATTTTGGTTTTAATTATTTTTTCATTAATCAAAGGTGTTTCAAGGCCACGCCGCCGATTCGCCGCCGCCGCCGACCGGTTTTGACCGGCGCGCCGCCGCCGGCTAAATGCCTATCGGCGCTCATATCTACAACACGCACACTAACACATTTTCGTTGAAGTATGTTATTGTATTCTGAGAGATGAGAAGTCGGATTTGTAGCTCGACCGATCCGCAATTTGTACTGAGCGAGCAAAATCGATAAATCCAACAATTACATGAGACTAAAATATAATAATTGTGTTTGAATGTAATTAAACGTATGATATGTAAAAAAAAATATTACATGTGAAATGTAACACTTTCTTTTTGTAAATTTGATGTCCCCGACCTCTTTTTATAACAAAAAAACCGAGCAAACAGGCATTTTTGTGCAGCAGTGTTCACGCGCGCGTCTGGACTCGGTCTAGTGAAAAATCCAAGTGCAACTAGTTTTATTACCCGCGCTAGATTAGATTGACGCGCTAATCTTGTACCTCGGCAGAGGGGAAATAGTGCGAATGCCGCCTCCCTTCCGTGTTGCTCGAAGCTTTTAAGACACGTGGGGCGAGTTACATGATTTTCAAGATGTTTAGGGGCATTGATTGGATATTTATTCAAAACCTTCATTTATGTAGTTAGAATTTTATTTGTAATTTTATCTGATACACTACCTAATGGTATTTCTAAAATTTCAACATAAAATAAAAATATTCGTTTACTTCTTTACAAAGATCTTTTGCACTACAACTTACTTATAGAATATTGAAATTGCTTGAAAATCCGTAACACCTTATTCTAAACCCTTTCTTTTCGATCAAGTCGTACCTAAATAAAAAGTAATAAACGTTCTGTTGGACCAAGCCGTACATAAAAAGTAAAGAAACAAAGTTAGAAACGTGATTCAAAACGAATTTAAAATGGCGTCCAAATGAAAATCTCGTGCGCATTGATCCAAATTGAGCCCGTGTCGGCAGTTACAACGGAATTAGATTTCTATTACACATTAGAATTTAGTTTCGGTACTTTCTGTAACTGCAACTTGACTTGCCATTGTGGACCTTAGGGCTTCGTGATAAGGATTGTCGGTAAAGTGTGGACGGTACGGCACGACACGCATAATGTGATGGATGGTGAGCTGACAGACGACTGTCAAGGACCTTGCCGCCATACAATCGAAGTTATCTTATTTTAAAACTATAATAACATGAAACTTGGTATGAACAATCAAGTAATATAATATATGTCCGGTACTATTTTCGGTGCTAGAAATTGTCATACAAATATTTATTTTTTTTATCATGAAAAATATAGGTACTAAGACATATTCCAAATCCTTGTGTTCAATACTCCCACGTGTTTCATGATACAATTTCTAGAAAAAATTATAATTTTCGTATGAAAGGCGATTTTAGTGCACCTATTTTTGAAAATGACATGACAGCTAACTGATATGATTCCAATATCATTCTAATATCAGTTTGAAGTCAGTGCTCGTTCGAATTGGCCTGTGGTTCGACTGCCGACAGTTATATTGCCACTTGTTTGTTTTATTATCTAAGCTTGTTCCCCAACTGTAACTGTACCCTGTACCATCGCCCTGTCAACCGAGATATCATAAACCTTATCACAAAGACATAAAGTCCATCTATGATCAGTCAGTACAATGGGTTAAGACTTGTTAGATCCGTATCTCCAAATTGCTGTTTTGTTTGAAGCATTGTGGCTTCTCTAGCCGAGATATCATCTTGGACCTCGAATTACTCAAATTTTCTTGGAAATAGTACCAACCTGCTATTTGCAGCCACTTATATGCCGAGTTCTTGAAACTTGATGTCTTAAATAATGAGAAAAAACTTTACATAGGCACCGTAAAACCACCCAATTATAGTCCAGTACTATAGTCCTCAAGTTACAAGTTCAACTAGTCATTAAGTATCACATACTTAGGGCATTTTCGACTAACCAAAATGTTGTACAAAATCTTCCTTCACAAAAATTTGAATAGTAGCGAAAGCATAATGTAAGCAGGTACAAAGATTAACGTCCTTTTTCGAAAAACAGAATGAAATAGTTGTATCGCAGAGGTTATACATGTTATAACATAGCTAACACTAAATTAAAATTGACTACTTATTATTGAATGCTAAATGAAACCGTAAAAGGACTGGGTTATGTATATAACTCAGTCATTTTACTAAATACCTACATAATATAAAGTATAAATAAAAGGTCACCAATGTAAAGATATCACCGAAATATACGAAAGCTTATAAGCATCCGCTTCATTTACGTAGAAAAGCGCACGAAACGCTGCGCACACGCAAGCCGTGCTTAATATATACAGGGTGGCATCAGAGATGGGAATAAATAAAGTCGTGGTTTAAAATTTACAGAGAAGGCAATTAAAGTAATAAAATTATTGATAACTATCTACTTGTTTAAGCTTTCAGAACACGTTAACACAACAGTGGTTGGCTATGTACGAAGGGTATAGTGAAGGAAATACAAGCTAAGATAATAAACGGCGTGGGATAATGACATTAACTCAATATACCATGAATATACCAGGTATAATATGAATATATGTCCCAAATTCGCTATGGCGGCCCAAGACCAGGGCAACCCTTATTTTATTAGCTGTCCCATCGCAGCAGTTAAGCGATGTAAATAATTTTGATTCTCAGTCGCATTACGTCATTGTGTAAATAAAAATCCTTTAATTCCTTACTAGATCTTCCTACCTCAGCCACATGATTTTTTTAAATTGTACGTGACAAGATAGAAATGGTAATATCCTAAAATACATATTATGAAAAGGTTTCTTTTAAGCAAAATTGATTAAAATAATTAATCTACTCATTTAAGTCCCATTGAAATAGCGCCCTGTAGATACGTCCACATTGTCCGCGGCTGCGCAGATCGCATCGTGCGCGCGCTCATTAGCGCACGAGTATCTGATGCGGGTTACGCCTCTATTTAAGTCTGAGAATGCGATTGGAGATTTCACGCAAATGGGAAATTAAATTTAGAAGCGAAGGCGTAGGGAGAAAAGAGGAGTATTTTACATCTGGGTCCCGAAAAAATATTCGTCTGTCACATGATAACCAATATTAAATAATTGGTAGTGCAGTCAACAACAGAGCTATGAATACAGGCAAAGTGTCAAAAATATGTATACTTACAGTACTTTGTTGCCTGTACATTAAGGTCGTGTATACATATTTTTGGCACTTTGCCTGTATTCATAGCTCTGTTGTTGACTGTACCTACTAATTAAAAAGCTAAGTTAAAAATTGTTCCAAGATATAGTATTCAGCATAACTTTTTTTGGAACAATTGTTCAGAGCACAGTGTGAAAGTGTTATTTCAAACGTCATGATTTCATAGTTTGACGTTTAGGATAACCCTTCCAGGCTCAGTACGGTTACCATCAGTTTGTCACTGACATAAACGCCGTCGAGAACGTAATTTACTTTCTGTACATCTCGCTCGCACTCGCATATTAGTGCAAACGGGATGTATAGAAAGTAAATTACGTTCTCGACGGCGTTTACGTAAGTGACAAACTGATGGTAACCGTACTGTGCTATCAAACACGGTGCAGAGTTAGCATAGACGGGCTCTATCTATCGGAGATGTATTTTGACTTTTCTACATCTCTTTCGGCCCTGGGGGTCGATTTTTAGGGTTCCGTACCTCAAAAGGAAAAAACGGAACCCTTATAGGATCACTCGTGCGTCTGTCTGTCTGTCTGTCTGTCTGTCTGTCTGTCTGTCCGTCTGTCACAGCCGATTTTCTCCGGAACTACTGGACCAATCAAGTTGAAATTTGGTACACATATGTAAGTTTGTGACCCAAATACGGACATGTAACGTAAACACATAAATTTTAAACATGGGGGCCACTTTTGGGGGGTAAATGAAAAAATGAAAAAAAAAAATTTTCTAACTATATCATGTTACATATCAAATGAAAGAGCTTATTGTAAGGATTTCAAATATTTTTTTTTTATAATTTTCGAATCAACAGTTTAGAAGTTATTCAAGAAAATAGGCAAAAAATGACCATTCCCCCCCCCCCCTTATCTCCGTAACTACTAGGTCTAAAATTTTGAAAAAAATACATAAAATAGGTCTATACCTATAGATGACAGGAAAACCTATTAGAAATGTACAGTCAAGCGTGAGTCGGACTTAATTACAGTTTTTAATCCGACCCCTACGGATTTTTTAAAGAGATTTCACTCACGTTTCACATAAAAAATACATTGTTAACAGTGCCGGATTACTTAGAGTAGTAGTTTTCTTAGAGTAATTGGTGATAATTTTCTGATAAGATAATCATTTTAAATATTTAACGGTCTTACCTACTTACGAGTAATTGTAAGGTCAAATTAAAAATAATGTTTAAAAAAAATGTTAAATTGAGAGCTAGCTTAAAGTTTTTTGCACTCGTCGACTTTAATGGTTGAATTAATAAAGACTTTGTAACCAATAAGCAAAACAAGCACGTGCTTACGGCACCACGTTCAGGGAGGGCACCAAAATGCCAGGTTGAAAAAGGTGAACAAATTTTAAAATTAGGGACAGACACATCGTTTTTACCACACGATTTTTTTAGCTGTCCAAAAGCTAATTTGCAAAAATAATGGCGCGTAATTCTTTGGGAAACAATCGGTAGCAGTAGAAGAGTCGTGATTACATGCATAGATTCGATTTCAACCCACTCTTTTGCGGTTCGGCGTTAGGTCTTATGCGAGGCCTTCTGCCTTACGGCAAAGTTGATCTTCTGCCTTAATTACACTTGGGCGTGGATCCAATCCAAGCTTTCCTCTTTCGCAGCTGGGCCTACTGCCTTTCTCACACTTCGCGAATTCAATTCCAAGCTCTCTGCTTTCTTGCATATTTTATGCATGAAAACAACCTCGCTGAGAACCTTAAATATCGAGCCCTATGTGAAGCTAGGCTGATAGAAAACTGTCCCATCCCTTCTCTGTATGAAATCCTGGATTCGCGCCTGGTTGGGACTAAAATTAAAATTGCGTTTTTATATCGAAAAATTTTCGCGCTCGCTTCGCTCGCGTTTTCAATTACTTTATAAGGATATATGATAAAGGTGACATTCGGATGGCGACTGCAGCAACATTACTCTGTTGCAACGTTACTGCTGCAGTACTGTCAACTTCCGTGATAAAATGATGTGACTGATTTCCATACTAAAAGTAAAAATGTACAACTGTCTATCATATTGCGTTTTTATATCGAAAAATTTCCGCGCTCGCTTCGCTCGCGTTTCTATTACTTTCTACGCTATGATAAAGGTGACATTCGGGTGGCGACTGCAACAGCATTAGGTACTCTGTTGCAACATTACTGCTGCGGCACTGTCAATTTTCGTGATAAAATGATGTGACTGATTTCCATTCTCAGCTGTAATGCGGCAATGAACTTCTCTCAATTTACCAAAAAATCAATGTAATCTTGATGACCCTAGGGAGAGGGGGCACCTAGAAATGCTTAGGGCATCAAAATATCTTAATCCGGCACTGATTGTTAAAAATTGTGTAATATACGGAACCCTTGGAACGCGAGTCCGACTCGCACTTGGCCGGTTTTTAATTTCGAGCGCTCGATTACGTCACTCGAAATACGAGCAATAGAAATTGGGAATCTAGTTTTATTGACCACTCATTTTCAATTCTATTAGTAGAATTTAAATGCCCAGTAGTGGAGATAAATTGAACATTTGCTTGCTCGAAATTCAAAAATCGGTCCCCAGTGCCGCAGTGAACATTTAAAAGCTTTTTGACCATTCTTTTACAGGTCCTGTAGGTACTTAAATACTATTTAATAAATAGCTATTACAGTACATACTTATGGTCCTATTTTCCCGCACTAGTGCGTTAAATAGCTCTTTTCGTGCAAATGTCAAATTTTAAAGGGCCATATGTACTGTAAAACGTTGTACGATACATGTGCGAATAAGTAATTCGCAACTCGTGTCGAATTTCCTCTGTTTCGCACTTTTATCGTAAATAACTATTAATACTGATAGGTCAACTAGGCACTTAAGCTACCCTATGTTTCGTTAATCTTATAGTTGTCTCTCATAAATGCATATTCATAAAATGGACCATTGCACATTATTGCAAAACCTAACGCATCTTATAAGGACTAGGTTTGATGCAACTGCTAATCACTACATAGACTAATAGCATATGCAACGTCATATAAACATAGGCTACATATTTACCTACATTAACATTCTGATCCTATTAAGATTATAAGGCTGGATTTTCATAAGTATTCAAGAACGTCAAGTAGGCAATTTTGCAATGATTTTACGTAAAATTAATAATCGCAGTAGGGTTGTTTGTACCTCAGACTACCTCAAAACAGATATGTATATCTACTCGTAAATAGAATTTGGCCAAAAACTGTCTCATTTAAAACATAGAGAGACATACTGTCATTGTCTTACGCTGGTACTAGCACCCAAAAAGAAGGGATGACTATAATTTTTTTAGTTCTTGTTTACTGACCAATTTGATTTGCCAGACTGTATATTATGTACCTACTGTAAACACCCCGTTTTTTTTTTATTAAAACTACTCTATTGAGTGAACGCGAAGCAAAAATGCTTTCATAATTTCGTATGTCTGACCGTGTGACTGTTCTCCTCTACAAGTCGCATTTCTGAATCGATTCTCGTGTAATTTTGTGACCAGGTTTGATATTTAATTCAAATACCATACAGATATTTTTTGTCAGTTCAGTTTTTTGTAAATTTCATAGAATGACATAGACATGCAGATTCGCGAAATCTACAGCTCATTGAACTACGAGTAAATAGTAATAGTTAAGTATAGTGCAATGACACAAACCTAATACAACATAAATTAACTTACAACTATACACTCCCTAGTTTCTAACCAGTATCCGGACGAAGTTATGCATTTCATTTTGCTAATTATTAATACTTACGCATAAGGCATTGGTTAAGATTCCTAGTATAATATCTAAGGTAATAAGAGAGAGTTGTTGCGGAAAGCTGCTCGGTATGCAGTAAATGTGAAAAAGCTCAGTAATTTGTAAGACTACGTAACTTTGTGTGGTTGGTTGCGTAGGTTTGTAATGTAAAAAGATGTACATAAAGGCGATCTATCCACAACCTGCTCACAACGAATATTGCGGTATTTTGGCCATGTTGCACGCAGGGATACCAGCAATTTGGAACGCCTTATGGTGACCGGTAAAATCGAAGTAAATAGGCCTAGGGGTAAAAGTCCCAAACGATGGTCGGATATAATAGCGGAGGAACTAAAAATACCTGTCAGCGACGCACTCCACCAAGCTACAGAACGGGACCGATGGAGACAACTAGTTGACGGAATCAAACGGAGTCACGATCCTCAGCAATGAGGGACCGATTGAAGAGAGAAAGGCGATCTAGGGGATGATAGTGGAAAAATCGGTCACATTTTGAAGGAAATTCTTGAAGAGATGTGATGAAAGCTTTTACTATTCATTCCTAACTATGACGTTGAGACGCTGACATGAGATTTGAGGGTGTGTTATTTTTCGAACTGCTAATCGAGACATTCGAGAGTTAAAAAACTGGTCAAGAGCATGTCCTGCTCAGTTCAGGGTTCAGGCCACCTTTCAAGGATAGATCTCTCTTTGCCAGATAGGATTAGACTGAAGGAAAAGTGGTCCTTTAGCTCCATGTGTCACGCGGTATCAAAATAGAAGTTGTTTGCTGTGATCTCTCGCCACAACTGTAGGAGTACAGCAAAAGCTTAGAATCTGTGATTTTTCTACAATTAAGTATAGCACTTGTACTTTTTTTTATTAGGTAAGATAAGAAAACTAAAAAACGGATTAACCGATCATGTTCGCTATAGTTTTTATAGAAAGTCTTTATGTAATAACACGTTTTTTTTAAACTTTTTAGGAGCCATGTACCTACCGTCGGTAACTTTTAAAATAAAAACACACCTTTAGGCACACCAACACACCATCATATATATTTTTCATTTTACCAGATAGGTATGCTAATGATGTAGCATATATAAAGATAGTACCTACTAATCATACCTACATACAATTTCATACACGGTGTGAAACCTGTCCAAAACAGATAATCAAGTCAAGTGTGAGATTTCCTAAAATTTAAACTATTTTAATTCGGGTTACGATTGTATCTTGGGGGTCATAAATCTTCGCTGTAATGGCTCCTAATTCGAGGGTCCGGTAGAAATTAATGCTAGCTTCAGGTATGAACCAATTTTTTAACCGCATTACTGGTGTTAGTAACCGCATTAGACATATCGTCACATATCATAAGGCATATATTGAATTATATTCAAAGAATATAGTTGGTCAAACCAATTTGTCAGTCAGTAAGAACCAGGGAAACTATACTCATCCTTTTCTTTTGGGTGCTAGTACTAGACAGTGTAAGACAAAGATAGTATGATTCTCTCTGTCTATGATTGAAATGAGACAGTCCGTTGACAAACTATAGTGATCATGTTCTACAATAATAGGTAAGAGATAAAAAAATGACAGATTGGTCTTTTTTTTACGAAATGATTAGGGGAGTATTTAGTGGAGTCTAAAGAGTCAGATTTAGAAAGAGGCCTTAGTAGAATAAGTTAATATGTAATATTATGTGTGATTTCCAGTAAATGGTAAACTTTTGTTTGTACCTACACAGAAATATTCTATCCTGTAAAACATCCTTTTATACATTATAAAAAAACTCAAAATTCGGATCTGGAGCCATAATAGTTGTCGCATAGGTGTAACCAACACTTAAGAGCAAAAAACTGAGTCTTCTTGTACCTAGTTGTGATTTTTAGGGTTCCGTATCCAAAGGGTAAAAACGGAACCCTATTACTAAGACTCCACTGTCCGTCTGTCTCTCACCAGGCTGTATCTCATGACCCGTGATAGCTAGACAGTTGAAATTTTTACAGATTATGTATTTCTGTTGCCGCTATAACAACAAATACTAAAAAGTACGGAACCCTCGGTGGAGGAGGGATAAACTGACTTGTTTGTATTGCTCTTATGTCAACTTTTCGAAGTCGTTGGGAAATTGCAAACTTGTTTAATGGTAAAGTAGCGCCTCCAGTATTTACGATAACAGTAATTAAAGTACGCAAATTGATTCCTTAATGGCATCGATCATTTTATTGGCTCCTATTAAATACCAAACACAGTGCCCAGTGAATACACAGTAGGTATTGCTAATTTTTCATAGCAGGAACTTGAATGTTTCGTTTAACATGCCATGCACTCATTGCATTTCAACAGTGTCACGTACGAAAGTTGCTCTAGTAATACTACTTCTGAAACTGCTGGGCAGGCAATATTTGATCTGATCATGTGACTATTCATGGCCTGGCTTATTAAATTAAAATATCTGGGAAACCGAGCTTTGCTCGGAAAACATATAAAAACTCAAAAATGCGCGTTTTCCCAGAGATGAGACCTAGCCTCGATTTTTCGACCCCGAAAACCGCTATACGCGAAACGCTAACCTATAGCAAATTTCATCGAAATCGTTAGAGCCGTTACCGAGATCCCCGAAATATATATAAACAAGAATTGATCGTTTAAAGGTATTAGATAGTCAAACTTCGGCTTCTTAGCATTCATGAAAAAAAAATAGCTGTTACAGATACGCGTCAGTGTAGCATGCTCCAAAGGTAGATTTAATAAGGCGCTTATTGGGGTGTGATTGTATTCAGTTCAAGGCAACTCACGAAAATAGAGGTACCTTTAATAATAATGCTTCGATAAACATTCACAGTTCACAAAAAAACTTTATAATTGATGATTTTATTTGTTTTGCTTTCCCGACGCAATTCGACGGAGGTTATATGTGTAGCTAGTGTAGCTGTAGTATTAGGTATCATCATTTTATACTCCGTAAGCCAACGTTATTACCTTATTACGATTATGCATCGACGGTTTGGTTAAACAATGATAATGCAAATGTTTGTTAAAAAGTGTTTTGTCTATTAAAATATTCTGAGAACAAGATTTGATTGGATTAATTAAATATAATCAAGGTATTCGTTGAGCCAAATTTTTGCCACTGAAAAATCTATTGATTTACTGTAGTTTTATGTGGGTACTGTGCCCAACGGATGTATTTGATGGACCATTTCAATTACACATGCAAATTCTGCGATGTCTCGTCATACTGTATTATTTTAATGACGTACGTATCAATTTATGTCGCTAAACTATATATCCAAGCGATAAATCAGTTAAAAAATTTATTAATTACATTGAAAAAAAAAAAGTTTGCGCGGTAGCTACAGATGTTCATATAGTAGGTACGGTTAGATATATTATGTCAAACATGACAGTTTTTGTAGTGTACTTAGTCAAAGTGTAGCAGTGTTGCAATAATGAAGCAGTACAACTGACTAGATAGAAGTATCGTCAGCTATTATAGAATTCTTTGGGTAATAAAATGCTTAATTACGAGGTACACTCATTGTCGCAGTGAACGTGTTAACGGAAGTCAACTTTAACATTTTTGTATGTACCCTTTGTTCAGTATACAAAATAACCACAAAACACAAACATTACACACTACCGCGGTTCCGCGGCCGACTCCCTGACACTGCGGGGTTGCGTAATGCATCGCAGCCATAATGTGATATGTAGTGTTTAGTTTTTAAACTATATTTTTATAATATGTATGCTAGTTTTAAGGTATTTATGTATGGGTCACTAGTTGCCTGAAATAAAACAAATTTCATTTCATTTCATTACACACTACAAAGGTGAATTATCCCTTTTTCGCCACGCGTGAAGTTAGTTCCGCACACATCAATGTATGCATTACCAAATTTATAGATATATGTAGTTGCTACTCGATATTTTACAGTAGGAATTAGCATACACATGTTGCAATCCTAAGCCCTGGAATAACTTTTTACGACTCCCTACTCATTGATTCCCATCGTTGCATTGCATGATTCGAGCTCTCTAAAAGAGCCAAAATAAGGTGACACCGAGACTCTTTAAAAATGTTACCAATCGGAGTGCACTTATACTGGTTAAACTAATCATTGGAAACATAGTCGCTCTGCATCTGGAATGACGCCGCGCCGTGGCGAATAGCAGAACTAAAACTAAAACGAACAAAAAGGCTTCCGCTACGCGATAACAGGTGGCGCTGCGCGCCATATTCAAAAACCCTTTCACACGCTTTGGGCATATAAAGGCTAGTGTCAGCTTGACCTGTGATCACACAATATTTAATACGAGTCTCGGGATCAAGTTATATTGGTAAATTAAGGTGTGTTTGCGAAATGAGTTTTGAATAGCCATGAACCTAACTGCCCCTAACCAATCCTAACCCTTTATTGAGGCGAATTAAAACGAATTGCACGGTCATTTTGGTTTTCGTTCGGTCATATTTTCATTTATTGCTGGTTTTATTAGCTCCGAGCGTTTCGGTTGCGATGTAACGACGTTATTTCGGCTATTTTTGGCTAGGGCTGCCTGCGAGTAAAGTCTAGGAAAAATATACAGAAATACCTAGTTTCTCTTAAGTAAAAACTGTAGGTAATAATTGTAATAAACTAGAAAACTAGTAGCTCCCGTGCAATAAAATTTTGCGAACGCTTTAACGATGACAGACGGTTTGGTGCAACCGGCCCTAAGTCGCGCGAAAAGGCTACTTAGTGGCTTTCATCTAAAAAACACACAAATACATAAATACATTTTAAGCGAAAGAATACAGTGGCCATACACTACACAGTGGTCACGCAAATCGTATTGGGGTTGCTTTGTAAACTACCAAAATGAACGGAGACACCCCTGCCCGAATCAAATAAAAGGTGCAGTTATTGCAACTGCTCATTTAATATTTCGTATGCAATTTGCCTCAATGGCTTATCGCAATAATTAATAGCTATGATGCTATTACTGTGCGCATAATGGACAATTATTTCTACAATTAAAATTATGATGCGATAATATTTGTGAAGTAATATTGCCGTTGTTAGTGTTCGATTAATGTGTAATAATTAAGATTGGTTGGGATCGTTACATTGGAACCACATTGTGGTTTGGCAGAAGAATTAATGCATAATTTTAGCTGTAATGCATAGTTTTCACTGCGGCAATTAGTATAACTCGTCATTAGGCATACCTAATTTTCATGGGATCTTTCGACCCCATACATACCGCAGTGAACGTGTTAAGATGCTGTCGGCTACTTACACCGTCCGCATAAATGCATACCTGTAAATAAAAAAGTCAGTCACTGTGAATTCAAAACAATCATTGTTTTAAAGTAAGGTTTAAAGTGTTTTATTTTTATTTATATATGTTACTGTATCCATCCGTGACACAAAAAATTAAACTGAAATCATACCTAAATTTCTCAGAAAATAATTTCCGGTCATTTGACATTGGAATGTAATTTTTATAATACTTAATATAATATTTATTTTTAAAACTGTAATCGTCATCACACCCTTTCCGGTGCAATATGCCGAAATAACTTTACTTTTTTTGTGTAAAACCCATTATAATAATTGAATAAAATCACGCTCTCAATAATAACATATGAGTAAATCCCATCAAAACATTTACGACGAAACCTCAAAATTATAGCCTTCGCTATACAATTCGTGTCGTTGGTAATATCTGTAATAATATGAACAGACACATACAAAGGACGAACTGTGTCGAGCGACAATTTGGAAGCAAATTGCTTCATTTTCAACGTGACATTAAATTTCAAATGTCGAATGGGTTTTAGGCCTTTTCTTCATTATTTTCTTCAAAGTATTGTTTCATATCATGTTTAGTTCTGATATTACCTTATATAAGTAATATGTATTTATATAATTACAATAGAAATGCGTCCAATGAGTTTTATAAATTTGCTTGGCTCTTGACCTGGCATAGATTTTGTGGAAAAAATACACTAACACGATGATATGATTGATGAATTTGTAAAATTAATTTGATAAGTATTCAACAATCTTTAGAGTTCTATGTAATCACATAACGTAGCCGGAAGACTTGATTTACATATTGCCTGGCTTGTTTTTCTTTTAAATAGGTTTTGACGGCAATAATAATTGTACACATACACGGCCATCACAAATATTGACGCCTTCGTTAAATATTATAGCAACACTCCCTTCCGCGCTTACGCAAAATGTTATTACAGGCGCTATAGAATATAATACATCGCCAACGAAAGTAGACGTTCAAAATATTACAAATTCATGGTTTGCGTCAATTTTATGATACCGTAGTGACATATATACATTTACATATGTTATGATATTAAACGAAACTGCTAGGGCGTTCCCTAAAGCAATATTAATAAAGTTTAATCCTGTAACCTTAGCAAGAATATACTTCACCTGTCAGCGCAAAAGATATCTTATTCCAGGTGAATAAGGTCCATATGAAACCCGGGGTTGACATGTGTGTAGATACTTAATAAATTGGCTTTTTAATCTACTTAATAGTTTGGGTCTACTAACAGTGTGTGGTCGAATTTTCTATTGTTGTTATTTGTAGCCTAATTACTTAAATATCGATTATCTTGAGCTTTTTTACATGCCTTGCATTATAAGTACAAAACTTAACTACAACCTTCCTTGCGTGGCGTAATTGCGTATATTATACTGCAATTCATTGAATACTATCATTGTCAACTCTTGTGTTGAATATTCGTGAAAAAATAAGTGTACAAGATTTTTCAATCTTCGTAGCAAAATAAATAGCAAGTCTGCAAAGCTTACGCTATATTACAAATTTCAAAAATGGAATATAATTTAACCCGTTTTCTCGAGTCAAATCGGGCCGCAGGACGATCAATTCTGCAAGTGATCAGGATATTCAGAACTAGCTTCTGCGTGTAATGATGATGATGATTGATACAAAACTACACTATCTCCTTCATCGGGGCCCAAATTATCTTCATACAACTGAATCGGTTTAGCGGTTTAACCGTGAAGAGCTAACATATAGACAGCTACTTTCGCATTTAAGTATAAACTAGCGATCCACCCCGGCTTCGCACGGGTTACACAAAACAGCAAATTATACATCTAAAATTCTAAACCTTCCTCAAGAATCACTCTATGGGTAGGTGAAAACCGCAAGAAAATCCGTTCAGTAGTTTTTATTGCGAACATACATAGAAACAGATAGCCACGGCGGGTGACTTAATTTTATAAGGTGTAAGTAGGTAGTGATAGTGATACTAGTATCAATGGATTAGTACTCGTTGACACGTGTCACATGTTGGGAAATGTCTTCACGGTATGCCAGCTGTGTCGATCGATTGCCTTGGGAACATATACACCTGACATTGTCACCTGTTTTCGTACTTTGTGGTTTTTAGAACTTAGTAGGTATGTAGTATGTAATAGCAAAGAAAATTTAAATTCTAAATTTTCTTTGGTAATAGGTATTACCTCCCGCGGACGCTCCGGCTTGGCATGAGCTCCCTGCCGAGGTTTCCTCGAAGGACAACAGCATTGATATGATGGTCGTTCGTCGTTCTTGTCTACGTGACAGCGTGATAAAACGGTGTCCGTCACTTTCTATCCCGCGCGGTGTTAAAAAGTGACGTTTATTTTATCACGTAGATAAAGCCATCCATAATACGCCTGCAGTACTTATTGGGTTCTTAAACTTCTTAATAAAAGGAGTGTACCTACAGATTTTTAAAAAGTCGGCAACGCGCATGAAGAACCCCTGGAGTTGCAGCGTCCAAAGGTACGATGACCGCTTACCATAAGGTGGGTCGTATGCTCGTTTGCCACCGACGTGGTAATAAAAAGGTCAGCAATATTGATTGATTTTCTAAATTCGCGGTAGGTTCTAAGAGCCCTAGCCAAGATGTCATTCGTACATCGTCAAATGAAAAGAAAAAACGTATCGAGATGACAGATGCTACGAAAAGTCACGTGGCTATTTCCATACATTATTTAAGTTTCGATAGGCGTTTTCTATTAACGATTGTCATCTCGGCGCCCAGGTATACAGTCGCCATCAGATATATCGGAGCGGCCAAGGTGTTCACAATATCTAAACACGCACTCTAACGCCCTGACAATAGAGGCGTGTTCAGATATTTGTGAGCGCCTCGACCGCTCCGATATATTTGATGGCGACTGTACAAGTAGGTACTTTCTTTACGTAAGACTGGCTAGTGTAATTATTGATGTCCCCCCATACGCTCTCGAGTGCTTGCCCCACTTTGATCGGCTAAACTGTGCACATTTATAACTAGCCGAACACTTTACAATTCTAGAAGTGGAACATGAAATGTTTTAGCTTCAAGAAACCAACGTACATTCAGTTACATTAGAGTTTAATTTACGTTTAAATTTTAATTATGTTTTTTTAAGATATGACTTACTAAACTATGCAATTTTAAAGTTGTATGCACGATTATTGCTAGGTATATTTGGATTAAAATTGTCCGTGATCTGTGTATTTAGCTATCGCCGTTCAAAGAAAAGCTATTTAGGTACTAAAACATACCTACATATTTCCTTGGCAAAAGAAAACAATTGTGATTGTTACAACATAATTAGATTTTTAATATTATAATTGGGGATTGTATATTTTACAAGGCCAATTACGTTCTGAATGGCTGCGCATTGTACACAATTGACTGCAGAGAAATCGTATTTGGTAAAGGGTTGAACTCCTTCAGATGATTAACAAAAAGCTGTTATAGCCCTACCAAAATTAATCATCAATATATCACTTACCTACTGTCTATTTAAGATCGTACAACAGCTGGCATGTAAGAGTAGCTAATCAGTTAATCCATGAATTAATTTACTAAAGTCCATGATTACTTCTACAGACATAGTGTATAAGAGACACTATGGCATGTATTGTTGTGATAAGTGGACTTTTCAAATGAATTAATTGCCTTTAAGACTAAGATTTTTGAGAAGAAACAAGAGAGGCTCTGAGAAAATGTATAAAATCGTTTTTTCACCTCAGCAGCTCGAACAAGGGTACTTTGCTTCTTAAAAACAGTGAGCAAAATGCGATTTTGCTCACTGAGTCATTTTGTCTCACTGAGTGAGCAAAATCGCATTTTGCTCACTGATTGTGTCTCACTAAGTGAGCAAAATGCGATTTTGCTCACTGAGTGAGACAAAATTACATTCAAGTGATCTTTATAGTCATTTCAACATGCGGGGTCTAATACAAGTTCGATATACTTGGGTTCTATTATCTCTGTCCCTCTAGGTATGTTCTCACTGCTTAGGGTGAAAAATTTTGTGTACTACACGAGATCAATATTATATTATAGAATCTTTCGCTTGCACGGGACTCGAAATAAGCACTCGAAGAAATATCAAACTTTGATCTCTTGTTGTACAAATAACTATTGTGTGCCTATATGTTGAATTGTATCCTGCCTTATTAATACTAATATCTGGTAACCATTTCTGGGTACAGGACACTGAAAAGTGTTAAAAATCAAAGTTTATTTTCCTCTTTGCAAGATAAAATAAGTAACGTAAGTATACCAGAATTATTTATTAGAATGTGGACATTGAAATAAATGGAAACACAAATTATGATCTGAATATAATTGTGGGATGGAGAAAATAAAAACATGATTCTTTGCAGAAATGATTTTAATTAAACACAGTTTTCTATACACATGTCTTTTGCTTTTAACAACACTCCTTGCCTACCTATAAAGAATAATGTATAGTAAAATATGTCACTGTACACTTTAGACTATTAGTCTATTTCACATTCATCCATGTACCCGGATTGTTAAGTGCACTTGTACTCGTTGTTTCCATCAGTTTCATTTATCATTATAAATGGATCACATTGGCGTTTTTTGACCACCAGGCGATCACAGACACGTCTCAAATATTAAATAGGCTTCAAATAACGGTACTGAAGCTTAATAGCAGCGTTTTACCTTACAATAAAACGCTTATTAAGCGAAATACCTTATTTGAAGCCTATATTTTTAAATTCGCCTGTGGCTACAACACTCAGTTGCAATAAACCACATCACTTTTATTAAGGCCGTGGAGGGTACTTTTGACTTGCTGTTTTTGCTCCCACCATGCAGGATGCAATGAGTAACATCTATAGTCTATACAGCCCAATGTACTGGTACGTCTAGGTTTTATTTCACATTGGAAAATTGAATAATAATAATATTATAATGCAACCCTTTGGTAAGTGGTATTATTGCAACTTCGTTTTATTTATAATTATTTGAGATCCAATGAAGGCAACCTCCGTGGCACCGAGCCACGGTGCCTGGTGGTCGATGGAGGGGGTATAACTGGAAACGGAAGTTCAAGGCGGGAGTTTGACGGTAGGTGTCAGCCAATTGTGAACCGCTACGTCATCTGTCAACAGTATCGCTCTCTCAAATATTAAATAGGCTTCAAATAAGGTATTTCGCTTAATAAGCGTTTTATTGTAAGGTAAAACGCTGCTATTGTCGAGGCTCGGAAGTAGCTACTTGCAGGCTGAGGATTCGTTTTAAACGGACGACCTTGGGAGTCCGTTTAATTGAATCCGAAGCCAGCAAGTAGCCTTCCAGCCGAGTCATATATAGTGCTTTTCTCAAAAATGGTGCAAGAAATATAAATATCATAGAAATATTTTACAAAAGCAACGTTCTGACGTATATATTTTCACAGAAAAAAGTAGAAACAATTGAAAAAATTAGCTATGCCGCCTTTTTATTTTTTTTATAAAAAAATAGTAGTGTATTTTTCTGCCGAAAATACGCCAACCTATTTGAGACAGCTAAATAGTCGCGGTACTAATTATCTGTTTGGCTGTTTAATGGGCCTGTGCCTTCATTTGATATGGCCATTTTAACTTTTAAAAAGTTTGGAACTCGACAAATAATGGAATTTGTATGCAACATTGCAGTCCCAAAATCGAGACTGCAATGTTTTTAACTTTTTAATTTTTGACTGACCATAAACTACGCGCTTCGCGACCTATTTTTTAAACGGCAAAGTCGACTTTGCCGTCCATTTTTGAGAAAAGGTACTATATCTACTGCAAAATATTGCAGTTGCGTTACAGACCAGACATTTCTTTGCGAAGCCAATAACAAAACTATTACGTGTAAGAGTGTACGTCATTAGGAGTCGATATAAGGCATTAGTGTGGGAGTGTCCGATACATGTTTTATTGCTCGCAACACGCTCGAGGCGCCTGAAAAGGTCGCTGGGCAATTGATGCTTACGTCCGCTACCTTTGCGGCAGGCGCGCCAATTACTTCAACAAATGGAATTTTAACATCTAGCCAAATAACAATCGTTTTAGAAAATGCCAAGCTTAAATAATGTATGGTAATGGTTTGCATTTGTTATGTCGTTACTTTTTACTTTTTTTCAAAAATAAAAAATTTTATTCAAATATTCAAAATTAGAATTTTGATTTGATGTGTGACATTCACCCTGGACTATATTTACTGTAAATCTTATTTAGGTTTAGCTTGTTAGAATTCGCCAAACTTAATGAAAAAAGCTAATCGCTAAACACCAGCGTGGACTAAAAATCTATTATACTAAAACTTTTAGTAGGTACATACGTAGTACGAAAAAGAACGTAATAATACGTAATTTCTATTTGAAGAAAAAATACCGGTATTATTACGTTCTATTTCGTACATACTTTGGTTTACCTTGCCTAAGATGAAAGATAAATAAAGATAAATATTATCTAATATTAAAAATATTGGGCTATTTAGGGTTTTTATAAAAACCGGTTCCGAGACTTCCGAGCCCAGGTCTATTGTTTGCTAATTGTTATCATTGTCCTTCTAGACTCGTACAGTATGTAGCATTCTTAAATAGGTTTCGCTATTATGTTGACAAAGCTCGACAAAACAAATTAACACATAGTTTATGAAAGAACAGAGTGTTAGTTGTAAACAGACAGACAATGGCGCTGTTTACAGTTTAGGCATTCCGCCGTCAGCCGCCGGAGGCATTTCCCGGTAAAAACATGCACGTATCAGACGCTCTTTTTGCGAATCAAATTAAGATATTTTTTTTTCTGGTGATAAATACGGGACCCCACGCAATTTTTTTATAACAAAATTAAAATTTCATGTGATAGTTGAAAAATTAAACTCGGACGTTGAGATTTGAAATCGAGTTCCAGTTTTAAGTGCATAGAATTACTTAATTTAAGATTTTTGAAGAAAATTTAAATATACCAACAAAATAAGTAATATTAGATATTTTATATTTTAGGTAATAATTAAACGTAATGTCGTACTAACGAAATAATTAATAAAGATACTAAATTTTAAAAATCTAAATAAGACAACGAATAGTGCAATATTGTACGGTTTGTAGTTTTTAAAGAAATCGGGATTCAGTTTCATTCAGTGTTACTATGAGGTGCTAATAGAAGCCAGGAAAATGAAAATGACATGGCAATGAAAATATTGCTATATACCTATGGGGTTTACAAATAAAGACAATTCGAAAAACACGCAGGCCTAGTCAAATGCAGAAGAGGAAAAAGCGAAGAAAAGATGCAATGAGCTCGAATATAACGGATGAATTGTGTAAGGTGTGTGATGGCAGGATAGAGTGTGCTCCTACTGCGATACTTCTCATTTCCCTGGTGCATACGTTGTATGGGTATATCGGCCCGAAGCCAGACTACTTTGGAAAAAACAGGTAAGTAATAGTAGCTGTTTTATTAGTAATTTTGTTAGCCTAATTCGTAATAAAAAGTATAGAGTGTGCTCCTACTACGATACTTCTCATTTCCCTGGTTCACATGCTGTATAGGCATATCAGTCAATATCATCCTGATTACTTTGGGACTAACAGGCAAGTGCTTTTGTTAGCTTAATTCGTAATAAAAGTATAGAGTGCGTTCCTACTGTGATTGTTTTAATTTCCCTGGACATATAGGTTCAAAATTTTACTAGGTACCTACTATGGGAAGACTAAGTAAAAAATATTGGTATTAGTCTTATAATAAAAAGAAAATATGCTGTAATGTGTGCCCTTTCGCGATCTTCTGACAGACTAATATCATCAGGGCGAACTGGTTATCTGTAGGCCCCTTAAGTGAGTCGACACACTTGTTTCAGAGCTAACCTAACTCGAAAAGAAAAAGCGCAAGAAAAGTACCCGCAGTCAAGATACCAGGAACCTTACAACGTGGAATACGACTTCGTGGTAGTGGGCGGGGGGACGGCCGGCTGCGTCGTGGCTAGCAGGCTGTCGGAGAATAAAAAATGGAAGGTAAGAGGGTTCAAGCCACGAGGGTTAACAAATTATCAGGAACCTTACAACGTCGAATACGACTTCGTAGTAGTGGGCGGGGGGACGGCTGGCTGCGTCGTGGCTAGCAGGCTGTCGGAGAATAAAAAATAGAAGGTAAGAGGGTTCAAGCGACGAGGGTTAACAAAATATCAGGAACCTTACAACGTCGAATACGACTTCGTAGTAGTGGGCGGGGGGACGGCTGGCTGCGTCGTGGCTAGCAGACTGTCGGAGAATAAAAAATGGAAGGTAAGAGGGTTCAAGCGACGAGGGTTAACAAAATATCAGGAACCTTACAACGTCGAATACGACTTCGTAGCAGTGGGCGGGGGGACGGCTGGCTGCGTCGTGGCTAGCAGGCTGTCGGAGAATAAAAAATAGAAGGTAAGAGGGTTCAAGCCACGAGGGTTAACAAAATATCAGGAACCTTACAACGTCGAATACGACTTCGTAGTAGTGGGCGGGGGGACGGCTGGCTGCGTCGTGGCTAGCAGACTGTCGGAGAATAAAAAATGGAAGGTAAGAGGGTTCAAGTGACGAGGGTTAACAAAATATCAGGAACCTTACAACGTCGAATACGACTTCGTAGCAGTGGGCGGGGGACGGCTGGCTGCGTCGTGGCTAGCAGGCTGTCGGAGAATAAAAAATAGAAGGTAAGAGGGTTCAAGCGACGAGGGTTAACAAAATATCAGGAACCTTACAACGTCGAATACGACTTCGTAGTAGTGGGCGGGGGGACGGCTGGCTGCGTCGTGGCTAGCAGACTGTCGGAGAATAAAAAATGGAAGGTAAGAGGGTTCAAGCGACGAGGGTTAACAAAATATCAGGAACCTTACAACGTCGAATACGACTTCGTAGCAGTGGGCGGGGGGACGGCTGGCTGCGTCGTGGCTAGCAGGCTGTCGGAGAATAAAAAATAGAAGGTAAGAGGGTTCAAGCGACGAGGGTTAACAAAATATCAGGAACCTTACAACGTCGAATACGACTTCGTAGTAGTGGGCGGGGGGACGGCTGGCTGCGTCGTGGCTAGCAGACTGTCGGAGAATAAAAAATGGAAGGTAAGAGGGTTCAAGCGACGAGGGTTAACAAAATATCAGGAACCTTACAACGTCGAATACGACTTCGTAGTAGTGGGCGGGGGGACGGCTGGCTGCGTCGTGGCTAGCAGACTGTCGGAGAATAAAAAATGGAAGGTAAGAGGGTGCAAGCGACGAGGGTTAACAAAATATCAGGAACCTGACAACGTCGAATACGACTTCGTAGTAGTGGGCGGGGGGACGGCTGGCTGCGTCGTGGCTAGCAGACTGTCGGAGAATAAAAAATGGAAGGTAAGAGGGTTCAAGCGATGAGGGTTAACAAAATATCAGGAACCTGACAACGTCGAATACGACTTCGTGGTAGTGGGCGGGGACGGCTAGCTGCGTCGTGGCTAGCAGACTGTCGGAGAATAAAAAATGGAAGGTAAGAGGGTTCAAGCGACGAGGGTTAACAAAATATCAGGAACCTTACAACGTCGAATACGACTTCGTAGTAGTGGGCGGGGGGACGGCTGTCTGCGTCGTGGCTAGCACACTGTCGGAGAATAAAAATGGAAGGTAAGAGGGTTCAAGCGACGAGGGTTAACAAAATATCAGGAACCTTACAACGTCGAATACGACTTCGTAGTAGTGGGCGGGGGGACGGCTGGCTGCGTCGTGGCTAGCAGACTGTCGGAGAATAAAAATGGAAGGTAAGAGGGTTCAAGCGACGAGGGTTAACAAAATATCAGGAACCTTACAACGTCGAATACGACTTCGTGGTAGTGGGCGGGGGGACGGCTGGCTGCGTCGTGGCTAGCAGACTGTCGGAGAATAAAAAATGGAAGGTAAGAGGGTTCAAGCGACGAGGGTTAACAAAATATCAGGAACCTTACAACGTCGAATACGACTTCGTGGTAGTGGGCGGGGGGACGGCCGGCTGCGTCGTGGCTAGCAGGCTGCCGGAGAATAAGAAATGGAAGGTAAGTGGGTTCAAGCCACGAGGGTTAACAAAACCTCCACACACACACACTTCGTTGGCTCAGCGACCCAAAATGAGACTTGGCCTCCGACACAAGACAGCGCCACTTTCTCGGTCCTGTGCGACCTCTCGCCCATTGTTGACTCGAAGTTCGCGCAGATCCGCCTCCACCATGTCGCACCAGCTATACCTGGCCCCTATTTCACCAAGTACGACAGGTACGACAATTGTCAAAAAATGACAGACCTCTGTTTCACCACACCGACATTTGTCAGTGACGCATGTCGAGTGACAATTGGCAAGTGACAGGTGACAATTTCGTAAATTGTTTTGTATATAATTTCATATAAACATGACAGGTATTTTGGTACAATTGTCCATCTTAAATTGAATGACAATTATTTTGTGAAACAAAGGTAATTTTTACTAGTCGATATATTTGTCAATTCTTGACAAGAGATCGTTAGTTGCTTTCAATGTGCCGTGTTGTCATCACTAACATGATATTGATTGAGATCCCAACCCCATCTAATGCAGCGTATACCTACATTATTTGTTGACAAGGCGTGAAAGCATTATTTTTTTGTTACTTTTAAGTTATTTTTTCTGCAAATGCAAAGTGCAGTGACGTCAAAGTAGAAATCTATTCGTACCTGCTTTATATATTACCTCTGTTGCTTTCGCAGAGATTCATTTTCTAACCAAAACCCTAACTTTACCGTTAGTGCCCAAATTCGCCCAAGTAAATTATGAAAAAAAAACAATACCTACCTAAACGTACCTAATTTCGCTACCGGTCCCCAACGTAATCAAAACTATACTGAGACTTATTCGAAATCCAAATCCTAAATGTTGAAGTACTAAACGCCTTCGTAGGCAACAATTACTATTTATAGTGTTATTATGATTTCATGCTTGTTAAGAAGAATTTAAAAGCGATATAAAGCGATTTTTATTTGTACCCTAAAGGCTTACAATTAATTAAATATAAAAGATTGACAATTGTAACTAAATGCCTGTCAAGTTTATAAGCACTTCTATACAAAAACAGTTTACGAAATTGTCACTTGTCACCTGTCACTTGACAATTGTCACTCGACATATGTCACTGACAAATGTCGGCTTGGTGAAATAGGGCCCTGAGGCGTCCGATAGGCGGCAAAACCTTGGTATGTTACTAACAATTTTTTTCATCACACATGCATGCGCCATGAAAATACTACTTATAAAACGTTACACCAACCACATCCAAAAAAGTAGGTATTAAATGAATGAATGAATGAATGAAAAACTTTATTTCAGGCAACTAGTGGCCCATAGATAAATAAATACCTTAAACTAGCATACATATTATAAAAAACAATATAATTTAAAACTAAAAACTACAAAACACATGGTTGCGATGTATTGCGCAACACCGAAGTGTCAGGGTACCGGGTACCGGCCGCGGAACCGCCGGGACTTGAATTGGAACCCACTTGATTAAATATTTATGATTCAAAATCATTACTTAAAAGCCAACATGAGAAAACAACTTCAAAATAGCAATTACATTGCCACGCTTGTGGATAAAATGCAACTTTTACATAAATTCTTGAAAGAAGCCTTTACAAAGTAAGCCTTGACAAGAAAATAATTCTCCTTTGTGATTCCTCTGAGGGCAGAAAAAACTATCTTTATAAAGATCCCGTGACCTTCCATATGCACTCGAGAATCGGTCGAGGCAGCCTACCGAGTGCTTGAGATTATCGCCACTTAACGTTGCCCTGTTAAGTGGCGACGCATGCGAGAATTAGTTCGTACTTTAAGTAGAATGAAACTCTTATAAATTAAACGAATACGCTAAGCATGTTATCAATCAACTATACGAAAAAAAAAACCGACATGCTAATGAAAGCAAAATGCCTGAGTCAAAACGTAGACTTTCGCTACGTTTCAGTCAATTAGGTACCGTAAAACCACACATCAGCCAACTATAGTTCCGTTGCAATTATAGTTCACAAGTGCAATACGAAATTAAATATTAATGTCATTTTTGGTTTTCTCTGAGTTTATTCTTTCATTTAAGTATAAACATAATATTTTGCTATAGAACTACTTAAATCATTCATATTCATATTCATATTTATTTATTTATTTATTTATATTCAAATAATAGTCACACCTTATATGTTTATCGAAGATATTCGAGTTCTTTTTGGACCATAGTTGGAAGCTTTTGGTTTTACGGTATTGCAAAATCTCTTTTAAAACACAGTCTCTAAAGTTAATTTTCCATTGAAGGTGTTACTTCTTGAAGCGGGACCCGAAGAGCCCAAGATGGCGCTGATCCCCGGCCTGACTAGCGAGTTCCGTGGCTCAAGCTTAGACTGGAATTACAGCATGAGGCCTAAGAAGGGGTAAGTCCTTTAAATATGCAGGCTTTGTGAGGCGGGCCGTCTAAAAGACAAAGATGGTGCCGATGTTAGGCAAGCTTGGACTAGCAGGAAGGGGTAAATTACCGTTAACTTTAATGGGATGTTTTTCTATATTGTGTTTGCTCTATGGTGCTATGCTAAGATAGTCAAAAGACCATACCGTATAACTAACCAACATAGTCTTAAATCTTCCAATTATATATAATAGTCCGACCATACTTGGACCATACTTGTAGTACCTACTGGATAATAGTTGGGTGGTTTACGGTAATCGTAACATGCTTGATGAAGATGAATATTATTATGTAGGTCAATTTAACAAACTTTAAAGTTAAAAATTGTGCCTATAAAACTATAACTAAAATATTCTACAGGAAACGTTAAAATACCTATGACATATTTTGTGGCAAACCAATCCTTCAAAAGACAGATAATACCCAGTTGTAAACATATCGTGTACGGCGTTCGTAATATCTAATCCAACCAGTTAATGGACATTTAATGTCTATCTCGACGTATCATCGCGTCGATTTTATAACACTCACACGCAAGCAGTTGTTTTGAATTTTCAACTTCAATACAATTTAAGTATTAAACGACAGTTTTATAACAACATAGTTTTTGATTGTTATTACATAAACTATTATAGATGAGCTAAAGATAAGTCTTTCTAATAACTATATCATGTAATCGACACGGACGATAATTGCGACATCATCAGAATCAGAGCTACTAACAGAATCGGTTTCATTTAGAATATACATATTACGATCCCTTTCTCAGGTTCTGCCGCAACCGCGGCAGCAAAGGCTGCGAGATCGTCCAAGGCCGCGTGCTGGGCGGCACGTCCACGATCAACGACATGGCCTACATGCGCGGCAGCCCCGCCGACTACGACGAGTGGGCCGTCATCGGCAACCATGGCTGGGACTTCTCTCACGTCCTCCCCTACTACAGATACTCTGAGGGCAACTACGACAAGGACATCTCCAAGAATAAACTCTTCCATTCCACACAAGGTCCTCTAGATGTCGGAAGATACCCATATGCTGATTATAATGTCGATGTTCTGCTAAGCGCGCTAAATGAATTAGGGTATAATTATACTGATATCAATGGAAGAGATCAGTTAGGCTTCATGAGAATACAAACCATGTCGTATTTCGGAGAGAGAGTCAGCACGTACACAGCTTTTATTGAAGCTATCAGAAGTCAGAGAACGAATTTAGATATAGTTACGGAAGCGCTTGTAAGTAAAATCAATTTTGTTGAAGGGGACGACGGTTTTAAAGCTACGGGAGTGGATTATATTGTAAATGGTACAAAAGTTAAAGTAAGAATTACTAAAGAAGTTATTTTAAGCGCAGGTGCTATCAATTCCCCGAAATTGTTAATGGCTTCTGGAATAGGTCCTAAAGAGTACTTAGATTTTTTATCGATAAATGTTATTAACGATTTAGCTGTAGGTTCTAATTTTCATGATCATTTGTCAGTATGTCTACCTGTTATAAAGTTGGGGAAGACTGCAACGAGAAAAAAGTTTCCAGATAAATTATTAGACATATCAATGTATTACAAGAAAAGTATCGGGCCTTTGTCAGCAAATTTTCAAGTGGTGGCATTTTTAGAGACAAACGTATCAGACATACTTAATACTGCAGATATCGAAGTAAGATTCCGAGGACATAATTCCAATATGTACTATAGTCACATCGATATGTGCGTATCTCTGTTAACGCCCAAAAGCCGTGGTCAGATCATTCTAAATTCTAGTGATCCAGTGTATGGGAATCCATTGATATACCCGAACTTTTTAAAAAATCCTGCAGATGAGAGAAAATTGCTGTATGGAATACAAGAGGTAGTAAAGCTTTTTGACACTGAAGTATTCAGAAGGGCAGACCTAGAGTTTGACCCACGGCCCATATTGAACAACGAATGCCAAGATTATGAGAAGGTATCTGATGAATTTTGGCTATGTATCATTCGCCATTTTTCGAGCCCTTTACATAATTATGTCGGCACGTGTAAAATGGGCACAGTGGCCGATCAAACGGCAGTGGTTGATCAAAAATTAAAGGTTTATGGCACAAGTAACTTGAGAGTGGTCGACGCATCTGTGATTCCAAAAATAATAAGAGGTTCCACTGCAGCTCCTGTTATTATGATTGCTGAAAAAGCAAGTGATTTAATTAAAACAGATTGGTATTGATTTAATTGTTTTATTTCTAATCTATCGCTTGTTAAATGATAGACCTTTATTTTCTTTCCAGTCTTTGAGTAGCATCTTCGAAGCCTTTTCCGCGATCATCATTGTTGGTGCAAATAAACTACCACGAACGTGTGTTGGCATGACAGAGGCATCTACAATCCTAAGGCCTTCTATGCCATGTACTCTTAATTGAAAATCAACTACAGAAGTTGTGCTATTTTCACCCATTATGCATGTTCCTATGGGATTACCTAAAGCTTTGGTATAATGTCTCGCGATACAATTCCACTGTTCTCTATTCTTTAATCGATCGCATGGGAACAAATCTAACGGCGCAAATTTAACCTCATTCTTTTTTATTTCTTTAGTATCAAGTATTTGTAAAGCTATATCTACGCTATCTATTAATGTATCTAAATCTTCGGTCTCTTTTAATAAGTTAGCTTGTATAATCGGCCGACCGTATTTAGGATTCCTCTTATTAAGCGTAATCTTTCCTTTACTCTTTGGCTTAAGTAAAATGGGATAAACATTAACTAGATTATAATAAGCCAATGGCAATTGAGTTTCTTCCGCTGCATGTACACTGACATTGTTTAGCAGGAATTTATCGCTTCTTATAAAATTTCCTTCTAAACTTAACTCTACATCTGGCGCATTTTCATTTTCATACAACTGTATAAACGCTGACAGCTGATTTATTCCCCTGGAAGCTAAAGTACCGCTCCTACTAGCGAACCATCTCTTGAAATCATTAATAATGTCATTATCACTGACTGGTGCGACATCACTTAAGGCAAAAGATAGTCCCCCAGTCGTGACTTGATCTCTATAATTCAAACCAACAGGCAAATTCACTACTGAACTGACATTCAGCCTCTTCATTTCAGCTTTAGGTCCAATTCCAGACAGATGTAGTAACTTTACATTATTAATCGCTCCAGCGGTTAAAATGATTTCTCTCTTAGCGTATGCCGGTCTTTCCTTTCCCTTTTCCATTTCGTAGTATACTCCTTCTATAGTTTTCTCTTGTTTATCAACGACTATTCTAGTAGCCGTGGCTCCAGTCATAACTATGAGATTCTTTCTATGCCTGACAGTTTTGAGGAAGGCTGTGTTGGTGCTGAGCCTAGTGTTGTTGGAGACGGCGAACTGATTGAGGACGATGGCTTCAGCAGCGTTGGTGTTTATGTCCAAGGTCCTAAGGCCCATTTCGGCGAAGGCCGTGGCGAAGGTCTCGATGTATTTGTCGACGTACTTGAACCTTTGCAGACGCATCTCCCCTCCGCGGGAGTGGTAGAAAGAGTTCATCAATACGTCGTAATCACCTGGAATTTGAATACAAGAAAAATCTAATTTGTGTAAAATTAGAATACCTACGACCATGCTAAGTTTGCACAGACTTGGCAGTAACAATGCATACATGGGTGGATGAACTTTTTTGTTGTTATTTTATCCCGTCAGCCAGGAGATAGTAAAGTACCTAAGTAGATAATCCACTATGGAAAGGGTTTATAACAGCCATAAAAATGTATGTATGGTAATTTTAAATACCATAAAATGGGAGTAGCCCAGGAGAACGTAAACATGGCAACGAGTACTAATACGAGTATCAGTTCAGAGTGTTATTGTTGTTAGTTCAAACTTCAAATGCCTTTGAAGTGACTGTTATATTTTTGGACAGACGCCAAATTTTTTTACGTCTTGTAAAAACTTGTATAAAAAAACGCTACAAACACTAAAATACTTTGTGTATTTAAATTTATTTTTCAGGGGCTTGTAGATAGGTCCGGCTAGGTTCGCGTGACTATTAACCAGCCAATCCAAGGACCTCCATCATATGAACTCACCATTATCTTCCGAAGCCTTAAAATACTCCATCAGATTCCCGAACTTCCAGTCCACGGCGCCTATAGTGTCCTTATGCCAAGCATCGTAGTCCACCTTGTGACCTCTAGTGTATTTCATGTCGTTGGTGACAGACGACCCTCCCAGGACCTTATGGAAAATGGCAGATTATAATTTTATAACCTAGGGAGTAAAATATTTTATCTACATTCTACATATCATAAACCCTTTATGATGTTTTAAAAAACCGTATTATACAGCTGGCTGGCTGGCCAGCATAAAGATAAATTATTCCGTATTTTTCCTATACCTAGTTATCGTAATAATGTGCTGTTTTCCTGGATATTGATAATTTTTAACAGTGTAATCGCGCTGGCTAAATTTAGTAATAATTAAGAAATAAGGAAAAAATACTAGTGTTCGTAATATCGGTCGGGACACGGGATGTCATAGTCCATGTTCTGTCTCAGTTAACCAACCTTTCCCGTGCTAACTTCGCAGCTTCCCCCGGGCCGGGACAGGCAGGAGAAGTTGTTCCGCTCCGTCCGGTAGTTCCACAGGATGGGACGGTAGTCCTCGGTCGGAACACCCGGGATGTCATAGTCTATGTTCTCTAATAGTCTTAACCAACCTTTCCCGTCCTAACTTCGCAGCTTCCCCCGGGCCGGGACAGGCAGGAGAAGTTGTTCCGCTCCGTCCGGTAGTTCCACAGGATGGGACGGTAGTCCCCGGTCGGGACACCCGGGATGTCATAGTCTATGTTCTCTTCGTCGCCCGCTTCAAGTAGTAGGACCTTTAAGTAAAGTTGCTGTTTAGGCGGTTAAGTTAGTCTGTTTAGTTTTTTGCGCTAATTGATATCTGATTATTTGATAATTGAAAATTGCTAATTAATTTGAAAACCAGACTTCTCTTTGCGGCCTAGTTAATTAGGCTATTTTAGGCAATGTTTGAGGAGCTGTAGCGCTTAAAAAAAAAGCGAAACATTCATTCCCATACATATAAAGTTAAAACCCACGGAGGGAAGAGTCAAGTACGTTTGTATTCACAAATGCCACTCCACTTATGTACCTCTTAAAGATTTGGGTAGGAACATTTTACTAAAACAGATTTTAAGAAGTGAAGGTCTGAACATGCTTATAGGGGTCCAGTAAGAAAATCGGTTTTGAAGTCTAGTGACTTTATGAGAAATTTCATTCGGTATCGTGACGAGCGTTCGCGTTTGAGTTATGACTATTTTTGTATGGGATTTTGAACAGCGCGCCAAGCGGGACTTTTTGGAAACTCAAAAATCCCATACAAAATGACTGACACAAGCCTACGTCATCATGCGACAGCGCTATATGATAATATGCGATAGCGCTATATATAGCGGCCATGTTATTGTGACGTAGGCCTGTGTCACTCTGGGAATCGAAGACCATGTTTTATTAGACCATGCGAAAGATTAAACCTTAACTCATACTAATAACGTTTTGAACTTTTGACCCATGGAAATGAATCGATTGACATGTTCTTTATCTAAATCGATTCAACAATTTCGACGCTAAGGAATGGTTGGATCGTACATAACAGTACCCATGTAGATACAAGCATATATGTACAATACACTAATCCAATACAAACAAATTGGTAAATATACAGGGTGGCCAAAAAATAAGTGCATTCCCGTTGCCAGGGAGGTTTTGAGATTATACTGAGCAACTTTTACTATGGGAACAACCCCGAAATCGAGAAATAAAAATTTGGCTGATTCATACACATTTTGGCTGGTCCGTTTTCTATGGGAGGGTAATTTTTTATTTCGCGATTTCGGGGTTGGTCCCATAGTAAAAGTTGCTCAGTATAATCCCAAAACCTCCCTGGCAACGGGAATGCAGTTCTTTTTTGGCCATCCGTGTATAACCCCTACCCATATTACGTTTGTTAGTGAAATGATGATGTGTGTACAAACCCTGAAAGCAAAGTCAATTGACATGAAAGGATATCGAATTGCAATAAGCTGAAGTGGTGCGTCACATGATCGAGTGATATGGCCTGATAAACGATCATTGATCTATAGGTATTCTATATTGTACAATATGCAAGTATACCGGGTGGGCCCTGTAACACGAGCAAATAATCACTACACCTTATAAAACAAAGTCCCCCGCCGCGTCTGTCTGTTTGTGTGTTTGTATGTTTGTTCTCGATAAACTCAAATACTACTGAACGGATTTTCATGCGGTTTTCACCTATCAATAGAGTGATTCTTGAGGAAGGTTTAGGTGTATAATTTGACCCTTTACCGCATACGAAGCCATATATGGCAGATATGATATTCAACTTTATTGACAGCTAATAAAGTTCAAATTTCAACAAATATTTTTTATTACATGCAGTAAGGAGTTAACCCGTGCGAAGCCGGGGCGGGTCGCTAGTTAAAACATATATTGTAGGTACTCCTCAAATGATAAAAATTCTGTTTCAACCCGTATAATTATGTTTCAAAAAAAATCCCGAAAAACAAATATATTATTGAAATCCGTAACTGATATAGATTTTTTTTTGTATACAAGTAGGTACGTACTCGTATACACTCGTATCGTAAGTACGCGTAGGATTATAATTCTGTAACCCGTATTTATCCAAGTACTTCAACGTAAGTATAATAGGTACTAGGATTTATTTAGCAGGCCTAAATGAACCCAAATTGGAGTTAATTGGAGTCAACGTGTGGAGTCACAATAACATAATTTTTTATTTATTTAATATTTTATTTCGGATAACAAGATCCATACATATCAATAATAATGATCATCAATAATAATGATTATAATGCGACATTCTTCAATAAAATGACACCTACTTGAAATCATAATAATGTCAATAAAATCCATCTAAGCTAACTCTGCACCGACTTTGAGGCCAATTCTAATGTACATTTGGCATCAAAACGATATCAAATGATGTCAGTTAGTTATCATTCAATCGTGCGTCTCGCTCGCGCAAATACATGGTGTAAGTATTAGGTACGTTTGGAGTTGGAGTTTAGCGACGAATTAACGACGGAGCAACGTAGTTATTTATTTATTTTCTTTTAAGGTTCATATGGAACAGACTATTTAAACATTTCTATTCAATTGCTGAAAAAAACCTTGTTGAAATATATATTGGACGCTCTGTATTACCCACACAGAAAATCAATAGACCATTAGACATAGAAGTAACTTATAGAATATTTAAAATGTTGTAACAAGAAATCATCTCCTGCCTCAATAAAGTTTTTTGTAGGGTTTTATGTTTTGTTCTATAGGTAGTTGTGTAATCGGATTTTAGCTAAGCTACGTTGCAAGATTTAGCCGTTGCATTGCTTACAGTATACAGCAACGTTCTATTAATACAAGGAACTCCGATAAGTGCTGACGTCACAACACCTGGCTATATTCAAGGTTGGAAAACCTATGCAAAGGTTTAGCTTCAGTTATTTTTAAATACGTCACAGGACTCTGATTACTTTGTTATCTCCATCCATCTTAGATTGTGTACTATAAGGGTGGCTGAAAAATAACTGCATTCAAGTTGCCAGGGAGGTTTTGGGATTATACTGAGCAACTTTTACTATGGGACCAACCCCGAAATCGCGAAAAAAAGACCTCCCATAGAAAATGACCAGCCAAAATGTATGAAACAGTAAAATTTTTTTTCGCGATTTCTGGGTTGATCCCATAGTAAAAGTTGCTCAGTATAATCCCAAAACCTCCCTGGCAACGGGAATGCAGTTATTTTTTAGCCATTCTGTATAAACGGGTTCTGTATACCGAAATGTCAAACCATTAGGTACTCCATTCGTACGTACATCATTCGTTAGAAATTTAAGGTTTAAAAAAATTCCCTGCCTGCAACTTTGTCCACATGTACCTACTCGTAGGTAAGTTCTGTCCGTTCAATACCGACCAAAAAACCTATGTCGTTTTAACTGCGTGTTCATTATACTTAATCCGTTCAGCTGTTTTTACGTGACGGAGCAAATATACAAACTTAGGTTCATTTTTAACATTAAGTTAGCCTCTGCAAGATAGTTTTTCCTGTCTCAGAGTCTTTATACAGAGTGTACAGGAGGAGTGTGATTCAGGAGACGTGAGCAGGACTAACACTGCGCATTATGTAAATTATAAGCAACTGTTTCATATCAGTATTAGTGAGGTTAACGTAAATTTACTAGTCGTGCTGAAAAAAAAAAGTTATTAATTTATTTACGACATGCATGCTGGTCACCCTAAAATTAGAATACTAAACTACCGAGATTCTGTGTCAAATTGAATGTCATCACTGTCATCACGGTCTGGTTACTTTTGAAAACTCGTATCTCACTCAAGTTTGACAGTTTATTTTCTTCGTAATGAAAATGCTATCATTACGGTTAAAGAGGTTTTATGTTTATTAATTAGGTCTTTTAGGGTGACCATGATTGTAGGGGATTAAATTTGCCCTCACCAAAAGGTTAAAAAATAGGAAAAAGTGTGGTTGTTTCACCTAAATACGACGGTGATCGATCAATTATCAGTTACTGAGTGTGCAGGATTAGTCCTGCTCACGTCTCATGAATCACCCTGTATACCTATGTTGTCCTGTCATGTCTGCCGACAGCCGATTTTGGAAGCGCGGATGCAATGAAAAAGTAGCCGACCGAATATGGCTCAACTGTACGTGGGTTCAAATTTGGACTTGCAGGCGTATGATGGACGAAGTTATTCACGTGATATGTATATGTAAAGCACTTGTCATCTTTTAACACCGGACGATTGAAAGAGACGGGCAGTGTCATTATCACGCTGTTACGTTGATAAGTGTTACCATCATAGCAGTTAGTTGATGTTGTATACCGTTATGATTGAACATTTATCATAGGATAATTATATATTAAAAGGAAAACATAATTTAATATTTTTAAGCCACCTTGCAAACATTTAGGCATACGATGTTTCAAATAAAGAAAAAATAGGAAACTCGGCTGCCTCAGATGAGAGTCAAATTCGCAATTCAGTACGGATATGATGGTCGTTCTTGTCTACGTGACAGCGTGATAAAACGGTGTCCGTCACTTTCTATCCCACGGTGTTAAAAGGTGACATATTTTTTATCATGTGGATAAAGATGGATAAAGCTATCCATAATACGCCGGCAGGGCAACCATCTTACTATTTTTATAGATAAATTACCGCCCAGGATTAGGATTTTTTGGGTGATGTCCGGACTTTTGTCTAGATATTCCATTTATCATAATATATGGCTACCCTACTTACGGTTGCTATGCATCGTGCAGATTAGCCTGAGCACGGCTATAACCGCGAAAATCGAAGTTCGCAAATTGCGGGCTGTTTTCTCTGTCACTCTAATTACGCTTTCATTGGAGTAAAAGAGAAAGATGCCCGCAATTTGCGAACTTCGATTTTCGCGGTTATAGCCCTGGTTCTTTCAAGTATCTCGCCGCCAACCAGGCGCCATCTTTGATTAGCCAAAACACGCCCACGATCTCGTCTTTTATAATTAGCACTCAATTAAAATGTTTCATTACAGTTCGCGACATATATAGTAGCTATGTCATTGGTATGTATTTACCTACTTTATGTACTTAGATTTACTTATCTACTTTTATTATTCTGACGTTTCGAGTCGCGACATTACGTGCAGAGTGCAGATGCAGACTCATATACTTAAATAGGCAAATAAAAGTAAGTGGATGTACAATTGTACAAATTTAAATTATATTATAATTAATTAGTGAATGTATTTTAATTAACTAAAACTCAATTTTGGCCTGTATGTCGTAAATATTTTATTTTAACCTTGGTATTATTTTAATTAATTTTAATCGTGGTAGGTAATACATAAATTTTTAACTTTCGCCCACAGGAATTAAAATTGGCCAATTACCTAATTGGACCACATTTTAATAAAGTTAAGTTCAAACGTATTAAATAAAGCGTGTCTGTTAACAATAATACTATCATGGCACGATTTCGACAATTGGATCAAAAAAGTTCGTGAAAACCGCTGACTTTTCTGTGGACATTACTAACGTTAACGATTAGGATACATTTTAGAGATCATATTTAACTTCTCCCCCCACCCCTCCGCCAAAACTTCGCTGATATCGACTTGCCCATCGGGTAAAGTAGTTCTTAAAGCAGTTTGAAGGTATTAGACAGTCATTAGGGTATAAACACTTAAACTAAACGAAAGCAGCACCGAAGCTTGTAATATATTAGAAGCAATTGACCTTCGAACTAAGGGCTCGTCACGACATTTCATTGACCTTTTTAAGGAACATGACTCATTGGGCCTTTAATAACTTTACAGAGATGAGGTGAGAACGACTTAAAATTGAAATACACGCAAGAGCAATAGAAATCTATTGGGAATTGGGAAAAAGCAATAGAAACAAACAGAATCCTCGTGTGAACGTTACTATATTAGCACTTACGAGTATACTACTAAAACGAGATCCTGCAATAAACCGTACCCGCAAAAAACTGGACGTCAGTGGGAAACATGCTCTTACCTACGTTTCCTATTGAGAACTGTTTCTCTGAGAGAATTTAGCGATAATTCATTTAATTATGAGGCGAAATCTTTTCTCGCGGAGCTGGGGCGTCGCCTGCAGGAGAGACGTCTCGACCCTCGCTCCGGGTCTTCCTAGCGCAGAGGTTGTCCATCGCGGTAACGCAGCAAGCGTGATGGGCACCTTTGCATCGGGGGCGATGCGGCTTGGGTTGTTTGATTAGTTTTTATGGGTTGGTTTAGGTTTAGTTGTATTTAGTTAAGGTTACTACTGCTAATTTATTGCATTGTGTACCTAAGGTACATTACATAGGTATATTATTCATTGTGTTGGGTTTTACGAAGACCACAAAATGTTATTTATATATGACTGTAATGTTGCGGCAAGTAAGACGTTTTCCTCAAACTATAATGAACCCAGTCTATTTATTTTATATAGGTATTAAATTTTTCACACAGGTTGACAGTATGATACCTTGACACCAAAGCACTTCCATGATCGGAGACATAGGAGACATTACCATTAACGCATTTACATAATAATGGCTAACGTGCTATAAGCCTTGTGAAAACAAAAAGCATGTGCAAGTTGTGCATCTTGGTGAAAATCTATGCTCTATGTGGACTATATGATCATTATTATTGTGATTACTTATATTTATCTATTTTGTAAACTAGCAGTGATATGATAATTAATCTTGTGATGCAATCACTAGTGGGTGGGAAAATCATCGATAATTGAGTTTATCGATTTAGGAAGTCCCAACCTGTCATACGGCCCGATTCGAACTTTAAGATACGTCAGTTATTTAGTAGATCTAGAAACGATATGGCGGTTTTTTGGCGGAGGGGTCGTGTGACTCTTTAACGGCTCGGCCACGACATTGAGCGACTTGGACGAGCATAGGTTGGAGCGAGATACAGCGATCGGTCATTTCGTTCCCTTCCCACCTATGGTTGTCGCTGCCGCCGTCGCCAGTCGCGTAATGTCGTGTCCGAGCCGTAAAGCTTCAACTGAAAATGATGAGGTGGATGTGGTGGAAACCACAGGATGGTGATGATTACTTTCCACTCCTGGACAGCAGACAGCCGGTTAGCCAGGATACAGCCAGCAGTGCCTCCGCCGATGATGATGAAGTCGAACACGCTGTTCCTGACGTCCAGCTCGTCGGCCCGGGTCCTGGTGGCTTTGCTGAAGAGGTCACTGCTACAGGACGAGACCAGGCTGGAGAGAGAGGGAAGGTAAGAAAGTTGAAAAGAGACATTTTAAAGGTGTGCCTTGTATAGCGTGTTAAGAATTCTTGACTTGTTTCCGGCGCCTTTATTACGTAGACGTGTAGTTGCATTATTCCCACTACATCGCCGTAAAAACTACGAGGATGAATGTATTTTAAACGTGAAACAAAGTACGGGAGCGCCATTCTAATCCCTAATAGATATCGTACTTGAAATGTATATTTCCTGATTGGAAGGATATGTTTCAACACAGTTTCCTCCCGACATTGAACAGGCAAAATGCTTCCTCGCGACGATTCGTTTTTAGATATCGACAAAAACGTGTACCTAGCAAAAAGTAGTAGCCGCTCCCAAAAGATCGATGTTATATACGCTCTTATTATAAAACGTCGTGCCAAAATAAAATGTAACTTTGCGAAAACATTTAGGTACGTAACATTATATCTATAAGGTGGTGGTACTAGTGCTCGACATGCTAATGCCGAAATGACTTCTCGGAAATTTTTAACTATGCATGCATAAACGATTGGGACATTGTTTAGGCAGGTCTGTTATATTGTATGGAAGTTGATAAGGAACGACTGAAATGTTGGCTAGGTAGTAGTGCTGCTGAGTTTATCTGTATTAAGTATGTATTTGTATGTATAATATGCATGCAAATACTGCAGGTAGCTCACAATATTAAAAACAAAAACGATAAGTCTGTCGCAATAATTTCTCCTATAGGTATAACGGTTTGAGAAAAGCATTATAAAAATATAGATTTATAAAAATGTGCCGACTCCTAATTGCACGAAGTTTTTATTATTATTTCATACCTAACCTAACCTAGCAGTGATAAAATAAAATATAAATAAATGAAATGTAAAACAAACAGTAGTGTTATATGCTATTCGACCCTATGTGTAGGTATTCCATTCCCAATAAAAGCAATAAAACAAACGTGATTCTCAAAATCGACACTCAAAAAATTTACAAATCTAATTCTAAGATCTAAGAGATGTGAAAAAATTCTAAACATTCTTGCGCCAGACAAGGTCGATAGATCAAGGTTAGGTTTTTGTACTCTCTACCGTCTATCTATGTACATATAGGTTTGTATGTACATACATATGTAATTCAGTATGCAGGTATTTTTGCCCTACAAAATGTGGACGTGAAAATGTTTTAACTTGCTAGGCTTTTGGTCTTTGTCACAGTTTAATTATGCTTATTTTTTCTTTTATTAAGTAAACGGCAAATGGTGGTCACATTTCTCCATTTATATGATAAAGTCAAAAGTAAGTAACATAAAACTATCACTTAAATCAAAAATTGGGGAACAGGTAGGACAACAATATCAATGCAGGCAAAGAGAATTTGAAATAGAGGAGTATTGTATTAGGTACATATTTATAATAATATCTTTCGACACAAATGATTAAAACTTTTGGATGGAACCATACCTTTGGCCTATCCTCGAGTAGATGGCGATACTTTTTGACATTTAACAAATTTAACACATATCAGTGAAAGAATAAGGATCAATGTCAAATGGCGTTCTAAACGTTTTAATCATTTGTGTCGAAAGATGGTAATAAATGTACTGACTACATAATTTACTTTGACAATATTCCCCTGGTCTAAATTCTCTTTGATGTAGGTACTGATTAATACAGAAATTAATTGGTTTATAGACAACACAATTCCCTCTAATGAGGGCGCCACTAGACGGATGATGTTCTTAACAATAATTTATTATAAAACATTACTAACCTTAATATAAATAGAATCTCCATGTTCACTAAATCCAAGTGCGTATATTTCCCAACGGCGCTTGCAAATGGAAGTAACGCGTTGCGGGCGGCGTGGCGGGTTGCGAAAAGGATGCGTTTGGAAATAGGATGTGTTTGTCAGTTTGCTTGTAAAAGGGTTCGGTTTGGTAATTATTGATGGTTCATAAAATTCAATAAGCAATAAATTAATGTATAACATTTACGGTTTGAAACCAAAATGAATTAAGAGTCCCCAGCAAGCTCGATTCTCCATATAAACGTAGTTTCGCTCTCATTTTAAAACGACTAGGTACTAGGTACCTACATTGCTCTGAAACTTTCTGTTCACAATAGGATAAGGTATATCTAGTTCTGATACCATAGTTAATAAAATACAGCGATTTTAAATTTTTCATACAAAACTTTTGTTTATAAACTGGAGCTATATAAACTAATTACATAACTAGATCAACTAGATATACCTCATGTCACTGTATGTGCAAAGTTTTAATACAATCCAACACGGAAAAAATAATGTATTTACATACAAGATATATTTATTTTATTTATTTAGAATTTTAATTCAGGCAATAAGGCCCATATTAGAAATACCTTACAGACTAACATACATATGTATTTTATAAACTTAAAACTAAACACTATTTAGTAGACAAAACGGCGTGGCTCCGTTGCATCGGCTGCTCTTGTGTCCACACATACAGTGGTACTACTAAATGAAATTAATAACTAAGTAGCTTAAATCTAAATTAGGCCCCTGAGGCAGTGTACCAAGGATGCTGGCGGCATTTCCTCGCTGTATCACAATGGTGATACGTTGTGCGAGGTAGCCGCCAGCTCTTCGGTCACCACGTCACCAGTTACGTCAACCAGATGCAGTAGTTTTAAAATGAGAACGAGATGACAGATGCTATATGCGAAAAGTCACGTGATTATTAAAATATATTTTTTAAAGTTTCGATTAGCGGTTTCTATCAAGGATTATCTGACTAGGCCCCCAGATAATCGGTCGACTGAACACGAGCAGTGTTCACAGTTCACGCTTGACCGCTTTCGCTTCAACGATTGTAAACGCTTCCTAGTGTGATTAGTGATGGAAATATACAGCTTATTATTCCGACTTATACTCTGTATCTTTAGGTATTTCAATAAAAGTAAACAATTTCATCTACCCTCAAATGGTTCCTTAAGCCAGTTGAGGGTAGATGAAATTACACGATTAAGTAATGTAGGTCAAAGCACAGAATAATTAATAGTACTACCGTACAGAAAGGAAACTTCCTACAAAAACGAAGTTTGACAGCGGTTCAGGGTCGAATCATGATGGCCCTTTCTAATATTTGTCACTATCCCTTTCGGCTATTTAGGGTTGCCAAAAATCAAGTGAATATCTTATCTGTGGTCGTGCACGCAAAAGGAAGTCAAGTGGTGCCAACCCTAATAATTGCTCGGAGCAATGCTGAGCCGAGCGGAGGCGAGTTTGACCGAAGTCAGGAGTTTCGCACCCCTGGTCAAAGTCAAGTCGTTCAGTGGCTGATCCAGGCGGTTAACCAGTAAATGTTATAAGTTATAACTACCCGAAAATGTACAAATTGTTTGTTTACTTTTATTTAAATACCTAAAGATATACTATGGTGATTAGAGATGCCCCGAATAGTGGTTTTGGCCGAATACCGAATATACGGCACCTCTCTCGGCCGAAGCGTTGAATATTCGGCATGACATGCGAACATTTTGAGTCACAATTATTATGAAAACTGTTCGCCAACAAAGCACAACGTTTGCTAAAATATGTTTTTTGTTAACAGAAGTAATTAATGTACGTACGAACAGCGAAGGCGTAAGAGAGAGGGAAGATAGCCTTTAGTTGTTTTGTTTCTTTAAATAGCGAACCGGTAAGAAGCAAGTTTTTTACCTGTATCCATGAGATTGTAACGGTGCCTACCCTTTTTAGAGTCCCGTACCCAAAGGGTAAAAACGGGACCCTATTACTAAGACTCCACACTGCCCGTCTGTCTGTCACCAGGCTGTATCTCATGAATCGTGATAGCTAGTTGTTGAAATTTTTACAGATGATGTATTTCTGTTGCCGCTATAACAACAAATACTAAAAACAAAATAAAATAAATATCTAAGTGGGGTTCCCAACAAACGTGTTTATTTGTCGTTTTATGCGAAATGGTACGGAACCCTTCGTGCGCGAGTCCGACTCGCACTTGGCCGGTTTTTGTTGTAAGGGAGTAGGTACAGTGTGGTATTATAACTACTCAGTGTAGTACATAAATCAACACTCTTAACCTTTTGGACGCCAATGACCGATATATCCGCACCGCAGGTTCAACGCCAAAGACCGATTAATCGGTCACAGACCACAGAGCAACATAGACCTACGTGCATTATGCATAAAGTTCAATTTCAGTTTTGACCCTTCGGTGATGTGGCGTCTGAGTGACAGCTTTTGTGTTTGACACAGCGTCGAAAAGGTTAACTGTCCATCGGTGGGCCTTAATGCCTTTGTATGTAATAAGGTTTAGGAACTGTCAGTTAACAGTGTGTGCGACGTATTAATATATTTATTATAACAAAGTTCCTGCCACGCACAGCTAAACTGTGGAATTAACTGTCGCCCGCGGTATTCCGGCCCGATACTACCTTCAAACCTTCATGAAACGAGCGTTCCTACTCCCATCTTATACGCAGACAACGCACTAGTAACCCCTCCGTTTACTTCATATATGTATCATAAAAAAGTTAGGCCAAAAGCGCTCGCCACAATTTTTTCACTTTTCATTTTTATCGGTTAGTAGGGTCACAGATCATATAATACTAGTACAGATACCCAATCCCATACTAAAAAAGCGCACCGTCCTAAGTATCTTATACTTGTAGCTAATTTTTTAGTTCACAGTGACAAACTAGATGGCGCATGGAGCTAACAAAACTCTTACAACAAACATGAGTTGAAATAGCGTCGAAACACCTCTCTTGCGACATCTGTTGTAGCTTTCATGCACTAAACCTACATATCACATTCATTTTAAGGTTCATTGTTACTAGATGGCGTTTCAGACATCGGCGACAAAATTAAAATCTATTTACATACTTTAAGTCAATTTACGATTATGAAATCAATTTGACATTTTTGTTTTTTTGGTTACATTTTTTGTATTGTAAATAGAAGTTTGATTGGGTACTTTAGTAAGGGGTCAAAGTTTCCTTACAAATCACAGGTCATGTTCTTATCGCTTACCTTGCTTCGGCACGACGAGCGTTCGAGTAAACCAGCATAACTGTGACTTTGAGATACACAATAATGCATAATCAAAGAGCGACTCTTATGCTGGATTGAAGTTATCTAGTAGGTACCTACGCATCACGTTAGGGCAAAAAGAACAAGGCATTGCGGTACGATCAGTTTTAATAAATAATTCTGGGCGCTAAGCGTTGCATTGGTTGCCGTGCACATGGCCTTGAGAGGCCCAAGGTTGCGCCGATACAAACTATTTGAAACGTTCGTTAAATAAAATTGTAAGTAAAAAGTATGCGCATATTAAATTAAAAATTTATATTGGTAAATAGATATATAATTATAACGCGGTATTGTCTTAGATTTATTATCAAATAGAAAAGACCATGACCATTTTGTGTCAAAAAGGAAAGGCCAACACTTACAACAAATACCTAAATACCTATGGAAGTGTCTCCTTAGACAGTTTACACACTCTTGCGGTTTCAGTATGTGGGTATAGTGTCATAAGCGCTTAATACCTAATCCCAATTTCAAGTGAAATAATCAGTTATCAGGCAAGTCGGTGCCACACGGGGTTAATGACCTCAATCATTCTGCTGATACGGATATGCAGTGGGCATTCCGGGATTCGTGTTATATTTTATATTAGGTACTTCCTACTACAATGTTTCTGATTTTAATAAATTAATGAAATATTTTTATATTACAGTACCCATAATAAATATATGAATGAACGTGGGTGAAGGTTCTAAAATAAACACTAAGCAAATAAATTTAAAATCACAACATGCGAACGTAATGGTCCGAGGAATATAAATAAACATATTTTCTAATAGAAATGGGTTAACAACGAATTCCTTATCATTAAACTCGAAAAGGATACACGACTCAAACAATAGAAAATCTCACAGTGACCTTCGACAAGCCAGGTAGTCGGGTAAATGGTTATTTATCATTTTAGATAAGTATATTTTGAACAACACTATACTTATTTAAACTTTCACAATTTATTCATGTATTTAAGTTTTAAGATTTACCTCCGAAGTCCGAAGAGGACGGCGTTGACGGCGGCGACGGGGCAACGCCGTCCTCGAAACGTCGAGGTAAATCTTGAATGACTTATAATTTATACGGAAAATTGAAACAATACGGTTAAAGTGTATCAATGATTTAGGAAAGTTAGGTAAGGTAGGTACCTATTTAATTTGTTATGATATCAAACATCAGAGGGACTACCATAACGAGCGAAATTTAAAGAAATTTCGATGTCGATGATAGGGCCTCCCGAATCAGAAATTAGGTTAGTTTAATTTGTATACCTACCTACTTATTATATGTTTAGTTAGAGGACGTTCAAAAAAGTAACCTTGACCTTCTTGAGGGGTCGATTTTTTTCATATTGAAAATTAAAAAAGAATCGTAAGTGTAATTAGGATTTCTTTTTAGAAAACAATCAACTTGTAACTTTCGAGTTCATTTCATTATGCTCAGCTCAACTCACCGAAAAATCTAGGTATCGGAATAATCTCAATGCCCCTTTTACTCCATTAAATAAAGAAAAAATATACTTGTTCATTAATTGTTCTGGTTCTTGCCAATCCATTCAAACTATTAACCGATTTCTTAACCCTTATTTTGGCATTGTAACACCCGTGATACATGGAACTTTAAAAAATCTAGCAGGTTCACTTTATTATCTAATAAAATATTTTTCCATTAATATGTCGAGCTACCCTCCTTTATTATAGAAAAAAATAATGGACACAAGTGTCATTTTAAATTAATTAGTAATAATCAACATGGCGCCGCGGAAACAACAGATTTCGTTTCGCACTGAAAGTTTGGCACTTATTTCTTAGATACGTACTTATATATTTTTCCATAATCTACATTTTGATGCATTTACTATCTGTTAGGGCATAAATATTTACATTGTGGTCTAATCTAAAAACATTTAATACACAGAATATTTACATGAAACTGTTATGTAGTATATTTGATACATTGCCAAGAACTCAGAAGTCATATCAAAAGGATTGTATTACATTTAATACATTGCCAAGTTGTCATCAAAATAGGTTTACTACGCCGTAGCCTGTAGCGCGGAAAAATATGTTTATGGCAAAAAATGCTTCCTAAGTATATATTTTTTTTACTTTTTAATTATTTGTTTACTTTTCCTATTTTACACAACTTTTTTTTGGCGACTTTTTTGTAACTTTACGGGATCAAATTTTTCTTCCATGAATGTGTTCAGGTATTCGTAGATATAATTTATATTTACAGGTGTAATAGTCATCTGATGCTTTAGATTGGGTTTAATTAGCAATAAATGATGATTTCTGCTGCATTACATGTTTTATTTTTATTAAAACCCACATTTTTCTTCTAAATAGTATGTCGAGGGATTGGCATTGTATCAAATATGATACGTATGATTTTCCGAAACTGGAAAATATTGGATTTTTTCTTTATTTTTGAATAGTCTAGTATGCTCAATAGGTGACCAAAACTAAAAAAAAATCGGGCAAGTGCGAGTCGGACTCGCGCACGAAGGGTTCCGTACCATATAAAAAAAAAACAAAAAAAAAAGCAAAAAAAAAAACGGTCACCCATCCAAGTACTGACCACTCCCGACGTTGCTTAACTTTGGTCAAAAATCACGTTTGTTGTATGGGAGCCCCATTTAAATCTTTATTTTATTCTGTTTTTAGTATTTGTTGTTATAGCGGCAACAGAAATACATCGTCTGTGAAAATTTCAACTGTCTAGCTATCACGGTTCGTGAGATACAGCCTGGTGACAGACGGACGGACGGACGGACGGACGGACGGACGGACGGACGGACGGACGGACGGACGGACGGACGGACGGACGGACGGACGGACGGACAGCGAAGTCTTAGTAATAGGGTCCCGTTTTACCCTTTGGGTACGGAACCCTAAAAAAATACATATTTAAGATATTTTGATTCCTGCAAAGATAAAGGTTTACGATCTGTCTGGCCTAGTGGGTAGTGAGTAGTGACGCTGCCTATGAAGCCGAAGGTCCTGGGTTCGAATCCCGGTAAGGGCATTTATTTGTATAATAAGCACAGATATTTGTTCCTGAGTCATGTATGTTTTCTATGTATTTAAGTATTTGTATATTATATGTATCGTTGTCTGAGTAGGTACCCACAAAACAAGCCTTCTTTACGGCTACCACCAGTTTTGACATTGACATAACGCTCACGTTTACGTAACTTACTTTCTATGCATCTCGCTCGTACTCGCATATGCGAGCAATAGTGCAAGCGAGATGTACAGAAAGTAAATTACGTAGACGTGAGCGTTATGTCAATGTTAAAACTGATGGTAGAGGCTCTAGAGCTTACCGTGGGACTTAGTCAATTTGTGTAAGAATGTCCCTATAATATTTATTTATTAAAAATTTACTTCATGTTAAAAATTTGCATTTTCGTACAAAAGGCATAACACAATTTATTTCATAGTATTTTAAAATTCAAAAACGCTATACTCCTATTTGCTCTAAAAACAAATATTTACAGGCATATAACGTGCTTAATAATTTTCCGAATGAATATAGGTACAACGTATGTACCTAATACTTAATAGTTAGTTAATGTTTTAAATTTGACGTAAGTCGCAGGTATCAATAAAGCCTAAGATACAATTGTAAGTTTAACTTAGGTAAGTAGGGACAAAGGTATTTGGTAGAATGCGATAACAATATTTATATCTCATTCTGTAGTATAGCTGTGTCCCTATTTACGTAAGTAAAACTTACAAGTGTATCATAAGCCTAAGGATCGGTATTTCGCGGTGCACCACTAACCGACTCCAGTTTCATTTCAAACCGTGCATGCTGTTCCTGTCGCCCCTATTAGAAAGAAGTCTGGTTAGAATAGGAGGGCACATGACGGCACCACAGAATAACTAATAGTACTACCGTACAGAAAATTCACTCGTTCACAAAAGTCACATTTAGGTATAAAATTATACCTATACTCGCCGCCTGCAAGCAAAATTGAAACTTATATACCTACGTAACCGCGCACGAACCGTGAATCTTCCTTGCGCGTCGCAGTTTTATGACCGAGCTGTGAGCGTCGGCACAGGGACCACAGGGTTGAAACTTGACAAGTTTTTGTACCTATACCTACCGATTTATTATTTTTAAGATTAATATGTACGAATACTACGAATTACAAACGTTGATTCTGTAAACATATTTTTTTATATCCGGAGATAGTATGTCTGATTCTTCGGAAGTAGGTAGGTAGGTATGCCACAGCCGTATTCCTTTGAAAATATGTTGGTCAGTTCCTAATATTGTTTTGGGCAACCAATAATCATTTTAAATTGGTCTAAAGCGCTTTAGTTTTATGCAAACAAAACGAATTAGTTATCGAATTTGATTATTTAGTATTTATGTTATGTTTTAAAGTTTAAATTCACCTTTCAATATCGTCCGGAATTTAATAAAATGTTATTTCTACTTCCTTCACTTCCTTGTTCTTCAGACATCCGTAAACAGTACAATAACAACAATATCTTTTATACGGATTAGATCGAGATATAGGTTTCGAAGCCATTGTGTATTTTCAATTTTGCGCGAGCGCCACATCGTGCGAGCCGAGCGGCAGCCCACTGCCATACGCCGGCCAAATGTACCTAAACTGCGTAGTGACACCCCCCTGACGGCACGTATGAGCGCATGACTGGCGTTCTCGCCTATGTATGTACCTAGTTGTATAGTAGTTTACTTACGCACACAGGCGCACCTTATAAATCTGAGTGTGCAGTTTTGGTCGCTGTGCAGACGCGGCCTTGAGAGGCTGCGCAAGGTTGCGCAGGCGGCGATACGAACAATTTGAAATCGAAAATAAGCACATATTAAATTAAATATAAATACAAACCTATAGAAATAATACGCCGTATTGTCAGTTCAATACTATTACCACTAAAGGACTAATAATATAATCATATAATTGAGTGATATTGATCACTCGTAATCGTAATATTCGTATTACAAGTGATCAATATCACTTAAGATTCTTAATTTCGCTCATCTATTTCATAAATAGCATGTCATCGTTTTGAGAACCGGTCTGGTATGGTAGGATTAGTAGGTAACCCTGCCTATGAAGCCGATGGTCCGGGTTCAAATCCTGTAAGGGCATCTATTTGTGTGACGAGCACAAATATTTGTTCCTAAGTTTTGGGTGTTACGTACGTATATGTATTTTAGTATTTATAAAAACATATTTATATATTAAATACTGAGGTCTTATTGCTGTACTGTGAGATTTGACTTGGTCAATTTGTTAAATGGTGTTCTATCTAAGATATATCATTTTCAACAGACTATCGAGTAACAAAATCATGCGCCATAAATGTGCTCAAAATTAATAAATCGGCCCGTACTCCCCGTCGCGTCGTAGTCATGAGTGCAGTAAGTAATTGTCGGAGTCCGTCCGTCAAAAAAGTTCGTCTGAATACCAGCGGGCCCAGCGGTAGGCAGGCCCCGCGACCCGCGAACACCGAATATTGCATGGGCATCTTTCTCTTTTACTCATCGTAATTAGAGTGGCATCAGTCCTACCAAGCTATTTTATTAGTGTTATTTAAACGTCAAACTTCTATTAAATTATGAATTAAAAAAAACTCTTGCACAGTCTGTGCTATCAAAATTCCTGTCAATTTAGCTTGGTCTAACTCTCGAAGTCTTACAAACTTCGATTTTCGCGGTTAAAGCCGATCGTTGTTTACAACTTAAGGAAAATTAATAAACTAGTGGCGCTGTGAGCAACGTGGTTTCCGGTAGGCCCTCTGTAGACCTCGCGAGCATAGCTTTAAACTGAATAAAAAAATAACGCTACGCCGTTTAGAATAATTTGGAAAAAATAAATTAACAAAAAGTTAAATAAAATATTGTATGCTTTGCACTCGCTTGATCAATCAACAATACAACATTTACGGTTGAGAATGTCTTTAGGCATTAAGTCCGCCATTTGTACTTTATTTCTGCAATAAAGATTAAAAAAATAAATAAAAATAAAATAATATAAAATTTAAGTGTAAAAAATTACAAAAAGTTCACACAATTTACTGGGGATCGAACTAGGTACCTCTATGCATCAAAGCAATTGTTTGCCAACTGCGCCAATATAGCACTTAGCTAAAGATACGAAATTTGGCTACTTATTCTCGAGTACTACATACCTACTTATCTAAATACCACCTACACCAGCGTTACTAATTTTTACATTTTTGACAAACACTGTAAATATCTCTCAAAAAGAAAAAAAACTCTTATTATATTGATACGACTATTTGTTTCCGCCATTTTGAAAAAAAAATCAATAATCGAATCGAAAAAGAACTATTTTATTATAGATTTTGGTCACAAAATTTGATAAGAATCAGTTGAGAATTGAACCGAGGAGAACGTCCGAACATACGAAATTTGGCCCGAGTTAAAACGGAGATCTTAGCAAACGCTTCGGTCAATAAAGGAGTAAAATGCGCGTTTGACTTGGACACCAAGCGAAATAAAAACTTGCATTATGTTTAAAAACAAAGCATTCATGTGTTTTGAAAGACATCGCCCTGTGATGTGAGTTTATTCATTTGTATTTTAACGTCAGGCAGGCCTACTTTAAAATAAGTAGGTACTCATTTAAATTAGGTATGTTTATTCACCGTACCATTTTTTTACATTTTATACTAAGTACTTAAATTCCGAAATTTATAACTCAAATGTAATTATTCTAATCTAAATCAAACTTCACATCATGTCTTAAAACGAAAATTAAAACGTAGGAAAAGAAACCCACACTCGTTTCGTTTTGGAATGATTAGGTACTAGAATCGTAGGTCTTACTAGAATCGTGGTGGCTCCATCTAGTGACATTATTCAATATTACTTCGACAGCTCGACATAATTGTCCTGCGCTGTTGCTCATAACGTAGCCAGTCGCAATATAATTGTGGTTTCAAATTTTGTAAATTATTGCATTGAATTCGTGTTGTTATTAATGTTTGTATTTCATTTATAATGATTTTAATTTATGACACTTTAAATATCTCTTAATCCATCTTAATATGTAGTATAAAAATTTCATAATGGCTGATTGTGACATTTAGCGCCATCTATGATATCGATTTGAGAATAATTATAACGCCTTCGGGATGGGAGGGCATGGTAGGGTAGAATTGCCTATAGTTGACACAGCACCTGTTCAAAATTATTATTTATTGTATTATTATTTCATACGCCATGGGTCGTCCAATCCTCTTCAAACGATGGAAAAAATATTCTCTTAATTTTTTAGGTCAAATTAAACCATATATTTTGGGTATAATCGTAGTATATTCAGACAAAAAGAAAAAGTTTTGTCAACTTTTAAAAATTCGGGCGCTGTTTTCTTTGCAAATTCATGTACATATAGTATGAATTATCTCAGGTGATTTTTTCGGGCTCGGACCCTAATCTGTTAAACAAAAGGTATTGTTTCCTTTATGCAGTGGTTACAATGCTTACTGCTAATAGCCCCGACATAAGTAACGGGAACAAGCCCGTTTAAAAAGCAAACTTACCGTTCTATTTATATGGTTCAAATTCATGAAACAGCCCATAACGGAGATAACACGTTTTGTTATCTCCAAAAACAAGACCACCCTGATTGTTCTCTGAACGAGCTGTCCCATGAATTTGAACCTTAATACTATCACGATAGTTGCTTTTTAAACGAAATGGTTGCTTTGGCACGTGCTGTAGAGCGCTCTTAAAAGAAACAAAGGCTTTTGTTTAACGGATTAGCACCCGAACCCGAAAAAATCATCTGAGATAATTTATACTATATCATTTTACAAATCTATACTAAAGGTGAAACAATGAATAACACAAAATTGTTATATAACAAATTTAATTAATATCAATTTTTTTATGTAATTACTTACATCGAACATTTATGTGGCTTACTAGACATGTCACATAGGGTTGAAACTATTTTACATAGGTATTCATTAAAAAGAGAATTTACAACCTTTACTAAGTGTTTATTAATATCAATATATATATAAAAAAAAAATTATTCAGACCCAAAAGAAACATTGCATTATAAAAATTATATGAGTGAGTGTACTACTTCCAGCAAAAACATTTGAATTTCTACTTAAAATAATCTTAAACTAATCATTTATGTACTTTCATAACAAAAATGGATAAAGACTTCACACAAATCGTGAAATGTTTTATATTCAAATTAAGCTGAAAGACTCTAATAAATTTAAGTTGCTTTTTAAACCATTTCTTTGTGAAAAAGAATGCAAAAAAACTGTTAATATCTATTAATATCATAGGGTCTATCATTCGACGCAATTTAAGATAAAAATATCTTAAGTTGCAAATCTTTTAATTCCATTAGGTTTCGTTACCACCAGAGATGTGCGATGCGTAGCGAGCTAGCGAGGGATGTGTTTGTTAAGAATCAATATAATCACTTCATTTACATCAGCGCAGCTCTAGTCGGCAATTTTCTATTGGTTCTTAACTTCTTAATAAAGACATCCTACGCATTCTCGCACATCTCTGGTGGAAAGGCAGCCTATGGAGGGGATGATAAGAGGTTAACGTTATTCGTGATGAATATGACATCTGTCGCCTTAGTTGCATGTGTGTCATTAATTAGTAATGCAATCATATATATCTCACGGAGATAAAGCTGTGCAAATGAAATATGTTTTATGTGACATTGACATTTGACTTACTTAAAAAGGTTATCTATTTAATTCTTTTTTGTTCTTTGCACTACGTGCGTATTGTAGTCATAATAATCGAGCGATATAATCAATCATACAAGATAAGCGTTTAAACGATTACATCATAAGTATATATGTACTTTTTAGATAATTTGCGATAATTCATTTTAAATATTTATTATTCGAGTTATGGTTCTGATAGTATGGAGTTTTAGATTTATTTTATTGAACTGGTATTTGAAATTTACTGTAATTAATAATTATTATCTTAATAAGAGGAACAACAGCATATTGTTTACAGTAATAACTGTAAAAGCCGCAAATGGTTCTGAATCTTATTTAACATTGATTATTGTCTATTTATATTCGAAGTCTATTTAAAATTATGATTCAGCATAACCTATTTCAGGAAAGTTATGATATTAAAGACAGTGTAGGTGGGTTACTATGGTTACGCGAGGCATAAATGCTCATAGCGCATTCTATTATGGGGTAATTTAAGCTTGCGGCATAGCTCTTGCTGTAATTTGCCTAACTTTGACATTATTTTTTTACAGGATTGCCAAGATTAATATTTCCTTATTATATATGGGCGTATATTTTATTGTTTATATTACACATTTGTCCATTACATAACTGCTCGCTTAAATACCCAATATCCATCGCCATTCCAAAATTAATGACTAGACGAACATACACTTATGTTTAAATGATTTTATTTGGCTTTATATTCAGCTTTTTTCCTTATATCTACAGGATGTTACATAACCTTGTCTTCAAGCATACTTGGACCCCACACACAATAAAATATTATGGCTATTTCTTATAATTAATACAACATAACAAATATCAAGCTAACATAACCTTCATAAGACGAAGAAAATGATAGTATTTACGTCCCTATTTAATATCTAAATAAGGAAAGAGACGTAATGATTTTATATAAAACAAAATACGTGTATAATCAATATAAACTGGAAACAACATGATTTTAAATAATATATCAAATGAATTCTTAACTAATATCGACCCTATTGGCGTTCACACTTTACGTATTGTATTATGTACTTAAAATACGCATTGTACTATTTCTGTACTAACAATTGTGGTTGATTTCCAACCAGTTCCTTTGAGAAATGAATTGGTACATTTTTTTTACAATTCGTTCTATTCTTGGAATAACATTTAACTGTCAATGTCTAAACAATTTTGTTCGTTCTAAAAATGCATGAATGAAATCTATATTAAAATACTTTCAGAGAAAGAACACATACGTATAAAGTTGTCTGGATTGTTATTATAAAGCAGTCAGTATTTGTATTCTTGGCTAACAATATGAAAAAAATAACCAAATATAAGTAGAATATCTGTTTTTTAAATACATTACACTATTAAACATAGATCTATGTTTGATAGTGTAATGTAATGTATTTAAATTAATTGCAATGGAATCGATATAATGAAACATAACAATACCTACGTATTTTCTTTAATTGAAATCAATATACATAAAGTAGTTGTTAGGTAGGTAATGACGTCTTGGATTTGGCAAAATAAACTCAATTGGTATTTGTACCAATAGCATAAAACATAGTAGTAAATGGTACCTATCATTAAGTACGACATGCCGTTATGATTACATAGGTACTATTAAATGGAATATTCATAGGTCAATTGTCGATAACTGTGAAGAGACTTGAATTGGCACAGTTAACGATCGGTAATGAATAAATTTACCATTCAAAATTGTTCAATTGATACTTTATAGGTACATTTACCTTACTTACAAATTGTATTGATTCTATATTTGAGAACATTTCAACATAACCTAAAAATCTGGGTTAATCAAATGCCAGATTAATTTAAAATCGTATTCAGACCTAGGTATTCAGACAAAAATAGAACTTAGTACTTGGCAAAAACCCAGTTTTGAAAAAAAAAATCGTTCGTGCCACAAATAAACACAGGTGTTTTAACAATGGAACACATTACAAGGCCGGATTTTTTGCAAATGGAATGTAAATAAATAGGTATTTGAAAATCGAATCACTTAATTCTAACTGGGTTACAAAATGCGCTAAAGAAATTACGGACGTCATAGTCAAAGTACGAGTAGGTACGGACTAGTGTGACCGCTGATAGACTTTATCACTTTGTGTTAAGGTTCATTTTAGGAATATCTTTAGTTATAGGTTTGACGGTTTGTACGCCTAAAGGCAAGATCATGGTGATTAATTGATTACCTATATATTATTATGTTCCATCATTGTATATACCCATGTTCTACAGACAATAAACGAATTATGAATCATGATTTCGTTGCATATCAAAGGGGGTCACATTTTGCTCAACAGGTCTAAAAAAAGAGATTTCTGCCCAGATTCAGTACAATTTTGAGAACTAAGCACCATTGTCTTTGAGATATAACTAGGTATATTTTAGAAAACTTGAATATTTTGGCAGGCGGCAACCTGACTACCCTAGCAAGGCATCTGTTTGAGCCTAAAATTAATTAGTTTACCTATTATCACATGAAGAGATTCTAACTGTTTGGTTTAAGGCGCTTTCTATGTAGATGGTCGCAGAGACTGCACAGGTCGTGTGGCTTGTTGTCCCCGAACGAGGTGACCCTAGGCTCCCAGTTGCATCCTCTCAGCTTGTCTTTAATGCATTGCCGACTCGTTTCTATCAAAAACCTCTTCCCCGGGTCCATGAAAGCCGAAGTTTCATACAACAAGCTGCGGTCCCCAACCACAAGTATAGCATCATACTCGCTCATCGGCAAAAACCCCCTGTTGTTGGTGATGAAACACTGTCCGCAGCGGCGACTTTTGAAAACATTCGCTCCCTCCGCGTCAGTAAAAACAGGACTTCGAGGCGCAACGAGATAAATCAACGCATATTTATCCCCCACACGCAAATCTTCGCTCACAAACGCGAAATTAGTGTCCGGGGACATGGAATACGACACTAGAACGTACACGGTGAAGTAGAAAAGCACTATGAGCACAGTCTTTTGTAGTTTTGAGACCTGGCGCCAGCACATTTCGGTAGCGGCGTGGACATGTTTTGCGCGGCGCGTGTGGCATTGCCGGCGCGCGTTCACCGTCTGAGCGAGACGCACAACGGTCGATACCCCTCGCCCTTCGAGTCACCCCTTCGGCAAAAATACTCACATTCCAATCTCAACCTTATCTACTCCTAACAAAGTCTAATGTAAATTGTGTAAATATGAGACACTTGTCGAGTGATGACGTAGTTCACGCCGCGAGCTGCTATTCGCGAACGAATGTGACTCAAATGTGAGTCTAAAACACAAAACCAACCAGAATAACTACTCCCTCTTCCCTTTTATATTATTACCAACATCAAGGTCAAATTTTAAACTGGTGTTTTATCCGATCGACTCGCAACTTACAATTAGTAGAATGTATGCAGAAACGTCAGACCGGTTTGCGATTCGCAACGTTCATGTGGTTGCCGGTTGTAGCGTCTGGCGTGCGCTTGCGTGGCGTGACGTTTGGCTTGAAGTTGGCGCCAGGCGCCGGCGTGACGCATGGACTGCGTCGGGGATGCGTGGGGTTTTCGAAATGTCATAATTATAAGGCTGGTCACACACTGACAATACGGCGTTCTCATACTAAATTAGTAAAGTTACGTCACATAGTTTAATGAGAATACTAATTGGCCAAGCATGGTGGAGGAAATAAAAGCGACGACGCACCGAAAACTATTTAAAACTAGGTACCAACGTGCTATACCTGCAATGAAAATGGTCATTTTTAGGGTTCCGTACCCAAAGGGTAAAACGGGACCCTATTACTAAGACTTCGCTGTCCGTCCGTCCGTCCGTCCGTCCGTCCGTCTGTCACCAGGCTGTATCTCACGAACCGTGATAGCTAGACAGTTGAAATTTTCACAGATGATGTATTTCTGTTGCCGCTATAACAACAAATACTAAAAACAGAATAAAATAAAGATTTAAATGGGGCTCCCATACAACAAACGTGATTTTTGACCAAAGTTAAGCAACGTCGGGAGTGGTCAGTACTAGGGCTTGCAAATATTCGAAACTTTCAGGTATTCGAATATTCGACTTTTTCTGACGACATATTCGAATATTCGAATAATTATTCGAATATTATAAAAAATAAGAAAAAGAACGAGAAATCGGTTTATTATCGTTTTATTCAAAAGCTTATTTCACTTATTGCTAAAACTAATGATATTTTGCAGAAATCCACTTAATTGACTAGATTTTATCATCCTACTATGAGATGCCCACATTTATAAAAACAAGTAAAACGCCAAAATAAGACGTATTCAATATTTCTAGATAAAACTTTTATTATAAATGCGCCGTTGAGTGAAATAATATAACTTTAATCATCTAAACCAAACCTAGGTATGTAAGATATTTTTTTAGTAGGTAATTAATTTCTGATTTAAATTAACTTGTAGTCACTCAGAGGCCTTAATTAATGGTTGGCTTAATTATATAATATTGTAATATTTAAGGGAAAAAGTTAGTTGACTACTGGATTATTCGTCAGCTAAAGGTGCATAGTTAGATTACCTAGTTGGGCAGGTTTGGTATGATCAAATTTGAGAATTGCGATAAGTGCGGGCAAGGTTTAGTCTTAATAAACAGAATGACCCTTTAACTTAAAACTTATGCACCGTAAAAATAACATACTTTTTGATTTCGTTTTCTTTCAAATTGAGTTAGGTTTCACTGTATTCACGAAGTCTATCGAGAGGAATACAGTATAGTACATTATTGTCGAGGCTCGGAAGTAGCTACTTGCAGGCTGAGGATTCGTTTTAAACGGACGACCTTGGGAGTCCGTTTAATTGAATCCGAAGCCAGCAAGTAGCCTTCCAGCCGAGTCATATATAGTGCTTTTCTCAAAAATGGTGCAAGAAATATAAATATCATAGAAATATTTTACAAAAGCAACTTTCTTACGTATATATTTTCACAGAAAAAAGTAGAAACAATTGAAAAAATTTGCTTTGACGCCTTTTTATTTTTTTAATAAAAAAATAGAAGTGTATTTTTCTGCCGAAAATACGCCAACCTATTTGAGACAGCTAAATAGTCGCGGTACTAATCATCTGTTTGGCTGTTTAATGGGCCTGTGCCTTCATTTGATATGGCCATTTCAACTTTTAAAAAGTTTGGAACTCGACAAATAATGGAATTTGTATGCAACATTGCAGTCCCAAAATCGAGACTGCAATGTTTTTAACTTTTTAATTTTTGACTGACCATAAACTACGCGCTTCGCAACCTATTTTTTAAACGGCAAAGTCGACTTTGCCGTCCATTTTTGAGAAAAAAATATTATTTCCTTCCTATTTGGATACCTACCACTATTACTCATTCACTGTAAATACCCGGAAAACACACAGAAACTGTAACTGCAGCGGATTAAATAGATTTTTTATAGTAATAAAAAATATTCGAATATTCGAAACCTGAGCGGCCGAATATTCGAATATCAAAACAGGCCGAATATTCGACAAATTCGAATATTCGAATATTCGAATTGCAAGCCCTAGTCAGTACTTGGATGGGTGACCGTTTTTTTTTCTTTTTTTTTCTTTTTTTTTTGCATTATGGTACGGAACCCTTCGTGCGCGAGTCCGACTCGCACTTGCCCGGTTTTTAGTCTCCCACGGCTCATCAACTTCAGCTCAACGCTTATGGTGACGTCACATCGTGGGACTGGACAAGTTAATCGAGGTATACCTACACCTATAAAAGCAGCTAAGCACAACATATAAATTTATACATAATTAAGTACTAATATAAAAAAAAAAATGTTACAATACACACCATTTGGTAGAAACCTAAAATAATGAATGCCCCGTGCCTTCGATAATGATTAACACATAATTATTATTATGAACCTATCTTTAGACTGAAGTCATCCTATACACAGAACATATTTTGAGGCACTTTTTTACCCGTTATACTCGTTATAGGTTCAAACACATACATGCAGGGCCGGATTAACCCTAAGTCAAAGTAGGCAACTGCCTAGGGGCCCCGCCTCGGCTAAGGGGCCCCGGCGGCTCAGCGCGCACCAAATAAAATTTTGTTCCATAGGGTCAAAATTGAAAGGGGGAAGAAGACGAAAGTGTCCCTAGTTTTTCATAGGAATGCTCGACCTCAATTTACCATTGGTTTGTGTTCCACATCTCCTCTACTTCAGCTTAGCCTTTGCCCTCGCTGCGCCAAGCTCGGCCTGCGGTCTCGCTTTTTAATACAATGGACATTGGTTCGTGTCTGTGCTCAACTATTTATCCTCAAGCCTGATGAAGCACGGCTTTGACTTCGCATGAAAGCTCGCCTCACTGGCACACTTCGGACTTTTAGGCCCAGATGAAGATCGATAGGTAGTACCTACTACCTATTAGGTACCCGGCCTTTTAACACGCTTTCACAATTTGCGATATTGATAGCAAAATTTTTCGCGCTCGCTGCGCTCGCGTTTATTTCTGATTCTTTAGTTGACCCTGTATCATCTACATATTAGCTTGACTGGTGAATGAATAGAGTTAGACCAAGAAAGTCTGCAATGATATTTATAGCATACGCAGTGCAAGTGTTATTTATACGTCATAATGCACTGCACACTTGCACTGCGAGTGCTATCAAAATTGTTGCAGGCTTATCTTGGTCTAACTCTGGTAATTTAAATAATTTTAACATATGGAAATTCTTTACTATTACTTATTTAGTTGATTCTAATCATGTGGCTCGGCGTTTGGTCTTATGGTCGGACAATCGCTGTTCAGCCTCGCAAAATATTAACTATTGAGAAAATCAACTACTCGAAGGTTAGCTGGAAGAGATCCCTTACAGGGATAAGTTTGCCTTTGTACCTTTATTTCTGTAAATATTATGTAAACCTGTGGTGTGTACAATAAAGTGATTACTACTACTACTACTATCAACTTTGCGGCACTAGTTGAGCTTAAAATTTGCCATTAGAGGTTGATAGGAAAGTGACGCTGAAGCTCACATCTTTGGTATTCTACTGGGAATTGGCCTTAAGCCTAAATGGTTCTCCCCACACTTGACGCGATGGAATCGGCAAAAACCAATAGAATAAAGCTTTATGTACATGCAATAAGAGCGAAAAAGACATCGTTCGATTCGGATCGGCTGGACCGCTGGGCCAACGCCTAAAGATTTAAATTAAAAACGCAAACTTATTTCCCTATACTGAATATGCTGTGTGCAGAATTGACTGTAGGGGGCCCCGAGCCTCGCACTGCCTAGGGGCCCCGACATGCTTAATCCGGCCCTGCATACATGACATTACATAAGAGGTATTTCCGGTTTATTGTTGTCGGTGTTTTTGTCTGTGTTTTGTCACAAATAACTGTTTTTCGGCAGTTAGGTAATAGGTACACGTGGCCTTGTTGCTATATTGATTTTCAGGTAAAAACTCGTACTATGTTAAATTTTAACACGTTTATAAGCTTATAGGCTACCACGAGCTTGATACTGACGGCCCGATTCGAACTTTGAGATACGTCAAATATTACGACTAGATATGATATAGATGGGTCCATATTGGGTCGCATAATAATTGATTGTCCTAATGTAACGTTACGCATAAAACTCATTTCGCATAATTGTTATTGTGCTGGAAATATTAACATTTCTGAGAAATTATAACACAAACCTAACCTACCCTATTCTACACAACCTATGCAAAATATTTTCCAAAATACTTTCTGTTTCAGCTGGAGAAAAAATATGCGAAAAGAGTTTTATGCGTAACATTACATTATGACAAACAATTATTATGCGACGAGATAGGATCCCGATATAGATTAGATATGTCAGTGTCAAAAGTGATGTTTTTGTTTGAGGAAACGTCATATTTGACACTGAAATATCTAATCTATATCGTATCTAGACGTAATATTTGACGTATCTTAAAGTTCGAATCGGGCAGTGACATATTCGCTAACGTCTGCGTAACTTACTTTTATACATCTCGCTCGCACTAATATGCCAGTATACAATAATACAAGCGAGATGCATTATACGAGCGAATATGCCAGTGTCACGCTCGTGGCTCGTGGTAGCCGTACATACTAGTTAATTGGTTACAAAAATCCCTGTGTAGACTTACATACTATTTAAGATTACAAAATTTACACATTTGAATAATGTCAGAAGCAAACAAATACCTATCAGTGTGTAAAGTACAAGACCTTGTACGAAAGCCGTGAAAAAACATTACTAATAGAGTCCAGCGCGAGTCGGGCTGGCGTGGAGGGTTGCGTAGGTACCTTTACCTCACATCTAAAATTTATAATAGGACTGTGATTATTGTTCGTCAGATCCCTTGACTATTTCGGTAGCTATTTTAAACTAATATTACACTGCTATGCAAGGTAAGAATACCTACAACTGGAGATAAAAGCAACTTAGACTAGTTTTTGTGTTTTTTGGGCTTCGTACCCAAATGGTAAAAACGGAACCCTATTACTAAGACTCCGCTGTCCGTCTGTCTGTCTGTCTGTCTGTCACCAGGCTGTATCTCATGAATCGTGATAGCTAGGCAGTTGAAACTTTCACAGATGATGTATTTCTGTTGCCGCTATAACAACAAATACTAAAAACAAAATAAAATAAATATTTAAGTGGGGCTCCCATACAACAAACGTGATTATTTTGTCGTTTTTTCGTAATGGTACGGAACTCTTCGTGCGCGAGTCCGACTCGCGCTTGGTTGATTTTATATAAAAGAAACAATGCCTTTTGTGCATAGATTAAGATTCAAGCCGAAAATTTCTACCTAATCCAACCTACTCTGTGCTAAGATTTTTGAGCTGATAAGTACGGGATAGGAGCGAGTAAAACCACAGACGGCCGCCACAGCGTGTGGACGCAGCCCCATCACGCACACATATCCAACATGCGCTAAGGTCTATTTTGTAGGTTTAGATTTAGATTTATTTCTACATACTCACAGACCAACCCCTACTTATTATTACGGTAACGGAGCCCTAAAACAGTTCAAACAATAGTTACCTATATTTAGTTATCTGAAGTGTTGACACTTTGTCGCTTTCTAGATAACAAGAGCACGGCTCCACCTAAAGATTTTTTTGATATCTTGTAATCAAAAATAGTAGATTGTACAACACGAGGCCAGTTTTTCAATGGAATGAAAGACCTAGACCTAGACTACTAGGTGGGTCCAAATAACATAAAAAACTCTTTTTGAGAAATTTGTCCCTTAATAGGTTTTGGTATGGGACAGCCGAAAAAGGCATGTGCATTTTGTTGCTTGGCGTTGATGACACTTTCATACCCTAAATCGAATAATTTTCCGAAAATTTTCAGTAAAATGACTACGAGTATAAGTAATCCGAAAAAAAGTTTCACTTTTGCATCGTGGTTTCCTAAAACCACACAATTATATTTTTGTTATTGCCACTTTTCATTAGGGTTCCGTTCCCAAAGGGTAAAAACGGGACCCTATTACTAATAAGACTCCGCTGTCCGTCTGTCTGTCTGTCACCAGGCTGTATCTCATAACTCATGAACCGTGATAGCTAGTCAGTTGAAATTTTCACAGATGATGTATTTCTGTTGCCGCTATAACAAAAAATACTAAAACCAAAATAAGTATAAGTAATAAATATTTAAGTGGGGCTCCCATACAACAAACGTGATTTTTTTTGCCGTTTTTTGCGTAATGGTACGGAACCCTTCGTGCGCGAGTCCGACTCGCACTTGGTCGGTTTTTATAAAAGAAACAATGGCTTTTGTGCATAGATTAAGATTCAAGCCGAAAAAATCACCTCAGATAATTTCGACTAATTACATGCGACGTCTATTTAGAACTACAGGCAGCAATATTATACTATTCGCTTAACACCTTTGCATGCAAACTTCTATGCACCTTTTCTCTACAGCTGACTGTACATGTCTGGGATTAACGTCAAAACCCTAATTACATAAGTGCTTGCGTCACATCACTAATACAACAGTGATTATTGTATTATTGTTCTAACGCCAGTGTTGCCATAGCGTCGCACACTATTTGTTTAGTCTGGCGACTCTGGCGATATCATTTTGTCCTTGGTCATTCTCATTAGTACAGTCACCTGTAATAATATGTTACTCTCCGAAGGCCCCAAAAATATGTGACACGCTCTTATGGCTCTACAAATAAGATCGTGTCAGATATATTTGCGGCCTTCGTTGTGTAACATATTATTGCAGGTGACTGTACCTATAGTATTTTTCAAACAGCATCGCTACGGGGCCAGATATCATCTGCATGCAATTTATATGTAAGTATACCTATTTACTATTATATGTCCTACTTAAATGTATTTTTTATTAAACTTTACTTATACTTACCTTATACTCGTAAAAGTATTATTTAATACTACTTATGAAACCCGTTCCAACATTTGGGATGGATTGAAATGTAGAACGTACCTGAGAACAAAGTAAAATAATATTAACTTTAGCCAAAATTATATAATAATAATAATCTACCTACTGACAATAAGCCTGACATCGTGCTGATAGACCGATCGCAGCGCCGGGCCGTGCTCGCCGACGTCACCATCCCCCATGATGAGAATCTCGTGAAGGCCGAGAAGGACAAGTCCAGCAAGTACCTAGACTTGGCTCACGAGATAACCGCCATGTGGGATGTTGACTCGACGATCATTGTTCCGATAGTTGTGTCAGCGAACGGTCTCATAGCGAAGAGTCTCGACCAACACCTAGAGAGACTCTCGCTGGGTGGTTGGATCAAGGGTCAGATGCAGAAGGCGGTAATTTTGGACACGGCGCGTATAGTACGTCGGTTCCTCACTCTGCGGCCCTGACCACCGGCAGCTTGGGCCCTGCCCCGCTGCCGGCGGCACCCTAGGTTAGGTTTTTTATAATGTGTTTATATATTTTTGTTATGTTTTGTAAGTGTTTTTATATTTTACTTTTATACTCACATTGTAAAATCCTAACCTAAGACCCTAATTGAATAAAGGAAATAATCTACTTACACTCAATCCAAGCTAACTCTGCACGGATTTTTTTTGTGGTCATAGGTATCCGATATCCAAACCCCTAGTGTAAATTTAATTCGATACCTCGCGTGACTTGTGTTCTAATCAGCGTTATGTCTATTTTTGTATGGGATATTGAACAGCGCGCCAAGCGGGACGTTTTGAAACTCAAAATCCCATACAAAATGGGTACGCAAACGCGTATCTACGTCACCGTCACGCTATCGAATGAAATTTACACTAGGCTTTGGTATTATTGGTAACCCTAGACCAAGAAAAGTCTGCAGCGATTTTGGTATATAGCCCACGCCGTGCAAGTGTTATTTATACATACGTCATAATTTCATAGTAGTTTGACGTTTAAAATAACACTTGCACTGCGTGGGCTGTCAAAATCACTGTAGACTTTTCTTGGTCTACCTCTATATGGTTAACTTTTCCCGAAATACAACCAGAAAGTCACCTAAGTATGTCTATCATAGGATCTCATAAAATTTGGAACGGAAGTGACCGACGTCGTAAACCAAAACTATGGCGGGTCAGTTTAATTTCCGGTTCGCTTATCTTAACATTGTGCTTGAAATATGATGCTGCCTGCACTTAAGAGATTTTTTGGGCAGACACTGGGTGTGCATATATTATTTCCACCTAGCGTGCGCTGGCATATACCTACCTAACTAGTTTAAATTTAACACGTAAAAGTTCCACTACTCGTCAATAGATGGCGCCACATACCTAAACAATGTCTTAATACAATTCGTATAAGAGTCCGTAACCCAACCATAAGCCATTATAAACTTTCATAGGAATTTGCATGACGTTTATTGTGGCACTCCACACTCTGGGACTGAAAATTTGTGCAGAGTTAGGACGAAAACTTGGATGTCCGCGGGAAATCGCTTTCCCATGCAAACGCCCTCATTTTCCTCTCTGGATATTAAAATTATTGAAAATATTTTGACACATTTTGATGAATATTAACCACAGTTATTCTCCTTCGTTTGTTTATTTTTAGAATTTTTAATTATTGTAATAGTTAGGAGCATTTAAACATTCGTAAGAAGTTTTTCGCTCCTAATTCTTTTAATAATCAAAAAATCGGAAAAAGTCAAACGCCCCTGCGTTTATATTGTTAAGATACATTTAAGTTAGTTAAAAGGTAATAAATACTTATTGTTGAGAGTGGCCAATTACTCTGGGGTGGCCAGTAACTATAGCACTCACCTAAATCGGGTTAAAATTTTTGAAACGTTTCGCTTGTTTTCATGTTGTCCTATGTGTGACAGGGGGATGTGTTTCGGAAGCCGATAGTGAAATAATTAAAAATTCCGCTGTGACCGTTAACTCGCTAGCGATAAATCTGTCGCTGTCGCCCCCGACAAGCGACACGCTGATTTGTCGCTTTTAATACTCGACAACGCGGTAATTGCATGCAATCATTTCGTACGGTGCCAGGCGTGGCTCTCTCCGCGATTTCGTCGCTTTGCTACATCCGTACATCCGTTCGGCCCCAATTTTGGGGTTTGCCATAAGCCGCGCGTGGCGCTGTCGCCACCTAGCGGCCATATCTGTGCTGATCGTAACAGACGCGTTTTGTTAGAGAGTGAGTCTTCTGTACCCAGTACTATTATTTATTCTGTGACGGTACCTATACTGTTAACGAAATATTTACACAGAATTGGAGCAAGTTAAGAGGAAAGGGGACGACCGATTCTCAATAGGTACAATCTTATCGTAGTCCCCATTTTCCTCTCTCATCATCTCAGCCATAAGACGTCCACTGCTGAACATAGGCCTCCCCCTTGGACCTCCATACGTGCCTGTTGGAAGCGACCCGCATCCAGCGTCTTCCAGCGACCTTAACAAGATCGTCTGTCCATCTTGTGGGTGAACGTCCTACGCTGCGCTTGCTAGTCCGTGGTCTCCACTCGAGCACTTTTCGACCCCATCGGCCATCTTCTCTGCGTGCAATGTGGCCTGCCCATTGCCACTTCAGCTTGCTAATCCGGTGGGCTATGTCGGTGACTTTAGTTCCTCTACGGATCTCCTCATTTCTGATTCGATCACGTAGAGAAACTCCGAGCATAGCCCTCTCCATAGCTCGTTGAGCGACTTTGAGTTTTGAGATGAGGCCGATAGTGAAAGACCACGTTTCGGAGCCGTAAGTCATCACTGGTAACACACATTGATTAAAGACTTTCGTCTTGAGGCACTGAGGTATGTCGGACGAAAAGACATTACGTAGTTTCCCGAACGCTGCCCAACTAGGGAATGCAAATCGGTTATTTTTTGTATGGAAATAACCGCGGTTTCGGTTAATAACCGATAATTTCCATACAAAAAATAACCGAAAATAACCGATTTGCATTCCCTATGCCCAACCGAGTTGGATTCGGCGGTTGACCTCTTTTTCGACGTTGGACCTACCTAATTGGACTACTTGTCCTAGGTAGATGTACGAGTCAACAACTTCGAGTACCGAGTTCCCAACAGAGACTGGGATGGGCACAACATTGGCATTTGACATAAGTTTCGTCTTGTCCATGTTCATTTTCAAGCCCACCCGTTGTGAAACTCGGTTGAGGTCCTCGAGCATCATGCTGAGTTCCTCCATCGACTTTGCCATGACTACGATATCGTCGGCAAACCGAAGGTGAGTGATGTATTCGCCGTTGATGTTGATGCCAAGTCCTTCCCATTCCAGGAGTCTGTGTTCGAGACGGTTCGTGATGACCCTTGAAAACAGCTTATAGACATGGCTCAGAAGCGTGATGGGTCTGTAGTTCTTCAATAGGTTGTTATCACCTTTTTTGAAGAACAGCACCACCTCGCCTCTATTCCATGTTTCAGGCGTTATGCCCTCGGACAAGACGGAATTAAAGAGCTTCTGGAGGACTTTAAGTACCGGTGTTCCACCCGCTCTCAGAAGCTCTGAAGTGATTCCGTCTTTGCCCGGCGCCTTGTTGTTCTTAAGCTTTTTCCTCTCTGGATATTGACAGTATGAAAAGTATTTTTACACAATTTGATTTTATAATTAACAATAGCTATATGCCATTTCGTTTAACTTTTTTTTTATTTTTTACGTGTCGAAAAACAATGTCCATAGAAATTTGTATGTAAATGCTCTTAACTCTAATGAATCTTATGATGATGATTAAAATTTCCAAAAATATCAAACGAAGGGGCATAGCTAGGATTAGCTAGGTATGGTTAATAGTCAAATAATGTTGAATCCAGAGAGAAAAAATGGAGACTAAGGTACGTTTGTATGGAAAGGCGGTTTCAGGCCGTCTTCCATTTTCGTCATTACGTCACGTCCCTAACGCCATTAGAGGCGTAATCCGGGATTCAAAGCCCGGATATACCCGGCTCTCCTGCCCGATAGAGGAGACAGCTGAGACCATTGATTGTTGCGATTTGGACACCTTGCACTAGGGTAGATCTAGATAGATAGGATTAGATTAGACCCGGCAATTGAGAGAAAGATTCAAAGCCCGAATATACCCGGCTCTCCTGCCCAATACAGGAGACAGCTGAGACCATCGATTGCTGCGATTTGAACACTTTGCACAATAATGTCAATAATAGATATGCGAAGGATTAGACCGGGCAGTTTAGAGTAAGATTCAAAGCCCGGATATACCCGGCTCTCCTGCCCAATACAGGAGACAGCTGAGACCATCGATTGCTGCGATTTGAACACTTTGCACAATAATGTCAATAATAGATATGCGAAGGATTAGACCGGGCAGTTTAGAGTAAGATTCAAAGCCCGGATATACCCGGCTCTCCTGCCCAATACAGGAGACAGCTGAGACCATCGATTGCTGCGATTTGAACACTTTGCACAATAATGTCAATAATAGATATGCGAAGGATTAGACCGGGCAGTTTAGAGTAAGATTCAAAGCCCGGATATACCCGGATCTCCTGCCCAATACAGGAGACAGCTGAGACCATCGATTGCTGCGATTTGGACACTTTGCACAATAATGTCAATAATAGATATGCGAAGGATTAGACCGGGCAGTTTAGAGTAAGATTCAAAGCCCGGATATACCCGGATCTCCTGCCCAATACAGGAGACAGCTGAGACCATCGATTGCTGCGATTTGGACACTTTGCACAATAATGTCAATAATAGATATGCGAAGGATTAGACCGGGCAGTTTAGAGTAAGATTCAAAGCCCGGATATACCCGGATCTCCTGCCCAATACAGGAGACAGCTGAGACCATTGATAGCTGCAATTTGAACACCTTGCACAATAATAAATATGCAAAGGATTAGACTCGGCAGTGTATTTTTAGTTTTCTCAACAAACTGTATTCAAGAAACTATTTCTCGGGGTAACCGCTTGTTTATTATACAATAATACTTATATTATAAAAAACCGGACAAGTTTGAGTCGGACTCGCCCACCGAGGGTTTCGTACTTTTCAGTATATGTTGTTATAGCGGCAACAGAAATACATCATCTGTGAAAATTTCAACTTCAATTTTTAATCATTTTTCAACTGTCTAGCTATCACGGTTTATGAAATACAGCCTGGTGACAGACAGACAGACCGAGTCTTAGTAAAAAGTGGGGGGCAAAGGTCTTTGCCCAGCAGTGGGACCTATAGGCTCCCAAAATAATAATAGTAAGTGTACGAAATAAAGTGCCATTCTGTTAAAATACGAGGTCTATAACATTTTTAACTCTGCGTCGTTAAGAACGTCTCAAGACAGATGTCCGAAGCTTATCGCCGGCCCATTTGCCGGGCCCGGATACCCCCGGCGTCCGGCAAACCGGACAGGGATTACAATGATCATTTTATCATTTAAGAGGCTTTCACACAGGCGAAGAAGTAAGAAGGCTTCTTTGAATGAGTTTCTTGGAACTTTTAAAGGGACCTATTATTGATACTCGTATGTATTAGTTTTTCGTTAAAAAAAACATCTGAAAATGTTTAAGCAATAACGCCTAACCCTTCTAGTTTAGAAGTAGAGATTGCAGTCGATTTTTTGACAGCTAGTGCCAGTTTTAATTCTTGTATTAGGTGCTCAGTTAACTCTTTGAATGATGTCTGTAGCATAACATAAGCCACCTACCTGGGCTACCTGCGGTTTTCATCGATGTTTGACAAGTTTTTAATCGTAGGTATCTCCTACTTTTGCACTATAAGTAGATAGACTTATAATACAAACGGCCATCGGTTCTTCAATCTTTTATCTTCAGCGTTTTTTGGTGCCGTGGAGACGTTTTATCGTCCAAATAAGACTAAGACCTGCTAAGACTAAGACGTTACACGCCAAAAATAGAATAGATGTATTAGGTACCTACCCAAAAGCAATGTAAATTTTCCGTTATCATGAAATAGAATTAGTAATAAATTTAATATACCTAGTAAAAAGAAAATATATCGAATTGACACTGGATGTGTGATCGCGCCTTTACTTTAGAATAACCGTTGTCTTAGCGTGGTCTTAGCGGAATTGTCTCATTCGACTGCATGGGGGCGATTACGGTCTTCTGTCTTACAATGTCCAGGATTATAATTGTCGCAAAAATCTCTCACACGGAGCGTCTGCCATTGCCATTCTCTTCATCATCTTAAGTCTGTCTAATGATCTTACTTATAAGTTAATCTTATTCTGACGTAAAGTGCATTGAAGTGTAATAATTTAATGTATAACAACAATGAAATAAGATACAATAAATTGAGAATAATTGTTTGGTTAACCGGCAAATGTTGATTTCATCAGAATTGCTCAAGAAAAACAACAGGCGTTTGATTTCTTCAAGTGTAACTCGCGATAAAGATTCCGAGAAAGAATTCTAGCTGAACTATAACTAGACCGATGTCTCGTCCATATCATCATCATCAATATCATCATTTCAGCCTATATACGTCCCACTGCTGAGCACAGGCCTCCTCTCATGAGCGAGAGGGCTTGGGCTATATAGTCCCCACGCTAGCCCACTGCGGATTGGGGACTTCACATACACCTTTGAATTTCTTCGCAGATGTATGCAGGTTTCCTCACGATGTTTTCCTTCACCGAAAAGCTAGTGGTAAATATCAAATGATATTTCGTACATAAGTTCCGAACCAATTGTCACTTACCACCTAAGACACTATTGTACCTACTTATTCTTTGCAAATAAATACTTATAACTCGCCCCATACATCATCCTAGTAGCTACAATTAACCCTACCATAACTCTCTGTTATCGATGTTTCGTTATTTATTACACTCATTTATTTACGTTCTTACTGCTATGTCATTAAGGTATATATTCGGATAATTTGTGCAATGAAATATATCACATCGATATGAATGTACGTAGTAATTATCGCACCGAATTGTGAGAAAGTTTGTAGTTTCTTTTAGAATCGATTGTAATTTTATTTATAAATTTTGATATAGGTGTATGATGTGTAGGTACTCCGACATTATATAATTATTATATGAAATCTACACCTGTAATCAAGCTAACAAACCCGAATCTTTAAAGTTAGCTCGTCTTTAATATCCGGATTGATCAATTTACTGATCGTTCTGCTTTTTATTAAAATACGTGGACAATTTTTTTTAGAAATAAGCTTCCTACTTACACGTCTTTTACAAAATGTCATTAAAAACATGTATTGGTTGTACTCGTAGTGGTATAAGTTTTGGTGGAGCTGAAATAAATTTATTTTAATACAAGTTGCAGTGAGTTGTTTTAATGTGGAGACACGGTCAGAACCAGGGCCCTTTTAAATTGTCTCGCACAATATTGTCATAGTAAAATTTGTGGTTACAGTAAATTTATTGCCATCTTTCGACTCTAATGGCTGTAACCCCTGTTCTTTCACTGTACATATGTGTTAAAACTGTTAAATATCAAACGGTGTCCCCATCTACACAAATATAAGCCATTTATGCTTCTATTTTCGAGACACGGTTTTTTCTTAGACTTTATTTATCTTATACACTTTAAATAGATCTATGCTTGATGCAACCTATAAATAGTAGCAAGCATTTAAAATTAATTTGCCACTAACCTATCAGCTGGTATTTTTACAGCCTTTTTTCCGTGTTAATTCAATTCAATTCAATTATTTATTTCAAATCCAGAGATCCATAATATTGTTAGTAGGTACAACAAATCTTAAAATTAATTAAGGTTAGTTACATTAATTACAAAATATTAATAATAAAACCTATCTACATACTAAAAAATAAATATAACTAGGCAACCTAAATGCACCACTTCTCAGCATCTGTGGCTGCCACATGCAGTCCATTCCAGTGCATGAGCAGTGGTGCATCCATCTTACCTGCCAACGTTTTCAGGATGCTATTGGTACTGCCACACAGTCTCTGCATAAAGGGGCCCACTGATTAACAGTCCGCCGGACGGTATCGGCCTGTCAGTTGTTCGGAACTGTCAAAATTTTGTTCTAACTGACAGGCCGATACCGTCCGGCGGACTGTTAATCAGTGGACCCCTTAAGTGACGCCGATCTGTTGCGTATAATTGCGTTAACTTGCCATATGATTTACAGTTGCATAATGGGCTATTAAAGGTCGATAAATAAGTGCCGCCTGGCCGATCGCCAACGCGACGCGTGCACTTTAATGGCACGCTTTATTTGCGGCCCGTGCGTCGATTTGTTTATTTTATTTTCTATAATAATAATTGTATCTCTATTTTTTAGCCTTTGTTGGACGCTAGCATTACTAAAAAACCGGACAAGTGCGAGTCGTACTCGCCCACCGAGAGTTCCCCACTTTGTTTTTTTATTGTTGTTATAGCGGCAACAGAAATACATCATCTGTGAAAATTTCAATTGCCTAGATATCAAAATCATCAAAATCTATTATATTGTATTCTTAGGTACTACACTTAGCCAGAAATTAGCCTATTTCCGGTCATTTTAGTTATGTAATTATTGCATCTCGTTATGACTAATATATAGAATTCTAGACTTACTATGAAATCACAAAATTCTTGTACTTTTTGAATCCGACTGGAAAACATACCTGAAACAAAAATGGAATTTTTAAAACATTGAATATTATACCTTTTATTTATTTATGTATAACATAAAAAGCAGATGAAAGGCTATATTTACTTATTACCAACGCAGGCAGACTTAGTGCCGTGACAAATGTCTCTCAGCTGACGCTCTAATGAAGAGTAATCCACTCTGACGCGGATTAGCGCCGTGCGATAGGACGCGTGTCCATTTTCACACACGGTACGCTAGGGATCGCGTACGAGAAGCTATTGAAGAAAAGAGCTAACCATAGTAGAAATTATCAGTTTTGCAGCAACAATAGTTATTTGTTTTACAAGGGGGCAAAGTTGTTGTTTAACCGCTCGCTGATACCCAAGCAAACGAAAGATTCCAAAACTGAACCACGAGCGTAGCGTGTGGTTCGAAAAATGGAATCTTGAGCGTTGCGATCGAGGGTTTCAAAGCACGAGGGTTAAACAAAATTTTCACCCGAGTGAAACACAAAAATTTTCACCACACCAGCCCGAAGCAAATATTATATGTAAAATGTCAAACAAAATCAAACCAAATCAAATTCAAATGAATGGTATTAAATATTTATCATCCAAAATCATCATTTAAAAGTCAATTCTACCAGCAAACATAAGAAAACAACTCCTGAGAAGTGAAACCTGTGTCGAAACGTCGGTAAATCAAGGTAATTGAATAAAATTCGCGTTAGACCGTCTATAAATGTGAGTTAATATGTGAATTACTGATAGCAAAGTGCAACTTTGCTATCCGTTTTTGAAGTGCAAAGTAAGTCCTTCCGAGCTCGTGTGGTGAAAAAGTTGATTTATTGTGTGAAATGTTAAAAAAGGGAAAGTCAGAATTGGCTATCATTCTTAGAAATATCGGGGAACATAAATAAATTAATTAACTACCGTGGAGTTAATTTCTTATAAAAAAAGGATTAAATCGGAATACGGGCCACGTAAATATCGGTAAATATATATAATAAAGTATATAATATACTGTAACATTTTCAATACTTGGTCTAACAAATGTCAAATTTATTCAATAAACGTCAATACAAAAATAAAAAATACATAAATTAATAATAACTTAAGACTAGCTTAATCCTAGTCAAAAGTCCCCCCACATAAAAAATAGCCACAACACAATCAAATATAAAATATGGATATTAAGTCATTTAAAACAACTAATAAAGACCCTTTTCTCTCAAAATTTTGGAACTGGTTAAAATGGTTAAATTTTAAAATACCTACGTCCAAGGTTTACCTAACTTACTGTTTATCAGTGTAACGATTAAAATCGTGAAGCAATGGAAACGGTTCGTCCCCGGGGATGCAGTAACTTTGCATGCTCACGCGTCTAATCGCATAATGCGCGTAATGCAGACATTAAATTAGGGTTCGCTGTTTATTCCTATCTAATTGACTCCCACAACGAGATAATAGTAAACTTTAGACACTGCTAATATTACACAAACAACACTTATCATTTGTCCACACATAGGTATAACAACACACAAATGGGCGACGATGACTTCCCATCAGGCGGGTCGTCTGCTCGTTAAGCCGACCACTGACTAACAGGCCGCCGGACGATATCGGCCTGTCAGTTAGAACAAAATTTGACAGTTCCGAACAACTGACCGGCCGATATCGTCCGGCGGACTGGTAGTCAGTGGTCAGCTTTACATAAAAAAGTGTAATATTTTACGTCGGAGACGTAGTGGCGGACGTGGCGGTTATATTTGTAGAGTCCGACCAAGAATAGTCTGCAGCGGATTTGATAGCCCACGCAGTGAAAGTGTTATTTTAAACGTCAAACTTCTATGAAATTATGACGAATAAATGACACTTGCACTGCGTGGGCTATCAAATCCGCTGCAGACTTTTTTTGGTCCGACTCTACCTACCTTAAAATAAAGTTCCGATAACAGACTAAAAGATTTTCATTCGCATTTAATGAATCTAGTAGGTTAACAGTTTTGAATGATTCACGGAAATCACGGAACGTAAACTCGATCGCAGTTCGTCTCGCTCGGACTGATGGATTGGTACGATAGAGAGAGAATGCTATCAAGTTCATGCAGTACCTAACGTAAATATCAATTAGCTACTGTATGGCCTAAGGGCATCAGCTGCGATTGTATGAGACGCTGAATCGAATCTGGGCCCAGGGAATGGAGGCCTTAGTAACTTTTTTTCTTTTAAATATTAAACGTTACATCTATTTCTGTGTATAAAATGTTGTACACGATACACGAGTTAAACACGTAGCATCCATCGATGCCGTTGGCCCAAAGGACGCTTGGCGTCCGCGGCGCGGACGACGTTCGCATACTGATGAATTCGCACCCAGGAATGTCGACTACGTATCTCTGGCTAAAAATATTGTAAATACTTGTCGAACAGTCACCGGGAAATAGCAAAGTGACAATCGTTTATAGAAAAGATCCCCGTGAATTAAGAACTAACCGTCACCGTAACCGTCTTAAGAAGTACTAGAGTTAGACCAAGAGAAGTCTGCAACGATTTTGTCAGCACACGCAGTGCAAATGTTATTTCTAAAGTCAAATTTCTATGAAATTATGACGTATAAAATAACACTTGCATTGCACTGCGTGTTACCTACTATCAAAATCGATGCAGATTTTCCTTGTTCTAACTCTAGTACTTCTTAAGTCGGTTACGGTACAAGTGCGAAAAGTAGGAAATTTGCAACGAGTGGCGATAAATTAAAACACGACCGAAGGGAGCTTGTGCAGCTGCAGAAAATAGAAAATACCGATATCGTGATAAAGATCTACAGATTTTAAAATATAAGTATTAAATTCTGAAATTAGAGTTTATTGACACACTTCGTTTCCGCCTAAGCACAATTTAAGCAAGATAGCGTGTGTGGAACTGTAATAAATATAATAGGTTGTTTAAAAGTTCTTCGTATCATTTTGAGCCGTATTGACTATTGTCTTCAAAACCGCATCAAAGCTTTAGATTGAACACTTAGAAGACTGCGGTTAGACAGGCGAGGAAACAGTATTCCGAGGTTTTCCGCATATTAGTCAAGGGTTTAAGTTTCAAAAGAGTCTTGAAAGGCTATTGTTTGAAAATATAAAAGAAAACAGTGAATTTACAAAGTTCACACATTTCAGATCAATTAAGAATTCGATATAATGAGCTTAAATGGGCGGATTTTTTAAAGAAATTATCATACCATTCAAGTGTCATAGAAATCAAAACTGTCATTAAAAAACCGGGCAAGTGCGAGTCGGACTCGCGCACGAAGGGTTCCGTACCATAATGCAAAAAAAAAAACGAAAAAAAAAGCAAAAAAAAACGGTCACCCATCCAAGTACTGACCACTCCCGACGTTGCTTAACTTTGGTCAAAAATCACGTTTGTTGTATGGGAGCCCCATTTAAATCTTTATTTTATTCTGTTTTTAGTATTTGTTGTTATAGCGGCAACAGAAATACATCATCTGTGAAAATTTCAACTGTCTAGCTATCACGGTTCGTGAGATACAGCCTGGTGACAGACGGACGGACGGACGGACGGACGGACGGACGGACAGCGAAGTCTTAGTAATAGGGTCCCGTTTTACCCTTTGGGTACGGAACCCTAAAAAGGAACACAAGCGAACTACAATCTATTCGGGCTGCAAAAAAACCTAAAAATACTAAAGTGAAATGTAGGTACATAATTTATGTTATCGCTAAATTCCCAACAGGACACTAAAATCAGCGATACAAAGTAACAAGTAAATACGCCATTAAATGTAATAAATGTTGCTAAGAATACAGATGAACAGTAACACTCTTAACTTATCATAGATGAACCTTAAGTCTTTGCAATAAGAGTTACAAATATGTAGTCAGTTAACACTGTTGACGGTGAAGCGGGCAAAGAAAAACCGGGCAAGTGCGAGTCGGACTCGCGCACGAAGGGTTCCGTACCATGATGCAAAAAAAAAAACGAAAAAAAAGCAAAAAAAAAACGGTCACCCATCCAAGTACTGACCACTCCCGACGTTGCTTAACTTTGGTCAAAAATCACGTTTGTTGTATGGGAGCCCCATTTAAATCTTTATTTTATTCTGTTTTTAGTATTTGTTGTTATAGCGGCAACAGAAATACATCATCTGTGAAAATTTCAACTGTCTAGCTATCACGGTTTGTGAGATACAGCCTGGTGACAGACGGACGGACGGACGGACGGACGGACGGACGGACAGCGAAGTCTTAGTAATAGGGTCCCGTTTTACCCTTTGGGTACGGAACCCTAAAAACACAATATAAGAATGTTCGCGCGCTTAGGCGCATGTGTTATTAGATAAATCCGCCCGCCCAATGTTTATTCTTATCGATATAATAAAATAAGTTTGGGAAGGGCAAAGCTGAGAGAGCATATTTCTGTTTAGTCGTGTTTACAGACTCTTTAACAAAGTTAATATGTAGTTTCTGTGTGTTTCCTCTTAATGAACTATACAAAATGAAACTAAATGTTTTAACCATTCAATTGTGCTATCTAGTGCTCTATAGTATGATTATGTTCTAAATTTTGTGACTATGTTCTAATGATTAATATTTAATTAACAAATTGTAAATTTTAAAATAATGCATGTTGTATGTTTATAAGTAGTATTATAGTATTTGTACGCCACTATTGGCAGAGCATGGTGAGACTACGAAACTGTAATATAAGATCATTAATTGTACCTGTGTTTTCACAAATAAAGACTCTCTCTCTCTCTCTCTCTCTCTCTCTCTCTCTCTCTCTCTCTCTCTGTTTAAATTCTCGTTATAAGCACTGAAATATGAAACCTATGGAAGTGAAACGTCAACGAATAATGCGTGCCACTGTGACGTCATCTTAGGACTAAACATGGCGGTTTTAGTGCTGCCCAGAAGATTTTTACTGTTACTAGGTTTTATCGATACATCGATACCTTTTTAACGTTCTTGGCTCATTTTATTTAAAATACTAAGTATGTATTATTTGTGCAGTTTATGTTTTAATAGGAAGTAAGTAAATAAATAAAAAAACTTTATTAGTATATTGTTATGTGAAAAGATACTTTGATTGAGTAAGATGTGTGGGGTCTAGGACAATTTCGTGTTTCAAATTTGACAGGTAAACGAGATGACGCTGTACTACTCAATACATATTGCGATTTTTGCGGTAACACTGATTTTCAAAAGTAGACGTTTGACAACTTAGTGACCGCAAAACACATGGCGCAGTACAGCGCCATCTGTTTTGGATGTCAGAATAAGTGTACGTGTTTTTCTTGGACTTTACCTCTCTATTACAATCAATTGTGTTGTGTTGCTAACCCTGAAGTCTGTAACACACTACCGCACTGCACCTCGACCTTGGTGCGCCGTATCTATAAGTGAGAGCGATACAAAATTCAAGCTTATTAAGCTACGGGTAAAAAAAAACAAAACACCTTCAGAACATTTTTTTATTACAAAAATAAGGAATGACTTCCGCTCTTCAACTTCTTCAACATTTATTCAGCAAATAGGCCACAAGGGCATTTTTATACGTCAACATTGAATTTACATACAAGCAAAAATAATAACAATACATTAACCATTTTATAAATTACAACTATATGTATATGGTCTCTTAATGTCGAATTATATAAAAAAACTTTAATAATGATATAAAAAAGCCCGCAGGGCAGCTTGTGGAGTAACGACCCCACGGACCCGAGTGCTCCCGAGAGTCGGTCATGGTCTCCATCTCCAGCTCTTTCTTTTTATGTTCATTTCTTGGTAAGCTATAAAAATGATTTAATTATTAAATTAAGATAATTTAGTTGGTTTGAAGCGGGGTAGCATGATAAAATAAGAAAATATAAATAGGCAATCATAATATATCGATATCAAAGTCGATAAATAAAGTACAACCCTAGCTGAAATGTTTACATTATTTCAGCGTAAAAATATAGTTAAATAAATCCAATCACTTCATGATCTATAACTGCACAGAAGAACCTTGCTATTTATAATGTGAAACATCCTTAAATTTCCCAGGAACATTAACAATAACCAATATTTTTCATGTAAATTATAGCGTACCTGTGTATGGTTAAAGATGGCTGATTTGGTGGTTTTCTTATGCCGCACCCTAATACACTACACACTGGCATATTCGCGACGTAATTATTCACATTTGGCTTCAATTATTTTCAATCACAAGCAAAATATTGAAAGATAATTAATAATTTTAATTTTCACCACGACTTTTTGACAGGACAAGTACCGGCTGAACTGACAGACAATGACATTTGGGTGACTAAACATGGCGGATTTTCGGCCGCATTAGGTATTTACGTATTTTCATGGAACACTTTATGTCCGTACTGAAATACTGTCACCTTTTTTTGCTATGGGTTACAGTACTGAGTAAAAACGAGATAGATATATATTTGTGTGTGTGCCGTCAAAATGGGTGCTATTTCTATAAGCAATTGTACGTATAGAACAATATGTCTTGTCTTGGTTATAAGTAAATGAATTTTTGCATTTTAATAATAGATGATGTAATGTGTCATCAGCATACAGTAGACGTAGACAATCATAATTCGGCAAGGAGTTTGGTAAATCATGTATAATATTGTATAATAAGAATAGCAGAGGTCCCAAAATACTGCCTTGTGGTAGGTACTGAATAAATTCTTATACTTTCATTAAATATGACTTATAAGAATTTAGAGTATTAGATATATGACAATATTTTAGGTTCTCAAGAAAGGGTCATTTAAATTTTGTTGTATGCTGAACTCGTTCGTGTCTTTCCTGTATACTTACATCGCAAAGTTAAGATAATCAAAAGCAAGACTTAGAGGCGAAATACATTGTTCAGTCGGTACTTGAGGCTCAAATATGAAAAACTTGATGTGTATATAATGTACCCGAGTCATTAAATGTTGATGTTCTGTCCACAAAAGTGACCATTTTTTGAAATGTGTTTCATCCTCGAAAAAAATTAATACGTCGGTACTCTCAGTCCCACTCTCTGTCTCATGTAGACAATGGGGTAAACAATAAGAGGGCTCAGGTGCCCGTTGTTCGCAAATAACAATCTCCTTTTATTTCTTCTAAATAACGCATTGGCTTGCTATCCACGCGATTTTATTTCTAACTGAAAAAGGGGATTTTACGATTCACGATAAAGCTTGATTCAATTTGACTCTCGTTCTTAAAAATATATTTTTGGTTGAAGAAAAATGATATCTTGTTATAATACTAAATGGGCATTTCTCAGAGGTGGCGTTTTTACGTGTCCGGGGGCATAAACACGTGAATTTATTGATTAAAAAATCTGAATTAAATCATTCAAATCCATCAGCATCTGATACACCTGGAACACTGTAAAACATTCCACATAGTATATATATGTTATAAGAAAATAAATGTTAAATGCTGAAATTGATGAACAGTGGCTATGTCCCGCACCCAGATTTGTTGAAACAAAAAATCATAACTTAAGACGGGAATTTTATTTTAAATTTTAGTATTGGTTCACGTATTCTACATTAGCCTATTATTCATATTATTTGACTCAAAATAATTTACGTATTCATATTATAAAATAAATCCAATTATTCTACTTGTCCCGCGGCAACACGTGATTTCACTGGAATTTATAAACCTTGTCGGCATTTCACAAAGGAATATACCAGGAACGCCGCGCCGCGTGCGCAGGTAGCTTCAGTCGCGCCACGTTTCCCGGCGAGAGCGGACGTCGGCTCCCGGTCTGCAAGCGGATTTCGCAAAGGTGTGTTCGGTATTCGGTGGGTTTGGTTACGTGATTTTTTGAATTCGGTGAAGCAATTATTTGTTTAAGTGCTTGTGCTTTTTTCGGTTTAATAGTGCGTAAGCCACCCTCAGAGGTATGTGATTTGTATATTAGAAACACATTTTCATACTATTATTATTTTTTCTGTAATTGTTTAATAGTGATTAAAATTGAATTCAGTGGGTGTGATCACCGTGGATTCGGTGGGGTTTTTGACCACCGAAATCAAAAAATAGTCCACCGTTGTCAATCTTTACTATAAAATGTTCGTTATTTTTGTACTTTACATACAATGATAATTTAAATTGTATATGTTAACATGTGCAGCATGTGCATGTCCAAATAAAGATATAATTTTGATTGTTAAGTTGGTGGTTAAGTCATTCGTTGTATTTATTTATTTACAGTAAGTACAATCTGCAATCTTATATGAAGATGCGTACCTACAAAAAGCAGTTACTTTAATAAAGTAAACTCAACATTAAAACATCGCGCCACTAATACACGTGTCGCAGAACATTTGTCCCCTAGTGTACTTATACATGGCTTTCTAAGGCTTTTGTGTGACCGCCTTTCAATGTCAAATAGACGATTTAGGGAAATTATGTGTCGGCATTTTCTTTTCTTCAATTTTCATTTATAATATTCAATATTCAATACATCTTTATTACAGATAACAACTCAGAACGTTTTCTTTCTCTGCCAAATTTACCCTGAGGGTGGTTTTTTTAACCCAACTTTAATAAATAAAATGAAAGCATAAAATCTTCTAGTTTCATTTAAGAGCTTATTCGAGCTGGCGTATTACGCTTACAAAAAATCGTTTTTTTTATGTGTTTTTTATTTTTTAAATAAAGCTTATAGTAAAATATTTGTGTTTAATAACATTAATATTAGGTCATTACCTATGAAATTGGCGTTTTGTTCGGAGAATTTCAACGAAACACGAATTTCCATACAATTAATTTTGCGGATATTTTTTTGATGGCTAATTCAAACCAAACAAAATTTTTCCAGTAATTTTTGACACCTTTAAGGTATGTTTTCAATATCTCCATTTCTTGAAAATTGGTACCATTAGAAAAATATAAGTAATTTTAATACTCGAACCGACAGCACATGAAAAGACCTATTTTCAAGGCTTAATTCTGAACACTTAACAATAAAAAATAACAATTAATTGCTGTCAAGCAGTTTGGCGAAATCATATTGTAGTTTTATTGTAATTGTGTATGTACTTTTGTAAAAAAAAAAAAAACTAGGATCAGACTTATATCTATGAACAAAAACGCCAATTTCATAGGTAAGGACCTAATATTGTTTGCAGCCATATTAAAACAATTTCAATCGTATTTTTTAGATATAAAAATGGCGAAACAAACGAGAGAGCAAAAACTAGAAAAAAAGAAGCTCGCTGAAAGAGCTCGAAAAGCAAGAATAAAAAGCAATCCAGCACTCTACGAGAAATTCAAGGCAGAAGATAGGGAGAGATATAGTAAAAGAAAAGCTGCGGGGAAAATCAAGAGAATCAGCGATTTTCCTCGTAAAATTCAAAAAATCATGAGACAAAAGAGTAGAGAAAGCTCAAGAAAGCATAATATGAAGAAAAAACTGAAAGAAACCCCAATAGAAATTCCAACAAACGATAATACAACTTTTCAACGTGACCCACTATCGACAGAAATTCCTGACAGTCCATTACGAACTGACGACACCACGGTCCAACACCTTCAGTCTGCAGCTTTTGTATCTGTTACGGACCCATCAAGCCAATTACCAAGATCTAGTCTAGTGTCACCAACTCGTATAACGAGAAAAGGATATGCAGCGCCGTTATCTGGTGTTGTTTCGCCTATTGATTGTGTTTTGGACCCGCCAAGCCCATTACCCAGAGCGTCAACCCCAGTGCTGTCTGATGTGGATTCTCATTCCGCATCTATTATAGAACCATTAACTCCATCACAAAGGGATTCAAGCCCGGTGCCATCATCTGGTGCTGATTCGCCTGCTCCTTCAAGTCCTTTGAGTGACAGTTCGATTAAAAAAAGATTGCGTTCGAATTTAGTATCGGATTTAAATGAATGCACAGTAGAAACGCCAAAACGAGCAAAATCCAAAACCGCATTGATTTTCAGACGATACCGATACAAAATCAATAAAGAATTAATACTTCTTCATAACAGGATAACCGAGCTTAAATCACAAAAAGATACATACAGAAGACAAGTATGCAGATTAAAAAGAAAAACTGAACTACTTAGTAAACAAATTAAAACACCAGAAGAAAGCTTCACTAAGACCAGTACAGATACAGAAGATCATGCTTCAGATAGCTCAAATCATCAAATATCAAAGACTCTTGAGCGAATGAAAGCCGATGTGCAACGTTTTTATGAAGATGACGAAAATAGCCGCATGTGTCCGGGAAAAAAAGATCACATAACTCGAAATAAAATAACAAAACAAAAGCGTATCCTGAGTGATTCGCTAATAGAACTGCACAAAAAATTCAAAAAAGAACATCCTGAATATCTCATTAGTTATGCATCTTTCTGCAGACTACGGCCATTTTGGGTACTAATAGGAAAAGTTGAAGACAGAGAAACTTGCCTCTGTGAACTACATGAAAATTTTGATCTTATCATATCGGCTCTGAAAAAGTATAAAATGATAACAGAGAATAATGCACAAGAAGTATTGGCCTCTTTGTGTTGTGAAAAAGATAATATCAAGTGTCTATCAAGAGAATGTGAAAACTGCAAATCAAAATCTTTGGCATATCAAGAATTTGATAATTCTAAGCAAGTGTACCTGTCATTATGGAAGAAAGTAAAAAAACATTACGAGAAAAACGGAGATACAAAAACCACACTTCAGACACTAAAACAAGAAATAACTATCCTTCCAAAAGAACTGATAGAGGAGTATGACAAAATAGCTGAAAAATATATGAAACACATGGCAAATATAATATCGCAACGCCGCTACATAAAAAAATTAAAATCCGGATTACGTGACAATCAGTGTATCATACACTGTGATTTCAGCGAAAACTATAATACAAAATATGCAAATGAAATCCAATCTTTCCATTTTGGGAGTAGCAGAAAACAAATTACGTTGCATACATCAGTATTATATTACAAAAAAGATGGAATTGACATTACGCAGTCATTTTGCACATTTAGTGAATCCCTTCGCCATGATGCTGTTGCTGTGTGGGTGCATTTAATTCCCATATTAAAATATTTGGAAAAAGAAATTCCAGAAATGCGATCTTTGCATTTTATATCAGATTCTCCGTCGGCCCAATACCGGAACAGAAAAATGTTCTTCATAATGTCCAGTCTGCATTGGGACTTCCCAAGCCTTGAATGCGTTGAATGGAATTATACTGAAGCCGGTCATGGTAAGGGAGCTCCTGATGGCGTGGGTGGAAGCTTAAAGAATATTGCAGACACGATTGTTGCTCGTGGCAATGACATAGCAGACATGCGCTCTCTAATCGAGAATCTCAAGAAACGGGTCAAGCATATCATCATAGAAGAAGTAGAAGAAGCCACCATGTTGGAAAAATAATTACTACTTCCATCCAATCTTCGCGAGTTTTCCGGAACCTTAAGTGTTCATCAAGTCATTTGGAACGCTGACAATGCCGACTGTCTACCTATGAGAAAACTAAGCTGTGGCCTTGAGGAATGTCTGCATAAATCTGTGAGGTGCCCACATGGGCATCACATCGGTTATTACTTCTTGGATGATACTAGTCGTAATGCAAAGGAGAAAAGAAATATGAAACAAGGTCAAACTAAAAACAAGGCAAAAGATGTATCTTTAGTAAAATCTGCTAAAACGATACGAACGGTTAAGAATACATCTTTAATTAAATCCGTTAATTTAAAACAAGTACAAAGTAAAAATAAGGCTAAACATGCATCTTCGACTAAATCCTCTAAAAATAAACCAAAAATATTAAGCAACGTTTTACTGACACCCATGGCTTCAAACTTGAAAAAGACTTTATTGAGCAGTGACAAAACAACTATGAGACAGGTTAAAAAACAAAAAAGTAGTAAAAAAGCTATAAACATGACAATGATAGAAAATGACAAAAAACAAGGCTGCAAGAAGAGTGACAATATAATGTTATTCAAAACAAATTCTCAGTCGAGCAAACATAATTCAAAAATAGAAGCCATGCCGGGACCATCTAAGCAAAGAAAAGCTGATTATGAGACTAGTGAAAATGTCATGATAATGACCCAAACAATAAATAAAGTTTGCAAGAGCAGTAATGTAGATATATCAGATATAAGTGTAAAGGAAAATGACAGCTTCTGGAAAGATATACCTGACTTAGAAAACCTGATAACTCCATCTTTAGCACAGCATGACATTTCACTTCCTACATTTGATTTAGATAATGTCGTTGAATCAGAGGATGATTTTAATATATTTGATTAAAGGCAGATCTCAATAACTCATTGATCTCAAATATGTTGACTTATTTTTAAGAATTATTTTATGTGTATGTGTGTTTGGTGTTATTAGACGAGAAATGTCGCTTGTTTGAAGCGTTATTGTAGAGTGTTATGTTAAGCCTTTGGTTAACTTAAATGTTAACGTCTCTTCAAAAATAATTATAATCTTAACGACGATTATGACTATTATGAGTGTCTTCTGAAAAAGACTGTCAATCAAACTGATAATTTAATTAAAAAAGAGACTTTGATATCAAAATGTTCTTAATTAATATTGTTATTTTTTATAAGAATCATAAAGTAGGTAATCCTACCATTTATTCTTTTAAATTGAAGTCAATGGCAAAAATATTATTGTTTTAAAAGATAACTTTACAATTAAATGATGATTGTGATATTAATGTGATGTGTCTGCACATTGATTATTTGTCAGACAAACCTACTGAATATTATATTTATAGAAATCTAGAAGTTACATTGTTAAAATTAAGTTTAAGCAGGGTATTACCGACTGAATATTATATTATTCTTTTAAATTTTATGTTAAAGGTTAAAGGCATAACTGTTATTTTCTTCTTAAGAAATGTTTTGATTTTGTTGTTGATTGTGAAAAGTTTGCTTGCGAGCTGGCAAATTTTGCCTTGCTTTTTAAAGATCTGATTAGTTTATTCTGAGAGATTAAGACTTTAAATTGTTTTTGTTTTTACTGCTTAATTAAATAATGAATATTTTACCGTTATATACTAGATTTGGATTTGACTTTTACTTTTTGAATCATTTTGCTTTTATAATCATGAAAAAATGGTTTGCAGCAGAGTATAACTTTGTATTCTAATCATTCACAATAATAACATAAAAATATCTTCATTACGATGTCTTAAAATTGATAACAAACCTATTTTAGTGCTAAAATAATATTATTTTATTACATTCTTGCTTAATTTTGAATTCAGTGCACCCTTTTTATGAATATTGATTTCGGTGAGTGTGTTTTATTTCGGTGTTTTGAAAAACTTAAATATCTCGCGAACCCTTAAGTCTGTAATGAGGCCTTCACTACCAATATTTTTTAAATTTAAGCCTAATTGTTAATTTTAACACCATATGTCTATAAAGTAAAAAAAAAAAATTGGCACCGAAGTCAGGCACCGAACGTCACCTCTGAGAACCGCCCTAATATTGTCTTTTAATAATTTCCGCAATACCTATGTTAAAACAGGTCACTCAGGTTTTTTAAGTCTAAACCCCTGGTGTAAATTTTATTCGATAGCGTGACCAGCCTTCGCGTTTGCGTTATGTCTATTTTTGTATGGGATTTTGAACAGCGCGCCAAGCGGGACGTTTGGAATACCATCCCATACAAAATTACATTTAACGCAAACGAGTACGTCACGACACGCTATCGAATGAAATGTACACTAGGAGTACAGGGCAAGTTAAATAAAAGCTCGTAAAATTAGAACTGACTGCACAAATCAGTGGCCTAGTGAAGACCTTACATTGATAGCATAATAGAATCATTGTACAGAAGATTGACGTTGTTATCATCGTCTTTACATATAGATATACTGCTGTCCTCTGCATAGATCCATCAACCGCTGCCTTTTGACCTCCAATTGACAAAGATTTATGTTATATTGTTTTATTTAAATAATACTAATCATGGAAAACATTATATTAAGGACATCATGCCAGCCCGTGTAACCTGTGTGTAGCACGAAAATGACATCTATGCTCATCTATTTAGAGTTCGTTACAGATCTTTCAGTATCTAGGTAATATAAATAAAAATCTTCTTTATTACGCACACCTAAGAGCTTGTGTAGACAATACTTTATGAAGTGAATTTAAAAAGTTTGAGAAACTATATACTATATGTGACGTTCCACGGGAAAAGGTACCTTATGAGGGTTTCTAGTTTCGGAGATATGAAATGTTTTGTAAAGAGGTGAAAAAATGCTCAATTTTTTTTTATTGTGTGATCTGAAACCTTAATGCGTAACGTTTGTTTACCTGTTTTTATTTTTGTTATAAGTTAGTTATAAGCCTAGTAATGTCGTCTCAGAGTTTAGTAGAAAAGGTACCTTATGGAAAAAAGATTGAAAATTCCCAAAAAAACTAGTCAATACGGGAAAAGAAGTTTGGTAGAGAACTGTATTAGCATTCTGCAAAACTAATTTGATAATTTCAGTTCTGGTTGGGGCGCCTCGCAAATATTATAACCGTACATCGACCGACATCACAAATCCAAGTAGCCTGCTATTATACCAAAGTTACTCTCGTCAAGTCTTTCTTAACTAGAATAATCTTCATTTGGTTTGGTCGCATGCAGTAAATCAGCCATTGGTTTGCTGAAAATTGCCAATACCCGACGCATTACCTTATGGAATATCTGAGGTCATTGAACCTCAATGCCGCTTATCTTCAATAGCAACCGAAATATATTATTGATAAGAAATAGACGATTTATACCATTACCAAAATATTATTAGTTTATCCTAACTGTTCCATCATCATCATCATCATGCCTCATCATGTAACTTAATCACAAGGTACCTTTTCATTACATACAAATTATTGGTCTTTTTTAAGATTATTATGACGAAGAACTAATTAAATTTGGGGCAGTTTAATGTAAATTAATATTTTCTATTCATAAAAGATAAACTGTAATATGATTGATATTTTGTAGTGATGTATTATTAGATTTATTTCCATAAGGTACCTTTTCGTAAATGTATGGAGCCAATACTGTTATTGTTATGTAAGTTTAAAGTGGCATAAGGGGTTAAATATAGTATTTAGTTGGGGTTTTAGGATTTATTTCATTTGAATGACAGAATTTCTTTCATATGTGCTCAGAAAAATTGATTGTGTGTCACATTAAAAGTAAAAATATTCAATTTTGTGATTTTATATGAAAAAGTCAGAAAATACATTTTCACCTCTAAATCGGTATTGTTTTTTGCTTAAACTGTCTGTCAGTGTCGTTTTCTAATAGATAAAATTTAAATCTTGAGAGCTCATTGCAATCAATCGTGAAAATGAAATAAAACTTTATTTTCAAGAGATTGGTTAGTATACACATAAATCAGTCGATATCAAAAGTTTCTATTTGCATTACAGAACAAGTCGCAATATTTTTTTAATCTCAGATATATAAGGTATTATTATTTGTAGTCAACTATGTAACTTACTTCAGGAACATAGTTTTTTAGGCGGCTAAACTTAAAACTTCTCTATCGTAAAGTTGCTCATTTCACAACATTATTTTCAAAAAATCATATCTCTGTAACTACGCAACCTAGAAGGTTGATCTTTTGTGTTATCGATAGCTTATTTATTGTAGATTACTGGGGTATGCATAACTCCATACCCGCCATAAGGTACCTTTGACCGTGGGACGTCACATATATGTAAGACATGTAAAGGCTCATCCAGGCGGGATGATCAAATTAACAATGCAATCAGATAAAAATTGGCGTCAATATCATCTAGCGTCCACACGTACGCAATTTCTACGGCCCCGACACTATCATGAATACTGACATTACTTTGAAGGAATGACGTTTCTAGTGATAGTGTAGGGATTGTCATGAAGGAATGACGGCAAGTAATGAAGTTTATTTTAATAATTTCCGTCAGGATTGGTGTTATGTCAAAGTAATGATACTAGAAATGACATTACTACTGACAGTGAATTGATTAGAATGATGGAATCAGAAATGACAGAAAGAGTGATGGACGATAATGAAGTTATTAAACTTTTTTAATATTTTTGAAGTAATGTCAAAATAATAACATTATACTGATAGTGAGTGGAACGTATCATTCTAATCCCTCATTCCGTCATTTAAAGTACTTTAGAAGAAGGTTTTATACTAACAAGAGTCATTACTGGCATTTAAATCAATAAGTGAAGTATACCTACTCTATTGTCATTGCTCTAAAGTTTATTTTCACTTGACTCTTAAGAAAAAAGGAAAACATGCAGAATACGACGCACAAAGAAAATCTCTGTCCCTTTCTAAAAGTTTCCATACATGAAATAAAAACCTTTTATTTTATGTTGTTTACAACAATTTAATTATATTTTTACCGGGAAACGCAAAAATCGAAATTTAGTTATCTGCCGCTTTATCGTTCGAATATGCAAAAGTGATTCGAAAAATTAAACGCCTGTGGGTTAGCAGAAACCGATGTCCAGGATAGAGCGAAGTGGAAGGAGATAAGTAGGAAAGCGGACCCCGTCACATTACGGGACAAATGCTAGGAGGGTGATGATGATGAAAAGTGATAGAGGTTAGATAACGAAATTTCGTCTTTCGCGGTAGACCCTCAGATTGCGATGGATTGTGGTAGTGGCGCCCCCTACGCAGAGTTTCGAGTAATAATTATTCCCTATTCAGGGAAATAGAATAATATTACGCAATACTCTGCGTAGGGGGCGCCTCTAGCACATACTGAGGGCTTACCGCGAAAAACGAAATTTCGTTTTCTGCCTCTTTATCACTCTTGCGTATTCGAGCGTTAGAGACTGATAACGAAATTTCGATTTTCGCATTTCGAAGTAGACCCTCTGAATTTGCTAGTGGCTCTCCCTACGCCGACTTTTGCGTAATATTCCCTTTTGCGTTTTATTTCGTGCATGGAGTTCAATATAATTATTTTTTTAAATATAGGCAACATCCCTATTTTGTACATTCTGTAAATGGCCTTATATAATAACATGTTGTAAGTATGCACCTATCCTATAAACTCTCTGGTTTTATGCCATTATTCATAAACGCGTTACTGGCCTGAATTAGCTATGAATAGTTTTGATCTTCTCGTTTTGGTCTTTATCTGTCATTTTGACTTATGTATTTGTAAGAAAGGGATAAAACATATTAACTAAATCAGGCCTGTAAAGCTTAAAAAGTTTTATGACTAAGTGAGAATGAATAGTTAGTGTTTATGGTTTATGGTTGAATGTTTCATATAAGACTAATCCGTTCTGCATTATGACGGACTCTTTTTTTATACCTCCTTACTTCGAACCTCCACAGATATTGTTTTTACTAAACGTCAGGTCAACCGCAGAAACCCCGATTAGTTTTAATCAGCAAAATCCTAACCACTTTTTTAATAATTATGTACAAGTATTAGTATTTCGAATAACCCAAAAACCTGTGTCTTAAGAGCGCTCTTACAAGAAAAGTCGAAATAACGCAAAATTGATGATACTAGTCGACGAAATTCAGGACTTTGTGCTCATTATTAGAAACAATGAGTACTTGTTCCAGTAAAAGCGTCTTCTTATCTTTTTAAATATCGTTGTAAATATTAAAAAAGGACTTATTAAATTAGTAATGATTTTTTTTCTGATGGTCGTTTCCGAAAAACCCCGTGAAGCACTGAATGGCAAGCTCTTATTTGGAAATGTTGAGAAGTTTACTCTGCTAAACCTGGCTATTTTGTATTACTAATACCCTGTACTTTAGGCATATCAAACGATATTTTTCCTACACACCTTTGAGAAAGAGAAAATCAAAGTAAAACGAACTCAATTTTCTCTCCGAAACAAGTGTCAATTCCTACGAAAATCTACTTAATATCGAAGTCATTTTCATACTCAAGCAATCTGCAACGTTTGCTTATACTGTTGGTATACATTAGTGTTTATGAAATTCTACTATAATTTTTTGGCAATTTTTTGAAAACTACTCTATATTACCGATGACGTGCGCTGCGCCAGCTCAGTGCCGCGGCAGAGCTTGTAGAGGCAGGACGTGTGTCGGTCGGCTCCGCACATTTTCAACGGCGACAACGAGATTTTTTATCATTGTGTGCGGCGGGCGCCGTGTAAAACGCTATACTGTGTGCGTGTAAACCGCAACGAGAGACTTTGATCCTAGCACTGTTTTTATAGTATTATAATTTATAATGGTACAGTTTAATAAACTACCGGACAGGATTAAAAATATTTGAAACGACCTGACATTCTATATGTATTAATTTTGACTCAAGATAGTACTCAGGGTCTGATGATGGAGCCGGAAGGTGGTCACCGGTACCAATCAACCATGCAACTAAACCACTTCGTGTTTAGGCTCGTTTTATTCATCTCAACAAGATCTTTGACACAAGATAGTACTCATGGTCTGATGATGGAGCCGGAAGGTGGTCACCGGTACCAATCAACCATGCAACTAAACTACTTCGTGTTTAGGCTCGTTTTATTCATCTCAACAAGATCTTTGACACAAGATAGTACTCAGGGTCTGATGATGGAGCCGGAAGGTGGTCACCGGTACCAATCAACCATGCAACTAAACCACTTCGTGTTTGGGCTCGTTTGATTCGTCTCAACAAGATCTTTGACACAAGATAGTACTCAAGGTCTAATGATGGAGCCGGAATGTGGTCACCGGTACCAATCAACCATGCAACTAAACCACTTCGTGTTTGGGCTCGTTTGATTCGTCTCAATAAGATCTTTGACACAAGATAGTACTCAGGGTCTGATGATGGAGCCGGAAGGTGGTCACCGGTACCAATCAACCATGCAACTAAACTACTTCGTGTTTAGGCTCGTTTTATTCATCTCAACAAGATCTTTGACACAAGATAGTACTCAGGGTCTGATGATGGAGCCGGAAGGTGGTCACCGGTACCAATCAACCATGCAACTAAACCACTTCGTGTTTGGGCTCGTTTGATTCGTCTCAACAAGATCTTTGACACAAGATAGTACTCAGGGTCTGATGATGGAGCCGGAAAGTGGTCACCGGTACCAATCAACCATGCAACTAAACCACTTCGTGCTTGGGCTCGTTCGATTCGTCGCAACAAGATCTTTGACAAAAGTTAGTACTCAGAGTCTGGTGATGGAGCTGGACTGTGGCCACGGGTACCAGTCTACCATGTAACTGAACCACTTCGTGCTTGGGCTCGTTTGATTCGTCGCAATAAGATCTTTGACACAAGATACTACTCAGGGTCTGATGATGGAGCTCGAAGGTGGCGACGGGTACCAGTCTATCACGTAACTGAACCACTTCGTGTTTGGGCTACGTGTTTGGGCTTCGTGTTTGGGCATCGTGTTTGGGCTTCGTGTTTGGTGTATCACCTAGTGTCAAAGATCTTGTTGAGACGAATCAAACGAGCCTAAACACGATGTGGTTTAGTTGCATGGTTGATTGGTACCGGTGACCACCTTCCGGCTCCATCATCAGACCATGAGTACTATCTTGTGTCAAAGATCTTGTTGAGATGAATAAAACGAGCCTAAACACGAAGTGGTTTAGTTGCATGGTTGATTGGTACCGGTGACCACCTTCCGGCTCCATCATCAGACCCTGAGTACTGTCTTGTGTCAAAGATCTTGTTGAGACGAATCAAACGAGCCCAAACACGAAGTTGTTTAGTTACACGATAGACTGGTACCCGTGGCCACCTTCCAGCTCCATCATCAGACCCTGTGTATCTTCAGTGTCAAAGATCTTGTTGAGACGAATCAAACGAGCCCAAACACGAAGTGGTTTAGTTACATGATAGACTGGTACCCGTGGCCACCTTCCAGCTCCATCATCAGACCCTGTGTATCTTCAGTGTCAAAGATCTTGTTGAGACGAATCAAACGAGCCTAATCATGTTACTACATGGTTGATTGGTATCCGTGACCACCTTAATCATCATCATTATCATCAGATCCTCAATACTAGTTCGTTTTTAAACCCTCGTTGATACAAACTGTACAACCTATAGGTACCAAATGCTATGACGAAACATGTAAATAAGCGAGTACCTATAATTTATTTCGAGTAATACTTATACCTTCATAAGTACGACCCATATAACCATTCCAGTCGCAGAATCACAAAGTGGTAACTAAATGTCAGATGTGTCGTAACAGAGTCCACACAATGTGTCTAGAATTGTTTCGAAACAAAGTGTCGTCGCCGTGTCTACACTTTTCCGTAACAAGGTGTCGACACATTTGTGTGCACTTTGCGTGCGGTTTGCGACTAAATCTGACAGCAAATTTGTGACAGCAAATGTCAATATAAAATACCTCTTGAAAACCAAGGTTTGTCAAACTACTATTAGTGTCTCGTGTGCTCGTAATTCTAGTAAGTCATCATGGGCAATGCAAATGATAATAATCGACCGAAACCATATAAACACCCAACACCCGTCAACCTTTTACAGAAAAGTTTTTAAAGAAATTCAATAAGCTACTTAGGTCAGGCAACGAATGCTCCAAAAGTTGTAGAGGGAAATGCTCGGAACACAATTTTTGACTCCGTAACTAGGTTTGACAAGTTAGGAGGTGAACATATCAAAAGTCCCCGGCCGTAGCCCTTGAGCGGGGGGGAGAGAGGGGGCTTTGAAGGTCCCATTTTCCCGTTTTTCGATTATATCTCGGAAACTATGCATCTCAGCGACATGGCCACTTATACAAAATGAAAGTTAATTTAATTTGTTACAAGTTTATTCCGTCAATTTTTTCGATATGTTGAATAGTTTTTGAGATATCCGCTCTTGAAAGTTTATTTAAGGCTCTCAATTTTATCTTGATATATCTATATCAGTGAAGGTGCTAGGCCGTGTTTGGTATCGTTTTCGTATAAATCTGGGGTGCTGAATCCATTTAAGATATCACATTGACACCATTCCACAAAATAAAAATAAATCTTTTTAGGGTTCCGTACCTCAAAAGGAAAAAACGGAACCCTTATAGGATCACTCGTGCGTCTGTATGTATGTCCGTCTGAATACACAAAATAGTTCTTTACCTATAGATGACAGGAAAACCTATTAGAAATGTGCAGTCAAGCGCGAGTCGGACTTAATGTACGGAACCCTTAATACGCGAGTCCGACTCGCACTTGGCCGGTTTTTTTGAAACTCTTCTTGACGCTTAACCGCTGAACCGATTTCGTTGAAATTTGGTATAGAAATAGTTTGCGTCCCGGAACAGGACATAGGATAGATCTTATAACCAAAATCATCTTTTGAAGGTGTGAAAAGTGGCGTGGAAATTTGTACGGGAAATCAATAACCGCTGAACCGATTTATATGAAATTTGGGATGGTCTACATCTTTGATTTAGTTAAAAATGATGAAAAAACATGACTTCAAACCTAAACTTAAACAGTATTAACTTCAAGAAGTCAATTCTGAATTCCCCCCTACACCTCATTTCACACCTTTAAAGGGTGATTTTTGAGATAACTTATTATATCCTGTCTCGGGACTCAAAATATATGTGTACCAAATTTAAATTAAAACTGTTCAGCAGTTTAAGCGTGAAGAGGAGTTTAAAAGAAAGTATTTTAATAAGTTTATATGTTTTTACTTCGGAATGGTGTCAATGTGATACCTTAACTAAATTTGGTACTGCGAATTTATACGAAAACGATACCAAAACATGGCCTCGTAGCTTTACTGTTGTAGAAGTCAAAATAAAATTGAGTGCCCTAAATTCTTATTACTTGGTCAAACTTGTGTAGAAGGAAAAGGTAAAATAAAAGTCTTCGGCAGGAATATAAGACACAAATATATTTTTTTTTTGCGTTACTATTTCATTCATCAAATATAAACATACCTTAATTATACTATTCTAGTGAGATCCTCATAGATAAACAAAAACATTTACTTAAAAAATTACAAGGTCGAAATATCACGGAACTTTTTTTTTTCCTTTATTAAGGGGCTTTTTCGATTGAACGAATATGTCACCCCATAAAAAACAGACTTAATTAACAAAGTTAAAAGAAAGTAAATAGCTACATCTAGTTTAATTACATCACACATTTCTGTCCCTCAGACCGCACTTAACAATATTTAGTACCTTTTCAACAACCTCAGACATGGGGTTCGAAAGGTAGGTATTACATAACCCAATGGAACTGTCATTGTCATGAAATATCTGTCTTCTAAGTCGCTCATTTCGGACACACTCCATTAAAATATGATACACATCCTCGACGCGATTACATAAGGTGCATAATTCCGAATTCACTTTACGCATGAGGTAGGCGAACTTATTCAATGGAATGTGTCCAGAGCGCAATCTCAATAATAAAACTAGATCCTGCCTACACAACACACTATTATCAATCCAAGGAGAATTAAAGGGTTGTGGCTGTATTGTCTTATACCAAATACCTTTGTCCCTAGATCTCTCGTCGAAATATTCCTTCCACAATTCGCGACACTTTAATTTGACTAAATGTAAACAGTCATTATTGCCCCCATATAATGTTTCAAGTGAAATTCAATGCCATCGCTGCATGCCTGTTTTGCTAATGCATCAGCTGTCTCATTGCCACTTATACCTACATGCGATGGAATCCATTGCAATATTATAACTTTTGCCATAGATTTAGTAATATGTGAAAAATATAAACTTTTATAACAAAAAAAATCTGGACACAATTTAAGAATCACCCAATTGCGTCGAGGAATCATCTGTATTTTTGCTTGTTTCATTACCTCCTCGCTTCTTTTTTGTCCTTTGTATTCTGTAGCAATTTGTTAGATCTGAAAATAAAGATAACTTGCGTCGTCACGGATGTCGATTTATAGGTTTTAGGGAGTGCAGAATTCGAAAACGATGATCATTTTATAATCCAAGATGGCGGCTACGTATTTTGTCATAAAAGTGGAATCCAAAATAGTCATCATTTTCGAAATCTGCGCCCCCTAAAACCTATAAAACGACATCCATGACGACTTTTATGACATAGTGCATGGCCGCCATCTTGGAATCCAAAATAGTCATCATTTTCTAAATCTGCGCCCCCCAAAACCTATAAAACGACACCCATGACGACTTTTATGACATAGTGCATTGCCGCCATTTTTAAATTGAAAATGTTATCATTTTCGAAATCTGCGCCCCCCAAAACCTATAAAACGACACCCATGACGACTTTTATGACATAGTGCATGGCCGCCATTTTGGATTCCAAAATGGTCATCATTTTCGAAAGCGGGGCCCCCTAAAACCTATAAAACGACATACATGACGACTTTTATGACATAGTGCATGGCCGCCATCTTGGAATCCAAAATGGTCATCATTTTCGAAATCTGCGCCCCCTAAAACCTATAAAACGACACCCATGACGACTTTTATGACATAGTGCATGGCCGCCATTTTGGAATCCAAAATGGTTATCATTTTCTAAATCTGCGCCCCCCAAAACCTATAAAACGACACCCATGACGACTTTTATGACATAGTGCATGGCCGCCATTTTGGATTTCAAAATGGTCATCATTTTCTAAATCGGGGCCCCCTAAAACCTATAAAACGACATCCATGACGACTTTTATGACATAGTGCATGGCCGCCATCTTGGAATCCAAAATGGTTATCATTTTCGAAATCTGCGCCCCCTAAAACCTATAAAACGACACCCATGACGACTTTTATGGCATAGTGCATGGCCGCCATTTTGGATTCCAAAATGGTCATCATTTTCAAAATTGGGGCCCCCTAAAATGTATAAAACGACATCCATGACGACTTTTATGGCACAGTGCATGGCCGCCATTTCGGATTCCAAAATGGTCATTATTTTCGAAATCGGCACTCCCTAAAACCGACATATCGACACCCATTTCGACTTTTATGACAAAGTGTTTTGCTACCATCTGCATGCAAGACATTTCTATTATTTTTACGTACAAAAATGGCCCCCTGTCAACTTTCAATCGAGATTTAATCGATAATTTATTCGATTAATATTCAGATTAATTCAATTTCAATCTATGTTAGGTCGACTAAACTAATCGCGATTAAAATTTGAGAATTAACTTTTTTTATTCCATTAATTAGTCGAATAAACAGTTAATCGATTAATGCCCATCTCTGACCACTGCATTTTTACACTTTGAGAATATCTGAAAACAAATCAACACAAGGAGCCATTTTGCAAATCCAGTAACTTTGTTATTACTTTTGACAGCGCGTGTCATGTGTCAACACAGAGTCGACACAAAGTCGAAACATTGCAACTACTTTGTGACTGCAATATTTCTCAGCCTTGAACCATATTTATACATCATAATTAACAAGTTTCGTAGTATGTAAAGCGTTATTTCTGTTATTTAAGTATAGTATACGCATCGAAGTACTAAAAATGCTTCAAATAATATAGTTATGAACACAGGCACTGAGAAGTAAACAATTTCATTTCCGGCTAAACTAAAACAATGTGGTGGCGCGTTGATTATATTACACTTAGTTTATCAAATCACTCGAGCAGTTTAATTCCCCATAATAATTTAAGTCATATTGTAATATAAATGCAAACAATATATAATTACGTCTTGTAATCCGTTTTAGAGATGGCGTATTAATGTCACTTATTTTTATTTAAGTATTTTTCCATCTGACAGTTTCCATTTGACAGGAACAAAATGAACGAATGAACGAATGATTTTGGCATAAAGTAGTCGCAAACCCGAAACAATGTGTGCACACGGCGACCACACTTTATGTCACTTTGTGTCATGTGTCGACCCTTCCCCATTTCTGGTAACTGTGTCGACACGGCGACGACTCTGCGACTGGAATTGTGACCGAAACAGACGGTGTCGACACAAGATGTGTCAACACCGCGTCGTAACGGCGACTGGAAATGGTTGTATGGGGAGTATGGGGCTATTCATAAATTACGTCGTTTCAAATGGAGGGGGGGGGGGGTCTGGACATCGTATGATGGTAGTATGACGTAGGAGGAAACAGAGTCATCCGAAGCATGATTTTTGGATGATTTGAGGGGTGGGGGGGTCAAAAATCGTCAAAAATAGATCAAAAATTAATTTATGAACACTGCACACACTTACATTTGCACTGCATTTAGTATTTTCGTACTTACCAAATAACAGTTTTAGGACTTTAAAAGTTAAGCACAGTTAGTGTTGTTATGGTTGATTTCAATATGCTTCGCGAAGGATCAAGAATGTTTAATCCATCATTGTAGTGCGAGTGTGGTAGAAGGGATCGGCATACTGAGCTCGCACGGCCTGCCGCAGCGCGTAAAATACCTAAACTCGCTCAACGCCGAAATGTAATAGCGCTCTTAAAGGTCCTTCCCTCAGCATAATATATAGAATGCGACAGCAAAATGCGGTACTAAAGACTTATTCATAAGTATCTGAAGCGAAAAGAGAAACTCAGATAAAGTTCGAAGGACCCAAAATATAGATCTTTAAGACGAAATAAATTGCATTCAGTTTTCTTCAAAACATCAATAAAATTTCTGGCATAGTCGTTTTTATTTTACTAACCATATAAAAACAAAGTATTTTTATTATAGGTAGGTTAACTAGGTTACATATCAGGTAACTTTTTTCTTAACCAAATACGTATACATTCTTACATAAAAGAAGAATCCAGTAGGTACAGTCATCGTCGTATAGTAGTTAGCATCCAAAGTATTCAAATAATTCGGTACATCATATAATATGTATGGCGTACCGAACTATTTAAATACTTTGGATGCTACCATATAATATGTATGGCGTACCGAACTATTTGAATACTTTGGATGCTATCTACTATATGATGCTGATTGTACTTTGACGACCGGTCTGGTCTAGTGGATAGTGACCCTGTCTGCTAAGCCGATGGTCCTGGGTTCGAATCCCAGTAAGGGCATTTATTTGTGTGATGAACACTAATATTTGTTCCTGAGTCATGGTTGTTTTCTATGTATATAAGTATGTATTTATCTATACAAGTATGTATATCGTCGCCTAGTACCCATAGTACAAGCCTTGCTTAGTTTGGGGCTAGGTTTGATCTGTGTAAGATGTCCCCAATATTTATTTACTACCAATCTTTCACACAGTTATGACGCACGCAAGCACGAAAAGGTTGAAACTAAATTAATATTCTTTTTAATTACCTATTTCTTTTTCTGCATTTTTCTGGCTCATCGGGCATAGAGTTGCCACAGTATAGTATAGTTACGACAAGTTTGAAATATTTGAATCGATGATTGAATAATGTCTTGGTTTTGTGTTCTTCAAAGCGTACACTACAACATTACTAAGAACGGTTAGGAAAATAATAACTTAAAATTCCCCGTGAAAAGTAATGATGTAAAATACTGATAGAAATACTGCTAAGTGTGTGGGGAGATTTAAGAATGTCATGACCTGACTGGACCAAACGCTGGAGCGTCATGAAATTTCATGTCATTACTAATGATAGTGTCGGGGCCGTATAAAAGCTAAGGTATGTTCTAACAAATCAAGGTAGCTCATAAATATGTATGTTAATTTTTATGTTGTATTATGCTGTCTTTTCACCTTCATTTTATAAAGATTAATGTAATATTAATTTATTTATACGGATACTTTAATAAGTATCCGTTTTCGAATACCGAACGTTGCATTAATGTAGAACGAAAGTGATATCTATGCTCATCTATTTAGAATCCATAACAGATCTTCTCAGATAGAGTATATAAATGCTCTTTATTAAGTACATATCTGCATTATAAAACAGATATACCTAAGGAATCACGATTACTTGCTCATAAATATTTATTTATGAATAAGTAATCAATCAATCTCAGTATGATACTCATTGATACAGAAAAAAACCGGCCAAGTGCGAGTCGGAGTCGCGTTCCAAGGGTTCTGTACATCAACCAATTTTTAACAATGTATTTTTTATATTTATTTATTTATTAACAATATATTTACATGGTATTACAAACAAGCCAATACACCGACAAATTAAACATTGCAAAATACACAGTATACAAACACATGAAATATATAAGGTGACATTAAACATAAATGCTGGACAGCCTGTCATCCATCAACTCGCAGAACTTTAGACATTCACGGCACACAGTCACCCATCTCTAAGCAAACAAGTCACATTCAGGTATTTATTAATAAAGAACTATTTTGTATATTTTTTTTGCTATTTTCTTAAATAATTTCTAAACTATTTATTATAAAATTACAAAAAAATATATTTTAGATTCACAAAATGAGCTCTTTCATTTGATATGTAACACAATATAGTTTAAAAAACATTATTTTTTAATTATCTCATTTACCCCCCCCCCCCCCCCCCCCCCAAAAGTGGCCTCCAAAATTCATTTGTTTACGTAAGATGTCCGACTTTGGGTCACAAATTTACATATGTGTACCAAATTTCAACTTAATTGGTCCAGTACTTTTGGAGAAAATGGGCTGTGACAGACGGACAGACAGACAGATGCACGAGTGATCCTATAAGGTTCCGTTTTTGCCTTTTCAGGAACGGAACCCTAAAAACAAATCTATTTGCTATAAAGAGGCGTGATGGCGGCGAATGGTCATTGTCTTCAAAATGGCGCTTTACTGGATAGTTCTTGCTTTGATCCTGGCTGCAGGAGAGATGGAGGCGACTTCAGACAAGTCTATCACTATGAGCCGTGTCGCCGGGAAATTTGGAAAGACTCTGGACGGTTGTCGGGACGAAGTAAGAACAGTTTTGTAATTTTGGGATATGTGAAAACAACAACAACAACAACAACAAGTAATGTAGGTTTTTCTATCGGTGTGTTTCTTTTACGATAATAGAATTCAGTTGCATTAATATTTGAGAGTAAGGCTGTGGTTGGTTTTGCAAACGGCAAATCAAGGCCATTAAATACTTACATTGTGCATTGTGCACGAAAATTTTTTTGAACGGCGAAAATTTGCCGCTCGTCGCGCCCCTAGCGTCCAATCCACGGCCTTAGGCTCTAAATCTAAATATAATTAAACCCTTCTCGAAACCTCAAAATGTAGCATACTTATACTTATGTAAAATGATAAGTTATTCAGGTTAATTCAGGAGATCTTGGAATGTGCTCTCACAAACGCTCCCTGCCCAGGTTTTCTGAAGAGACTACAGTATGGGGTTCTTCGATCAAGAGTGTACTAGGTAGTAACTATGTCATAAAAAAAAGAGAAGAAATATGTTTTTTATTCTTCTCTCCCACAGGCCAAATTAACCTCTGACATCATGGAAGGATGGGAACAAGCCTGGGATCAAGACTTCGATGTAGACCGCAGAGAGATCGGCTGCGCCATCATCTGTATGTCCAACAAGTTCTCCTTACTGCAAGATGATAATACCGTGCAACATGACAGTTTGGCAGATTACCTCAAGTCTTTTGACAATGGTAAGATTTTTACACAAAGTTATTACGATGTTTGCTCAGAACTAAGAACAGGTTGACAAATTTTGAGAATATGACGAATACTGATATAGCGTCATGAGTGTCATAGCAACCATTCAAAATCGAAAAAAAAGAAAAGGTACTGAAAAACCACACTCTGCAAAGTATATGAAACAAGATAATATTCTCATGTATTTATCGTCTATTAAATAAACATATTAACAGTGATATTCAGAAGGCCACCATTGCGGTATGCCACTTAACTGCAAATAACCGATGAATATTAGGTTAAAGTTTAGTTTTTGAACTTATTTTTAGGGTTCTGTAGTCAACTATAGTTTCGCCATGTCCATCTGCCTGTCTGTCTGAGGCTTTGCTCCATGAAATTTAGTGCTAGAAAGCTGCAATGTGGCGTGGATATTTTATTTTGCAAATTCTATCTGCTGTTTTTACTTACAGGTGACGCTCTTGCAGCCACAGCAGCAGATTTATACACGGACTGTGAGAAAGAAAACGGGCATATTGATGACGACTGCAGCCGCACCGCTAAGATGTTTGCTTGCTTCAGGATCGGGGCAAAGAAGGCCGGCATCACGCCCTACGTCGACTTGATTAAAGATGTGATTGAGGAAAGTTAAGACCCGACGGCGAAACGTGAAATTGGAAACCATACTGGAACTGACGTATTTTTGGCCGTGTCTGATTTGTTTAGCCCCAGATTTATGAATGAATCAATAAACTACATTCCCATTTCAATGAATTGATGCAAATCGACTTTGATAACCAGTGTTTAAGTTTGAACTAGCTATTACGTGTCTAAATTTCATTGTATTTTTGTTATCCGAAGTTTGCTAAAGGCTATTTGAATGAAATATGTTTACAGTATTGAATTTATTTGTAGAAAAAGTGTGTAAGAATTATCATCATACAGCATTTAATTATCGTGAAAGCGGTTAGTTAAAAATGACATGTAATATCATAGCGCATATTTTAATTCAGACTACAACTCTTCGGATTAACATGCATTCATGCTGAAATTGTCAATAACTTCACACAAATTTATTTCTTGTCGATTCTTTGGCCAGTATTGTTTTTAATTTATAATACCAACAGGCCATATTTTTATTTGTCGTTATAAATAATGCTGATGAAAATTAACCCTTAAGTCACATATCGGACAATGTCAAAGAACCTGAGGTCCCCGTATAATAAATTCATGTATCACAAAGTTCATTTCATTAAGCATGTCATTATTAACCCAAGTAGCACAGATTAGCTGTATAGCAGCCGCATAATGAAGTACGAATACGCTTGAAGCTGGAATATAAAAACTGCATAAGAGCTGTATAAGCGTCTTTTCAGCTTTTATAACTCTTAAATGGGCACAAATTAGGCAGCCTTAAGTTCACATAGCTACTTAAGAGCGTTGTAGCAGCAATTTAACGGAATTATAAGGGGTAACAGGAGTTATAAGAGGTGTATATTGGCTGGGTAAGAGACCACCAGTTACCCTTTATTCAGCTAATATGTCACATGTGCGCCCTAATACCGGGAAAGATTGACGTTGGGCTGAATAAAAGATAATTAATAACATACTTTTACACCTCTGCCTTAAAAATCAGCTATTATATTTAGTATAGTGACGACGAACGCAGAGGTGAACATATTTATATTGAAGCAAAAACGTTAAGCGCAACGACACCATAAGTCATTTTGTTAAAGTGTTTAGTTAAATGTTTGTACATGATCTTTTATATATTAATGCGAAAAAGATGTTTGGGAATGCAAGTTTATTGACATTATATATATACATTATCTAAGAAAATTTCAGTGCGCCACGAAAATAATCAGTATTTATTTAAATTAATGATATAAATAAGCTATGTGTAAAAACTATTTCAGTGGTTCGGACAGAATTATGAGATAAAAAGTTAATAATACGTTATAGGAAGTACTAAACGAATGATTTAGGTTAAGAACTCAGGCACAAAACCATATTGTTACCCTTAAAAGTTGGAAAAGCTATTTCAATTTTGTAGGTTATATACAATAAAATGGCGGTCAATGTTAAAAAGCAACGTGAACCGTTAAAATTCTTATATGCAGCATACGACTGTTATATATCCCACTATAAAGTCCAAGTCGTTATTTCGATACACTAGTGAACCTCTAAACAGTTATAAGGCATCTTATGAACGTTTTAACAGCCGCTATGCAGACAGTCCAAATGGTAGTATAATAGGCTGCTTAGCGGTAAACATGTTCAGCGCTAAGCCATATTATGCGCCACATGTGTTCGATTATACGTCTATTGGTTTCATAATAGTTCACTCGTTCTCCCTTATAATAAGTCAGCGAAATAAAAGCTGCTTTAGCGGTAAACATGTTCAGCTATAAGCTGTATTATGCGTCCCATGTGTTCCATTTATACGTCTATTGGCTTCATATTAGTTCACTCGTGCTCCCTTAAAAGTCAGCGTAATAAAAGCTGCTTAGCGGTAAACATGTTCAGCGATAAGCTGTATTATGCGCCACGTGTGTTCCATTATACGTCTATTGGCTTCATAATAGTTCATTCGTGCTTCCTTAAAAAGTCAGCGTAATAAAAGCTGCTTAACGGTAAACACGTTCAGCGATAAGCTGTATTATGCGCCACATGTGTTCCATTATACGTCTATTGGCTTCATATTAGTTCACTCGTGCTCCCTTAAAAGTCAGTGTAATAAAAGCTGCTTAGTGGTAAACATGTTAAGCGACAAGCTGTATTATGTGCCACATGTGTTCCATTATACGTCTATTAGCTTCATAATAGTTCACTTGTGCTCCCTTAATAAGTCAACGTAATAAAAGTCCACAATTACCTCCTTATACAGCACATGGCGTAATTTTATCCACTAAACAGACCTTATAACGGTTAAAGCATTTGATAACCCTTAAAGCTGTATAGGGTCGTAGCAAATATACCTTTATATCACTCTTTGCGTATTAATGGTAGTTTTCAGAGTCGTAATGCAGCTTTTAATCAGCCCTAAGCTATATAAATATCACTGAGATCTATTATACAGCTGTAGGACCACGAGTGTGCTCTTATAAGTGTCTTAATACGCACAGAGCGTTAGATAGAACTAAAAGTGAGTAGTTATAGAGCTATCTGTGCTACTTGGGAAGTCATTTAGATTGTAAAGGTTGTCTGGAAGAGATCGCTTTTTAGCGATAAGACCGCCTGTTGTTTAACCTCTTCTTCCTGTATTATTTGTATTGTTTTCTGTAATGAGGTGTGCAATAAAGAGTATTTGTATTGTATTGTATTGTATTGTATTTTAGAATTGCAATAAAAAACTGCTCGAGTGGACTTAAATGGTTTTAATCACACAATGGTACTACATGCCTTGTGTTTTTGTTCCTTTCTCCCATTTTACTCTTAGTCTACCGTGAAACTAAGGCGGTTGGTAAAAAGTTACGACGCGATGGTCCAATGCTTGGCGAATGGCGACATGAAGCTGCTGCATAATTATTCAAAAAACTTAGTTCGACTGTTTACTAAACATACTTAAAACACCCTTAACTGGACAATAGTCGACTATAAGGGTTTGTAATAAGGTCCACGAATGGTACATGCGAGCGCTATACATATACAGTTGACACCGTTACTTAACCATTTTCAACTTTATTGCGCCGAGATAAGATCTACCTTGGTCAGTTAAGTGAGTTATTGTCAGTTGGTACACTGTAACTTACTTGCTGATTTGACTAATTACAAAATTACACAGCTGCCCTTTTGAGGTTTCTTTACGTGGAAGGAGATTGAATGGATGTGGCATATTTCAGTCTGAGTTAAAAATATAGTATAGCAAGCCTTTTCCTCAGTAAAAAGTGAAAAAGATGAAAGAAAATGAGATTATCTGAAGATTTGAAATAAATAAATGCTAAGCTCTAAAACCCGAATTGCTGACGCAGGCGAAAAAACAGCTAGGCTCAAATGGGACTGGGAATGGGACATGTCTACGGCATTGGCTGGCATTTGTTGGCGGGACGACTTGGATATCTTCCTTAACAACTGACCGGAGGAAGCCCTAAATCAAGAGTCACGGATATCAAAGGTACAGGTATGGCACGCTTCAGTCAGCTACCAACAACAGTGAATTAACCAGCAGGCCTATTATGGATATGGCTTATCCACGTGACAAAATAACCGTCACTTTTTAACAGAGCGCGAATGTAAGTGACGGATACCGTTTTATCACGTTGTCACGTAGACAAGAACGATCATCATATCCGTACAGATCGTACAAGTATTTGTTGAAGATGCACTCACAAAATTACAATAATCGAAACATTGGGGAAGCATATTGCTCCATCTACGCTAACTTGGGCATCTGCCATTTCGACAGATTTGAGGCATTATGATTTTCGACTTGACCAATATTGCATATTCGCGAGTGGAACGATATCAGTACCTAGTGCAACACCTGACAAGACAAATACTAGACTTAATAACAAATACATCAAAGCAACATTCAAGACATTAAGCATCCACGCCTCGCCAAATGACTTGCATCCGCGCAACCATCACATTACTATCAACAACACCGAATCCACATCTAAATGAATGCGTTTAGTCTAGCTCATTATCTAGTTACAACTCTTGACTGCCCGTAGGTGAATCTTGCATGGCTTGGTTGACCTTGTAATGCATTGTTATTAAGAGGGGGCATAAATCCAGGAAATTAAAATAAAACAAAAGATAGTGCGCCGCGTGAAATGGGGTTGGTATAGGTCGAAATATTTTACATATGGCGCTAGCATATGTTGCCCTGTTCATCTGTATTGCCCAAGCTATGATGGCGCCATTCTTCAATCTTTTGACAGTTGCCAACCCCATTTGTGACGGAAAATTTGGCCATAGTGTAGATTTTTATCTTTTATCTGAATTGATTAAAATTTTGCTCCTCAGATGGCTCGGGTATATATCACGTAATATGCAACTGAAAATAAAATGTAAATTAGACATGTTTTCGTGATTTTTTCTATCGAGCTAACTTTAACTTTTAAGGTTTTGGTTGGAGTCTGCCCTTGCAAATATTACTTTCCGTTTTTTTATGGCATTTGCCTTTGACGAGTAAAAATTCATATTTGAGTTAGCCTCCTCTTAAGGTTCACGATATGACGGTAAGAGTAATCATAGAGAATTAGCGGCCGAAAAAATCCGTCTGTGATATATTGTTGTGATGGCGGATGGTGGGCGCTGTCGGCACCATGGCGTTGTACTGGCTAGTTGCTTTGGTGTTGGTGGGAGGTAGGATGGTGGACGGCAACGCGGAGGTCATGAGTCATGTGACTGCGCATTTTGGGAAGGCTCTGGAGCAATGCCGCGAGGAAGTAAGGATTTTAATGTTTTTGGATCTTACCTTTAATACAAACACGTAGTTACAAGGTATTGTAATAAATAGTCCTTGAACTTAGGGGTATAACTGCCTCATCCTTCATTAAGAAGTGTACATAAATAGGTACAAAAAAGTTGTATTTACATGGTAACATTATTTAACATTTTCAAGCATCTTTTTCCCATTAATTGACATAAGCATACATTAACGCTTTTCAATCCCCACACCCACAGTCCCAGCTGTCTCCAGAAGTTCTGGACGAGTTCCATAACTTCTGGCGCGAGGACTTCGAGGTGGTCCACCGCGAGCTGGGCTGCGCCATCATGTGCATGTCCAACAAGTTCTCCTTGCTGCAAGATGATGCCCGCATGCACCATGAGAACATGCACGACTACGTCAAGAGCTTCCCACAAGGTATTTCCAAACTTTTGTTTTAAAGCCATCATGTGCATGTCCAACAAGTTATCCTTGCTGCAAGACGATGCCCGCATGCGCCATGAGAACATGCATGACTACGTCAAGAGCTTCCCACAAGGTATTTCCAAACTTTTGTTTTAAAGCTATCATGTGCATGTCCAACAAGTTCTCCTTGTTGCAAGATGATGCGCGTATGCACCGTGAGAACATGCATTACAGTCACTGGTCTTTCTTTCTTTTCATTTGAGCCTTCATGTACCATCACGCTCCGTGATTGTTACGCCATTTAGGCTTCTAGCTCAATTGGAACTTCCATAGCGTAAAGGGAACAACCAATTTAACTAGGACCATAAATGGCGGGCGTAACAATCGCGGAGCGTGATGGTACATGTTCAATTCACACTTCCACAAGATTCTATAATTTATTTAATTTCTCAAAGATGACCAAATGTGGATTGTTAAAACCTCTCACAGCTAGTAAATGCTGATGTCCACTTTACCCAGACTTTTTTTTTTATCGCGGTGCACAATGATTCTTAAGCAGTCATAAGTGTCATAACTATATTTCTAATATCCTCCATCATCATCAAACGCGCTCTAGTTTCCAGAGACTTCCTTACTCTATATGTATACATTTTATTGACACTCTTCGCTCACTAAACCATAAACAAAAGTAGCATGGAGTGCAGTAATTTCCACGCCTTTATAAATATCCAGTTTCTTGACCTGGAAGCGTATTTGGATTTTGATAATATGATAAGTTCACCCTATTATGTTTTTTTTTGTTCGTTGCTGTAAGTTTAGTTTTGTTTTTAGCGACAGTCAATGACTTTTTAGTTATTTATTTTATTTATAAAACATGATTTCCAATCGTCGCTTTCTCAGGGCGTCCGCTAGCTGGTAAGGGTGAGCTGGTTAACGAAAAATTGTATGAGCAACGCTAACTGGCGCGGACGTGTGCGGTGGTTTTTACATACAATGACACCCGCGTGCGCTAACCCAGCTACGGGTCACCCTCAAGAAAACGTACTTATTCATATTGGTATCAACTTTTTGATATCTGAATGTGCCTCTAGAGTTTGTGTAAAATGCATCGCGTGCTCACGTTTGCCGACTGTGTACGAGAACTGAAATAATGTGCTACGTTATTATCCGGACTTGGGCGCAAACAACTTGAATTTATAGCCAGAAGTTTGCGTTTCTAGTTTCATAAACATGTTGGAAGTTCTTTATGATATGTACGTGATACGTGAACGCACGTATCATTACAGTTACTGCGAAATATTGCAAACATAGATGGCAAGAATGAATCTCACGTTAGTTACTTATTTATTCTATCTGTATTTGAAGAAAATTGCTACTTATTCAAAAACTTACAACGTGAAATCAAATTAATTTTCTAGAAAATAACGCAAACTGCATATTTTGCCTAGCCAGTTTTCACTGATGAATATGATAGTTACATTGCAGCCATTGCAGGGTACCTATGTAGTTGAATAAAGTTGATTATTTTATAAATATAATTAAAAACCGCTGATGGCCTAGCGGTAAGAGCGTGCAACTTTCAATCCGGAGGTCGTGGGTTCAAATCCCGGCTCGTACCAATGAGTTTTTCGGAACTTTTGTACGAAATATCATTTGATATTTACCGGTTGCTTTTCGGTGAAGGAAAATATCGTGAGGATACCGGACTAGTCCCAATAAGGCCTAGTTTCCCCTCTGGGTTGGAAGGTCAGAGATGGCAGTCGCTTTGGGATTAGTTGTCAAGCGAACCCCAGGCTCTCATGAGCCGTGGCAAAATGCCGGGATAACGCGAGGAAGAAGATAACTGATTAAGCTCAATTCACAACCGTGGGTTACACCAATCATGCTTATAAAAGAATCGTGACTTTGTGACTTGGCCTCTACTCATCATCATCATCTTCCTCGCGCTATCCCGGCATTTTTGCTACGGATCATGGGAACCTGGGGTCCTGGGGGCTAATCCGCTTGACAACTAATTCCAAGAATTGACATAGGCATAGTTTTTACGAAAGCGTCTGCCATCTGACCTTCCAATCCAGAAGGGAAACTAGGCCTTATTAGGATTATTCCGGTTTCCTCACGATGTCATCCTTCACCGAAACACGACTGAGTAAATATCAAATGATATTTCGTACATAAGTTCCGAAAAACTCATTGGTACGAGCCGAGGTTTGAACCCGCGACCTCCGGATTAAAATTCACACGCTCTTACCGCTAGGCCACCAGCGCTTTATTAACTTGACCTCTACTATTGGCCTTAAACACTACAGGTGACATCCTCTCCGCCACGATGGTCAAGCTGATCCACAACTGCGAGAAACAGTACGACGACATCTCAGACGACTGCAGCCGCGTCGTCAAGGTCGCCGCCTGCTTCAAGGTCGACGCCAAGAAGGCCGGCATCGCGCCCGAGGTCACCATGATCGAAGCGGTGCTGGAGAAGTATTGACACCCAACGGCAGAACTTTGAATTGAAAATGATACTGGTGGATAGATAAAGTAGGTGATGATAATTGTATAAGTTGGGCATTGGCAGCAATGCAGTGTTGCTTTTACAAAAAAAAAATATTAGATCCGGACATACGGATACACGAAATTAGTAAGAGTAGTAATCACTTACTTGCACACAATACTTTGACTATCAAAGGCAAAGCGATGTGGAAATTTGGAGGCAAGCTGAAGCGATCTTATTAGTAGGTACTTATTTCTTTTCCTAGGGTTTGTGGATAAAGTGTGGAGTGGAGACCTCTTAAAGTATGACTGATGATGATGAGAGTATTGTGTGCATAATATTAAGTAATTTTTTTATTTAAATTTATTGGTATTCAGGATAAACTAAAATTAAAAATTAGAACGGTCAGAATTTAATATTTTAACAAGAAGAGTTTGTAAACAACTAAGTAATTGATAAATGATAAGTTGAATGGTCGTCAAGAAGTATATATCCTTTTACCAGTATTGTTTTTCATTCTTATATGAAATCAGCTAACAATATATCGTACAATGTCTAAAGAGTGATACCTAGTAGATAGTTCTGACTAAGTTCATTTCATCAACTATTTAGATTAGATTAGGATTTTTGTGATTTAATAAATAGTTGTTTGAGTGGAGGATGTTTCAATTAAATTTTCATTTATTTTAGATACATAGTTATACAAAGTATTAATACGAAGAAATGTTTCGTGTCCTTAGATGTCGCGTGTAAAGAACATAAACGGTTAAATACGATGATATCGTGAGTGACCCTGGCCCCAATTTCACCACGGTGACAGGTGCGACAATTGTAAAATCACTGTTGCTGACGTCACAGGCATCCATGGGCTACGGTTACCACTTTCCATCGGGCGGGCCGTATTCCTGTTTGCCACCATCATTGTATTATTTAAAAAAACTTTATTATATCGGAAAAAAACAGATATTTCTCTTGTGAAGTTTCTGACAATTGTCAAGATTTAGAAGAATTGTAGGTAATTCTTGACAGGTAATGAGTTATATGTCGGAATTTCGTGACAATTGTAGTGTTTCTTGTGACAATTGTCATAAACTTAGCAAGAGAATTATCTGTTTTTTGCCGATATAATAAAGTTTTTTTAAATAATACAATGATGGTGGCAAACAGGAATACGGCCCGCCCGATGGTAAGCGGTAACCGTAGCCCATGGATGCCTGTGACGTCAGCAACAGTGATGTTTTACAATTGTCGCACCTGTCGCCGTGGTGAAATTGGAGCCAGGTTTTAAAATTTTTGACATTTAGGCACGTAATTAAGAATTATTGTTTTGAACCTCACTGATGATAGTCGCGTACCTTTGATTGCGGACTTGCAACTTTGTGACGGTTGAAAACAATATCAAACGTGATTGAAACTCAACCTTGACAGCCCACGTGTAAATTGACTGCAATTTCCATACAACACCTAACAATTAAAACATCAACAATTAGTAACCTTACCATCCATATATATCGCACCCGAGAATAACAACCACATTCTAGTGACCAGGAGCTGTAGGTAGTTAGCATTTTTTCTATGAACTTTATACTGAGACCTAAAAATGGCAAGATCTGTTCTGCTCTCTCTTGTACTATTAGCCATGGCTGTGAGGAAGATAGAACCCTCATCGGAGACTATGAAGACCATAACATCAGGATTCCTTAAAGTGCTTGAGGAATGCAAACAAGAGGTGAGTGGGTAATTTGATTGGTTGCTAAATAAATGTGGTTTATGTTTACACGTTTTTGGTTATTTACGGGATTCATAATAAAATATGGCTTAAATCATTCTCTGTTAGATCAATGGACTAGGCTGCGTTCTTAAAACTAGCAGTAAAAAAATCCTAATATATTTTAAGTAACATAAAAAACAAATGTATCAATTTGTTTGGGCCAAGAAAAATACCGTCACGGCAGACCTCGAAGGAGATGGCGGCACTTATATTGCAATAGACCAAGATGCGTGTCTTTCCCCAGCAGTGGGATACAATATTATGATAACAAAGTAGCAAATAATAACACTCTTTTCTTTACTTTGCAACAACCGATTAAGTGTAAGTATAGAAGTATTTTTGATACATTTAAAGTAGCCATTGTATCTGTATCTGTTACAGCTTTTATGACAACCTTTACCAAAATCCCTTCAATTGTGATGCTAATTTATGTTCCAACAGCTAAACCTCCAAGGGCACGTGATAAGTGACTTGTATCACTACTGGAAGGAGGACTACTCGCTCCTGAACCGGGACACGGGCTGTGCCATCATCTGCATGAGCAAGAAACTGGACCTCATCGATTCAAGTGGGAAGCTTCATCATGGGAATACTCAGGAGTTTGCCACTAGGCATGGCGCTGGTAGGTTCAGACAAATCTTGAAAATTTGGGTTCCGTGGAGCTTTGAAAATGATTTGGGGAATAATAACGACTGTATTTTTGTCTAAGCACTTGAGATAATTAGCACGTAGCCATGTATTTTCTTAATTTATTAACATTGTCAAAATTTGGAAATAAATAAATTTGCTCCAGCCTTGCGCATATTTATTTATATCATAAAGGATTGGTAAAACTTTGCCTTGGCTTAAAAATGAGAAATATTAACAATGTCTACTTCTAGACAAATGTACAAAAAAAATTGCGCTGTTTTCATACAGCAGTTTCTTGTAGACCAAATCGTCGTCAGGTCGTCACTCGTTATTTTCCTCAATCACTTTGCCTAGCAGTAGAATTGCTTCCTCCTTTATGACAGTTTCAATCTTCATATATTAGGCTACTGTTTTACACGTTGCGGCTGATATACTAATGCCAATTTCCACAATTTTCCAGCAAGTGATGTAGCCTCAAAGCTAGTAGAAATCCTCCACGCCTGCGAAAAGACCCACGAAGCCATAGAAGACGAATGTATGAGGGCGCTGGAGATCGCCAAATGCTTCCGCACCGACATACACCAGCTCAACTGGGCGCCGAAAATGGACGTTATTATTACTGAAGTGCTTACCGAAATGTAGATTATTTTAGAGTAAATATTATGTTTTTGTAATGACCATATGCGAAATTAAATAACTTGAAAGCTGTAGAGTGTATTGATCGTCGAAGTTTAGTGATCAACTTATACAAATATATTAGAGTTAGACCAAGATAAGTCTGCAACGATTTTGATATCACACGCAGTGCAAGTGTTATTTTAAACGTCAGCCTTCTATGAAATTATGACGCCTAAATAAAACTTGCACTGCGTATGCTATCAAAATCGTTGCAGACTTTTCTTGGTCTAACTCTAACTTCTCTATAAATACTTGCACAAAATTACGAGTATAACTAAATTTCTTGTCAAGACAGCGACAATCCCGTCTTGTAATTCTTCCTTATTTTGAAACAGCCCTAGTCTGCAGTTGATTTTGTGAAGTGTTTGAAGAAAAGGTTCCAAAGACAAAATTGTAGTGATGCACGAATTTCAAAGTTGCGATTTTATAATTTATCGTCTATCGTCAATCGACACTATCGCACTTACAATACAAGTTAGAACATGATAGACGATAAAAATGTCATCATAAATCAGCTTGATAAAATAATGTCACTGTATATCTACACCTACAGTCTTCAAATCCCTTTGTTCCTTGCTAATTCCTATCCCTATGTCCTAACTGGTTTTCAAGCCCTAACTTATGTCCCCATATTCTAGACAGGACAATCGCCTGCCTTAGATAGCGACAACACAATAGATCTATTTAGTTCTTAATCGAAGCGATACATTGATAGCCAATAGTGTAAATTAGTCTTAGAACAACAGTAAACTATGCAAACTAGATTCAACCCTATTTCCAAACCATTACAGTTGGTAATCCTTTGATAAAAAATTATGAGTTACGAAAAGGTAGAATAGTGATTTTGCAAGGAAAGGGTGCCTGTAGACAAATTTGAACTGTAAATCTATAACTTCACGATTTAGATTCCATTGCATTTTCTGCAAAGCACAGAAGGGTGTTGCCTAAACTAGTTTTAACTGTAAGGTTTGAAGATAAGGTTTAATTTTGTTTGAGAAGATGATGTACAGAGATTCAGGAGGTAAATTGCTAGTTGTAATAGGGTATGCTAAGTAAGTGTGGTCTTAAATCGTGGCTGGAGACATAAAGCCGTCGTGAACAATGCCTTGGTGACTAGTTTTGGGGATCGGATTAAGATAGCCGATTGTTAATAGCTAAGTGAATAATAGTTAATGAGAAAACAGTTGGTAGGCATCTGATTACAATTGAAATCTACTCCCTTACCCTAGATTAAAGATTGATGATGGAGAAAAGTGTTTTGTATGAGAAAACCTTTTTGCGGCATATTGTGTAAAAAAACTTGAAAAACTTGAAATATCAAAATTTACGGAAAATGCTGTCGATATACGTAATCACTTAACATGTCGCTAAGTCATAGGTACTTACATAAGTATTACGCTTCATTACGGTAACGCGTTACGTGACGTGAATAATAACGAAAGTAACAAATGACAATTTGAGTGATAACACCAATCGTTGTCATTTTTATTTTTCCTTTCTGTCACTGTTTACAAAAAAAGATAACTCCGCGGAGTCCGCGGAGCATTGCTTTAGTCGGAGCATTTTTCATAGCATAAGCATTTTACACAAAGGTTTTTTCACTTAAATAATTCGAAATATACCAGTTTTAAAATCCCTATACCATATTCAGCCCACGTTTCCCATCTCACAGACCATTGGGCCCACACCCTTCCCGTGATGTATGTTATTTGGCGGGGTCACTTTTTAACTGAATACGTGGTACACATTCTAAATGGATTCTAATTTGTATTGTAGGCAAAAATGCATACACAACGATATAAGATATTGTTCTGCGTTTTATTATGCTTGGTCTTGGTATTCGAAAAGTTCACCTGCCTTCGAATTTAAGTCGTGCGAGAGACTAAAATCAGGTGAGTGAAACCGTAAAATTAGCACAAAGATCATTTGCCTTCTCTATGATCACATCATCAGATTCTGATACGTGACATCGATTGTCAACTTGAAGCATACCCTTAAGACATTATCGCTATTATTGACAACTTTTAAACTTTTAAGTTGTGCGTATTATGTGCAGATCTTAAAGAACCCAAAGCTCTCATCATTTAAAAAAACATACCTAGTTTATAGGTAATGCATGAGTAATTTTATTATTAATGGAATGGAATTAAAGACAAATTAAGGGGGAATTCATACTTAGAGCCAGTTCTTTAAAAGAAAAATCATTAAGTACAGATACTGTCAAATGTCATTATAATGAAATAATGACAGAGGTCACGAAAGTGCTATTACTTCTACTGAACGAATAACTTGGACCATCAATCTTAAGGGTCTGTAGCAATCTGTCAACAATAATGAGACGGTTTGACAGGTAAGAAGGGAAGTAGTAATGCATAGCTGGAAAACCATTGCTAAAATAATTATTTTTGAGTACAGAAAGGAACATTTTTGTGTGTAAAAAAACTAGTCATTTTATATCATACTGTAGAGGTTGTATATGAATCGCTGCAGAAGGTATCTTCTAAATATGTAGGGTCATTGCGCTAGTTTCCGTCCATGCTCAAGTTTTCGTTCACTTGACGAATTAGCAAATAATATATTTCATTTTTAATTTGCTACTTCCTAAATATAATTTTTAGATAGATAAATTGTTTAGACATTAAGGATTGAAATAAGTCCAAATTTATTCAGCAATGGAAGTTTATAATTAATTAATTATATTCAAATTTCGTCAAGTGGACGAAAATTAGAGCTGGACGAAAACTAGCGTAATGACCCTATTTTACTGTGATAAAAGCTATCCTATGTCCTTTCCTGGTATTCATCTCCAATATCTCCACATCAAATTTCTTTAGAGGCTTATACGTGAAGAGGTAACAGACAGGCAGACAGACGTCTGAAATGCATGGGAATACACTTTTAACTTTATTGCACAAAATATATACAACAATGTACAAATGACGGACTTAATGCCAAATGGCATTCTCTACCAGTCAACCATAGGGCCAAACAGAGACACAATAATTGGTGCAGAGAGAGAAAAATCAATGAATTAAAAAGAAAAGCAAACTAATATACTTATAAACTACATATATTACATAAATACAAACATACATACACACACGTTTACACATACATACACATACATTTTATGACAAGAAACAAAAATATAACAGAGATGCATATTACCAGACAACCATAAAAACTGAGTAAAATACAAATACATATTGCTAACATGTGTCGTCAAAAACAAAAGCCGAAAATTTAAATTTAAAGCACCCCATCCAATCCAAAAAGCAATTCAGACAAAAATGCACCTGTGTCAAAACAATAACAGGAACGTGTGAATTTACATATAGACCAAGGATGTGTATTTATGCCTCCCCTGAGTACGTGACGACTGAGCGGCTATTACTCAGTGTCTTATCTGTGATTTTGAATCTGAGAGATGTGGGTGTAACTGATATTTTTCTCCAAATATTAGTTCTTTTTAGGGTTCCGTTCCCAAAGGGTAAAAACGGGACCCTATTACTAAGAGTCCGCTGTCCGTCTGTCTGTTCGTATGTTCGTCTGTCCGTCTATCCGTCTCTCCGTCCGTCCGTCTGTCTGTCACCAGGCTGAAATTTTCACAGATGATGTATTTCTGCTATAACTACAAATACTAAAAACGGAATACATATATATAATAAATATTTAAGTGGATCTCCCATACAATAAACGTGATTTTTTTGTCGTTTTTTGCGTAAATGGTACGGAACCCTTCGTGCGCGAGTCCGGTTCGCACTTGACCGGTTTTTATTTCTTTGTATATTTTTTTTAGCAACGTAAACTAATACTAAACATAGATATATGTTAGGTAAATGTACGTGCCAAGTTTCATGTCTTTTTAAAATGAGAGCCTAATTTCGATTGTATGGGAGCGACTGTTTTACGGCGCGACTCTTAAGTCAATCGTGTTTCTTTATTCAATGCATGTTAATATTATCAACCTCTAAAAGGCAGAAGCATATTCAAACTTTAAAAAGTTCCATCTATTAATATTTTTTGATATGACACAAACTTAACACGTATTATTAGCACTTAACAAATCAAATTGAGATTTTAAATACCTACATTAATTTCGCTGGTTGAAGTTTATTAAAACAAAACGATCACATGTGGACCTTTTACCAAGCAGGTACTTTATAATTATAAAAAAAGCGAATGTATTTTTAAAACCAAAAGGTAATTAACAGAAGTAAATGTCATGACGTTAATGAATTGTTGGTTATTGCTTGATTAATGTTTATGTGCGGTTTTTTTCTGCTATATCTCAAGATCTTAAGTATAATATAAGGTCAATACCGTTAAGTGTGGCTGTGGGGTAAGTGTACCTGGACTCCACATTAGGGCCTGTTAATTTAATATATCTAGATTATAGTATTTGCCACAAAACGCAGATAGCAAGTAGCAAATATATGAATTCGCAATAAATACTGATCAATGTGTAAATAGGCCCTATTATATAATACTAGTTTTTGCCCGCGACTTCGTCTACGTGGAATTAGTGACATCAGCAGCTAAAGTAGGTATAGCACCTGGATAATGCTAATAGCAATCATTCAATTCGCGCATTACTTACTTCAATTATTAGACATTCATTAGCTCTTTTAATTCCACCCCCCTTTGCAATCTCTTCAGGGATGATTTCCGACATAAAAACTATCCGATGTCCTTCCCCGGGAGTCAAACTATATACATATCTCTATACCAAATTACAACTAAATCGGTTCAGCGGCTAAAGCGTAAAGCGGTAACAGACAGACAGACACACTTTCGCCATTATAATATTAGTATGGATTACAAATGCAAAAGTGTGTCTGTCTGTCTGTTACCTCTTCACGCTTAAACCGCTGAACCGATTTAGACAAAACTTGATATGGAAATATAGTTTGGGCCCCGAGAAAGGACATTGGACATAGCGTAGTTTGTATCAAGTTAGTATGTATTTTTATATTGGAAGTTTAACGCAATATTGAGTAAAAATGAAAACAATTGACTATTATGAAAGCTAACAAGAATAACTTATATTTACGATTTACTTAGATGATGGTTACAAGTACCTAGATAGATATACTTACATATTAGTTAATAAATTTAATAATAAAACGTTTCACATCTTATGTGGGGGACAATCTTACACATATCGATATAGCCCCAAACCTCAACAAAACTCAGTTAACAACGCCAGACATAACGTTTAAAAATTACCACAATTATTAAAATAATCACAATAAAAGCATATGAAATATGTATGGCTTCCATACATTAAGTTTTAATGAATTCCTCTGAGGAACTGCAATAATACATCAACCTGTCAACGGTTTGCAACAACTGCATTACCAAATTATATTTGCTGTTGGCTCACTAACAATTTCTTCGAAGAAAGTACTTTCTCGAGCGCAAAATCATATTGGCAGTTTAACATCATTAGTTAAACGTAAATGTGCAGTTGAATTTAGTGAAAATGTACTTTATTTGGATGTAATAAGAGTGAAAATGACAGCAAACGTTAAAGTTCATGCTTGGGTCAAAACAAACTCAAAGAAATAAATATAATTTGTTGTTTCTTAACATATTATTTAGTCTTAAAGTATAAGAAATAGGGCTGATTTTTCAGTGAAATCTAGTTTATAATAGGCAAAATATAATTTGGTTCGTAAATATCGTGAATACCGTTGGGGCAGCGTCGATTTTTCATGAAAAACGCCATTAGAATACAAAGTGACAGTTGAAACAACATTTAACGAACGAGTTTTACATGTCGCTGACAACTGTCATGCTACAGTTTGTAGCTGACAAAAGAAGGTTTGCAAATAATTAATATTATTATTATTCTTCAGCCAGGTTATCCACTTGACCGTCCGACGATAGCATAGTATCTGAAAAAAATATGCTCTTAACCGTCCGCGGGAACCTTACTATCCAAAGGGGTGGAAGAATGATTTAATTTTAGGGCCATGTAACGGAATATTTCGGCATTATTTACTAATTCTCTTGATGCGACAACGTAGCCTAACTAAATAGTTAGCTCTAAAAACAATTAGATGGCAGTGTAGTTATAATTTTTGTAGAAAGTTGTGAATGCGCTGCGCGGGGCGTGCGTCGCTAAAAAAACCCGGACGGTTGACAGGAAAACAGTCTCGCGGGCCGGACGGTTGAGTGGACATACCAACAGTAATGTAAAAGTCGCCAGGGACAAACTGGATACGAAAAGCACAGGATAGATCCGACTGGCTTACTCTGGAGGAGGTCTTTACCTGAGAGGGGGTTCTTGCTTAATTCACCTAGTAAAAAAAACAAATAACAACATGTACCTAACTTAAGTGAACAAACATTTACTAAAAACTGACTACTAGAAAAATTAAATAAATTGTATTGTAGACACGTTCACGTTTGACATTATAATATGCAAGAAATAAAAGGCATTTTAATTGTTTTTATTAAAAAAAAACCTAGCAGCCGCACAATTTACAATCAAAGTTAAGGAAGACTCACGTTAGAACGCCCCGGGCCCGGGCCGAGGCATCCGACACTTCGTTTTCTATTGAAATCTACATTAATGAGCAAAAAAACAAAAAATATTTTCGAGAAGACTTCATCAGGAAATCTCGTGCGCACGCAGTGCAAAATTAGCATAGTCTATTACATACTTAAATCATTCGAATATCTACATTCTACATGTCATGGCTGTCAGTCACCATGACTGACAAATTATACGTTCGGTCACACGAGTCTAGTCGGTGCAAAACATGGCCGATGACTATACAAAATAGACGTATGGATGTGCAACACGTTATTTTTCGTAAGTATAATGGTATCAGGTTTGTGTTTTTAGCGATCGATATAGGGCAAAACTAATCACTCTACGGGGCAATGTGATCCTCATTTCAGTAGATGTAGATTAAGGTGATATAAAGATAAATACACCATTAAAAAGTATCAGAGGGGCTACCGCGAAAACCGAAATTCACAAATTGCGGGGATCTTTCTCTTTTACTTAGGCTTTTATGAAGGCGTAATTAGAGTGACAGAGAAAAATGCCCGCAATTTGCGAACTTCGATTTTCGCGGTTACCTATAGCCCAGGGCCTAGCCAAACTGACAGTCGAACATCGACAAACGGCAAACGAAAAGAAAAAATGTATTGGGATGACAGATGCTACGAGAGGTCACGTGACTATTTCCATATATTATTTAAGTTACGATTGGCGTTTTCTATCCATGATTGTAATCTTGGCTACGCCCCCAAGTAAAGTTTAAAGCATTAACCAATCGTAAGAACGTAAAGGTGGCCACTGACGAGCCTTCCAACAGTCCAAATAGCGTGGCTGCAATCAAAAATCGGTCCGTGAATGTCAAAAACGTACAATGTTTAATATTAGGATGCCGTCCATTTGGATGAATCCATTGTAACGGCATCCATTTGGAACGCTCGTCAGTGGCCTGCTTAACACATTCAATACCACTAAATGCTACGGGTTACGCTCGTAGCGCGTAGCCACGGTTTCGTCGTATGTAGCGCGTAGTGGCTACGAACAGTGTACCCGACAGTCGGGTTCTTGGTGTTGAATGTGTTAAGAAGTACACTCACCTGGCTATAGTGTGGAGATGAGCACTAGTGGCGACTTTGACTAGCGGCCGGTGGGGGGGCCTCGACGGCCTAGTGGGGGGACTGTACGTATACTCCCCCGTCTCGCCACCGGTCAGCCAAGACCAATGCTCCGCCATCACGGAAACTTGTCACAGGGCAAAATTGTCACACTTAGGGCAAACTCGTCACACTTAGGGCAAAACGGTTACAACAGTAGGGCAAAACAAATCTATGCCAAGCTATTAGGCATTGATACTTGAAATAATTTGTTTTCACCTCATGGTCATACACTGTTTGGGGCAAAATGTCCCATAATAAACCAGGGGCAACATGATTCAGTCATTTAAAGTAAAACTTGACGTGTTGTGTTATTACTAACATTACTTAACAACTAACACTTCACTGATGTTCTAATTATCATTGTTCTTTGAAATTTTCTTTATACTTAGCACAAACAATATTTCACTGGCACAGTTACACCAAAAAGTTTGTATACCAACCAAAGATTTTAAAACATCTTATGTTTTTACAAATTCTATTACCAATTTAATTTGATTGCCTGAAAAATGGCACCAAACTTTAAAATTTTCCAATTTAAGTAAAGTACCAAATTCCGATCATCTCTCAGCAAACTGTTCAAACTTTCCAAATCTTTCCATCCCTTATCCCTAAGGGTGCTAAAGACAGGGCCCAAATTATACGCGTCAGGAAAACTTTCATAACCTTTCAGCGAAAACATCCTTCAAAGATCTTATTAAATTTTACAACAATGATGAATAACTGCACTTCGCAGATGTCTGACAACGACTATCACTAAAAAGCCACTCTTATATCTATGACACTAAGGTTCACTATTTTGAAAAGCTGATAACAATATAATTCTATTTTTAGTCAAAGAAAAAGATACCTTAAATCATTGAGTTACAGTGCAAGATAAACGCAAATTTTGTAGTAGAGCAATCCGTTGCATTGTATTTGGTTCCCTTCGGAAAATAGCGTTATTAACAATCCCCTTTTCATACCTATTCCATGTCACGTTCTCAATGTCGTCTACTTTGTCCCTTTCGTTTTCTTCAGGGTTGATAGGGAGCGGTTTAATCGTAAGTAGTTATGGGGAAATCGTTGGCAGTTTGGCAATAAATCTTGAAACCCCTTACGGTAAGAGGTGTTCAGAATTCATGCTTTCTATTGTGCTCCGCCATTTGCCACATGCAGTTTTGGAGATTTGAAGTGGTTGATGTGGCTATATTTTAGACTTATGGTATTCTAGGTTTGAGATCACGTATAGCTACGTAATATAATGTATGTACCTAAGTGTAATGTTTGATGGTTGTGAATTTTAATTTCGAAAATGATTTGTTTTACATTGTGACAATTCTTGCACTTATACGTGTGTAATTTATGAGTGGTATTTTCTTGAAATATAATTACGGATCAAAATAACATTTAACTTAAAGAGACAACCGATTTCTGTTACTTAGGTACTTTATAATCACTGAAACTAATAAGTATTCCGTGAACAAAGTTTTGTATGGAATACTAATAATTACAATACTTAACAACAGTTTTTCCGTTTATGTAAGATTCATTTTTAGAATAATAAATCTCCCCAATGTGTACAATTACAGTGTACATATTCAGAAGGGTTTAAGGGTATTTTCCCCTCAATTACACTAAGTTTGTTATCTTCTAACAGATCTTAAACGCTTCGGGGTTCACATACGTGTTTGATATAAATAAACATAATACTTGCCTCATAAACGATTTACACTTTAAAGGCCTCCATGGAGTGACGCCGCAACAGAAAACTGCGTCACGAAAATGATTTTTTAGTATTTAAGTTTTTTATAATTGTATATACATATATGTTAATTTGTAAGGTATGTATCTGTGAGCCTTAGTAGCCTGAAAATAAATGCTTTGATTGATTGATTGATTGATTATTCCTTTATTTTGATTGCGAAGTATAATTATAAACTTATAAGTATTTTTTGTATCAGCAACTAAAACTATATACCTACATATAAGTTGAATTCCTCCTTCCTCATTTGAATATTTCATTATTTATTAATAATTTTCCTAAGCTACTTACATTAAGTGTGATGGAACTGCCTCGCAACAAAAGGAGGTATTCCCTCAAATCAAAACTTAGTAGACGAAAACAATGTAATAACAAAACGTAACAAGTGATAGGCCTATGTTCAGCAGTGGACGTCTTATGGCTGAGATGATGATGATGATGATGATGAACAAGTCACACTCATAAACACTTAAATCATTATGATACGAAATAGTAGGTGTACAGTTCCTATTGAATAAAGTCTCAAATGAATATGAGAACAATATAAGTTAGGGTGTTTTCAAAAGGAGAAGGGTAAACAGTTTCACACTGAATTAAGTTAAGTGAGGGGTGAAAAATGCGTGGAAGGAAACTTTATATCTAAGAAGGTTGTGGGTGGAAAAGGAAAATAGTTCCATCTATGTTGATGTTTTTTTATTAGGTTATTAGAGACATATAACGACTAAATATATTAGGTTAGTTATATACAGGGTGATTTCTGGGTCGTGATCCTGGACCACTTTTTCTGACTCTGTAAATGATCCACATTATCATATGGTAGTACTTGATTAAAAGATAATTACTTTCATTATTCTTATTTTTCAAGTAAAATTAATGTTATACTAAGTAATTATGGTCACCCTATGACTTTTGACATACGCTGTATGGAAAGCGACAAGACGTCACATTGAGTAGGGTCACCAAATTGTATGCAAAAATGTTTTTCCTACTCGTCATCTGGAAAATAATCATCATTATTGGTGATAAACAATAATTAACAACATCATTAGGCTCATCTTTGGATTCTGTATGATGTCTGGCTCTCTTGCTCCACGACCCCGAAATCACCCTGTATATAAAAGTAGAAATATATAACTCTACATAAACTATTTGCAAAGGCGAGTAATGTTCCCTGAGTAATCACAACACAACGCATCATTGAATAAATAAATACGTCTAAGCTTGTTTCTAGTGTTACTCGGTTCTTTAATTACCTATTCATCATTTTTTTCACTTATCCTGAAAAAAGAAACATTATTTATCTTGCAAAAGTCGCAAATAACAGAATAATAATATTATTTCCTTAATTAATGATCAGTTTGCAAATCTATAGACTTTAATACAAGATACGTAAAAAAAAATTGTGTAAAATTAGAAGGTTCAAAACTTTAACTCAAAACTTTAACTCAAAACTTTAACTCAAAACTTTAACTCAAAACTTTAACTCAAAACTTTAACTCAAAACTCTTATTACGCATCTCCCTAAACGGATTAGTATCACTTGGTATCACTATCCCCCGTATATTCGTATCGCACTACCCAGCCAATTTCCCCGTCAGTAATTCCGCGGGTAATCATGATTTATTTAATCAATTGCAAGTGCCCTTGCCTTTTTCCGCCCCACTCTTCAGATGAGTGTAAGTTGCAACTAGAAAGTTTCTAAAATAGGAGGAAATTTGCCAAAAAAATAAGATACAAAGTAGCCAATATGTATGGGGACCATTTTCGCTTGCTAAAATATTTGCAAATAAAGTTTCAGTTTGTAATTTTGCGAGTTATCATGATTTATTTAATCAATAATTGCAAGTGCCGTAGCCTTTTACCGCTCCCTTACAGGCAAATGCAAGTTGCCAACACAGAGTTATAGAAGATACTAAACGATAATAGAAAAGTTCCTAAAATATGAGAAAAAACTGCCAACTGGCAAATTTTACTGTTACGTTCCAAAAATATATTTAGACGCCTCTAAGATACTGACTAATAAGGACGTGTAACGAAAATATTTTTGTGAACTCGACCGTGCTATATACACTCATAGTGCCTTTCTGAGTGATAATTATCGCCCCGTCAAGAGCCAACGTGCCCTATCGTGTTTCAACGTGCCCCGTGAGTAAATATGCCCTGTACTGGTCTGCTGTGTGTAGACAGTTGCAAACAAATGGCCTTTAGGGCATGGAACCTCACCATGAATTACAAAAATTATAAAATTACGCTTTTTTACATTTTGGCATACCTTTGGTAAAATATATCAGTCTTTTTTATTTACTGGCCGAAGTGTGTTTATAATTTTTCTGCTCGACAGAGCCGGAAAGCGGAATATTCGTTTAGCATAGCGGGCTGAAAGTTGATGCTTTCCGGTCTTTCCGGAGGGCAGAAAAATATATTTTATTGTTTATGTAAAAAAAATGCAGCATACATGGTAAAATTGTATAAATTTGTCAGCCGGCTATAGAACCATACCGAATATTGCAAAAAAATATACATTCGTCCTGCTCACACTCACAATAAACTTACTTAATTTTAGAACAAGATAAAGAATTTAAACAAGTTTGTTCACACTAAAGGCGTTTTTAATAATACACAGTAATTACTTCTCATTATTCCCACTGATCCCCAAACATTCCCCAAAACGCAATATCTAGTCAAACACAATCAACAGAACTTCATTACCACGACTGGCTCTAACTTCAATGCAAAACGAACCCTAAATCAATTACAATACGATACAAAATAAATTGAACCAATAACAACACGCTTGTTACGTTTCCCAACGATGGAACGGCGATTGGGTTAAATGATAGGGCAAAATGGATCATAAGTGTATTTGAATAGGGTTTGGATTTAATTGGCATTGTTGGGAAGGGTGAGACCCTAAGTCTGTCTGCATTTGCCCCGTGCAGATAAAATTAAAAATATGTGCACATTTGCATAGGTTGTCGTTTTACGGCCGTTTAGATATACATGTAGCTACTTTTGTTTTTTTATTACAAAGTACTATTTTTTACTAGTTTCGGTCCGCAATTTCGTCTGCGAGGGATGATGATGATTACGATTACTAAAAATTTTCCAATGTAACCTCAGGCTTCAAACTCTATTTATACCAAATTTCATCTAAATCGGTTCAGTGGTTTATAAAAAAACGTTATATTTTTCCAATAACAAAACAATGAATTTTATGTCCTAGATATAAGCTAAGATAAAAGTAACCCTCCCAACCTACGTACATAGGTAACTACTGATCACCTGATGGTAAAGACAAACTTATAGTATAAGCCAATAGTGGCGCTACTTTCTTCAAATATGCAACAAGTTGTATGAAATACAGTTAGTTCGAAATTTCTCCACTCGCAAAATAAAACCATCTTTTTCATTCTGTTACCTTTAGCGCCACTGTCTTTGAATATGCAACAAGTTAGTACGAAAAACGTTAGTTCAGAATTTGACCACTGGTATAAATAAGGGTGGTGTGCGTTTAACCAGCGTGACTCATAGTAAAATCCAACTCACACAGGAAAAGTTTTATTTATAGACTAGGTATAGACATAGTTCTGGTATGTAGTTAGGAATCAGAATAGACTGATGCAATGGGTTATTAATGTTATAATTACTTAAAACTGTATTAAATGCTAATAAGTCATTTAAGTAGACTTCAATGTAATAATCTGTAGCTACATGTGTGATCCTGTAATTGGCTTTCCATCTCTTATTAATTTGGGATACTCTCTATAGATAGCTGTTGGATCTCCAAAATATAAATAAATAAATAAATAACTGTGATTCTTCCGTTAAAAAACAAGTGCATAATGTAGTTTTTATTTTAATTTTCCTAACTATGTATTTACACAACTGCAAAAGTGCAGCTCGCTGTACTTTAGTATATCAAGAGTTTCGAATGAATATCGAATGTTTTCAAGACATTACCGTGTTCATTGTTAGAATTATGCTCAAAATAGTACAAATATTAAAAACGTTCACACTTTCCTAGACAAAATACACGTATTGTATCTATTTTATCGCTGTCAAAACCCCCAATACAAAACAGCTAGGAGCAATACCAAAAGTGCAAGCGACACCCCAACACAAAACGTCGTAAGTGCCTTGTTTTGAACGCGCACATACGCCTGTTTTCTCCGAGACGTGACATTTGACAGCCGGTGCTCAGTTTATGTGAAATCGATGCGGTGTTTGTAAACACTTGCACTTGTAGACGGGTTTAGGTACACGTTGAATAATGTCGGATATTATATTACAGTCGTATGTGACGTTTTTGCAGAAATGAGGGATTAAATTGTGAAATATTGTGCAATTAAAATCTTTGCAGGAGTTTTCTCCAGCTAAGGTATTAAAAAAAACCGGGCAAGTGCGAGTCGGACTCGCGCACGAAGGGTTCCGTACCATAATGCAAAAAAAAAAACAAAAAAAAAGCAAAAAAAAAACGGTCACCCATCCAAATACTGACCACTCCCGACGTTGCTTAACTTTGGTCAAAAATCACGTTTGTTGTATGGGAGCCCCATTTAAATCTTTATTTTATTCTGTTTTTAGTATTTGTTGTTATAGCGGCAACAGAAATACATCATCTGTGAAAATTTCAACTGTCTAGCTATCACGGTTCGTGAGATACAGCCTGGTGACAGACGGACGGACGGACGGACGGACGGACAGCGAAGTCTTAGTAATAGGGTCCCGTTTTACCCTTTGGGTACGGAACCCTAATGATAGATAATTAGTTGATTTAATTAAATAATCTTTATATACGTACAAGATTCATTAATCACCATAATGATAACTATTTTTAGTAGGATAAGGTCGCTTATGTGATTGTTTTTTGACAAGTTTAACTTGAAAAGTTATGAACAGAGCTAAGAGACGAATCGATAGGTTAATTCGTTACAAATACGTCATAAAACTGATTCAAATTTGGACCAAAAAAGTCCAAATAAGAAAACAAAACCAACAAGACTCCAATTTGAACTAAATCACAAAAACTACCACAAACTTCACAACTAGTCTTCTACAATAACGCACACAAAACAACAACACTTTCGTTCCAAATTCAAAATTTGAAAAAGTCTTCCAAATTCAAAATTTAGCGACGTTTTTCGCTGGTTTGGCGCGTTCGCGTCTGCGGCCACGTTGCGACTAACGTGGTGAGGGCGAGGAAAACACCCCTGCGATAGTGCTTGGTCCTTCCGTAGTAGGGGTTTGTCCAAATGAATAATTATATTATTATCGTAAGTTATGGCATTGTCTATGTGTAATAGGGTCGATTCTTATAAACAAATTACATTTCACAGCGGTAATGAAATCAGTTTTACGAAAATACACAGAAAAACCAGCTAAAACCGGTTTCTGCGTTTTCACTTATATTCAAATAAAAAAAATCTCATTGAAAGGAAATTGATATATTGGTACGTCATCGTCTTCGTTTTTTATAGTTTGGCAGACAAATTGTGTCATAAAAAAGGGGCGGAATTTAAAGTTTTCTATGGGTGAACTCGGTGAACAACTCTCACTTATTTTGTCAAGTATTGTTTGAATTAAAGCTATAACTGAAATAAAGAACTGGATTTATAGTAATGCCTTTATCTACTATGACTCTCCCAAAATTAATATTTGTATAGTCTTGTAAACACCAAAACTATTTTAACCTCAAGTGTACCAACACGCGTTCAAGTATCAAGACCACCCAGCCGGCACCCCGTCCGGCACCCTTCATTCATTCACGGGAGGGTGGGGTGACCTTGTAGTAGCGAGTAGTGAATAGTGAACTCTCAGCCTACCGCGAACCACGTTCGACGTGTTGCCTCCCTGACACACTTACGTACAAATTTACAAGTGCGACAGAGAGGTAACACGTCGAATGTGGTTTGCGATAGGCCCTTTGGCGTGTGCTGACGGGACTTGAGATTAAAAAAAAATAACAGCGTTAGCAAACGAATCCCTTATCTAACGTTAAAAAAAGCACAAAAAAATCAACAAATGTAACAAAAAACGATTAAAATGGTACATGATGTGTAAAAGTATAGGTAGGTACTCTGGCAAACTAACTTTGTCAATTGTCAGCAGAAAAAAGTGCGATTTTCAAAATTACCTACCTACTTGAGATGGAGATAAGTCCTTCGCGACAACACTTTTCAAATATGCCCCTTTTTCTACAAAGTTGGCTTGCCAGATTATATCATCTAAGACATAGACATAGACATAGACATAGAAAAATTTTATTTAAGAATCGATGTAATTTCTTATTAAATATTTTAATGACACTTGTAATTTTTTCAATGACTTTTCTATACAATATATTGATTAAATATATACGAACCCATCCAAATTACAGAAAACATAATTTATTAAAAAGGGCCCCGTTTTCCAAACACATTTTCCAGCGATGCATTGTCGCCCTCCAGGGTCACATATCAAGAAGGGCGTATGTTGCAATACGTTATTGCGCTTACAAAACCCGATATGTGCAGTAAGAGTAAACTGCACAAGTAACTAAGCGGGCGAGCTGTCTAAAATTACACACACACGCATGCTTACTTATATACCACAGTTGCAAAATTTCCACATGAAAAAGATTCGGAAACTTCTCACGTTTTTGAATGGGCATTTTCCATTTCCTATATAAAAGTTTCCTTCTGTTTCCTATAATAGATTTCTGAAATTTCCAATATTTTTTTCAACTTCATGGAAACTTTCTGTGACTTGCATAGGTATATGTAATTATGTAATAAGTTAAGTTTTAGTTATTTAAATTTAAATGTTGGGCTGTTAACTGTACATCGGTCTTATGCCTTGTGTAATAAGGTCCACCGCTGGACAGTTAAGGGGCCCACTGATTAACAGTCCGCCGGACGGTATCGGCCTGTCAGTTAGAACAAAATTTTGACAGTTCCGAACAACTGACAGGCCGATACCGTCCGGCGGACTGTTAATCAGTGGGCCCCTTTAGAAGTGTTGCTGTTTGCACATAATGCATGTTGCAGGCGCAACGATATACGAGTCATACGCCCATTCGGTTGTGGAGGGATGCACCCTTGAGCCATTAGGTAGCTGCAGGGATGCGCGTGCCGCGACAATGTTTATTGGTTTTAGGGCTCCGTAGATGTGCTGTCGTTTTTTAATTTCATTTGACTCAGCACAACTTTAATTTTACTCTTATTATAATCAAGAAATCTATGATTTATTATCTAGAATTTTTATAATTTGTACTTGTATCTAATTTTAATATTCAATGTTTATCGGGTGGAACAGAACGAGGAACAAGGGAGGGGTGGGAGGGAGGGATTATGCAAACTGGGAATTGTTTAAGCTACGTAGGTACTTTATTTTTCACTTGTTAATCACGTTAATATTTCTAACCGTTTTTGAGATATAGTTTGTTAAACATTAGTGCAAAAATCTGTATTTTTCAACCCTAGCAAGAAGATCCTATTAATGACATGACATGTGTCAATTTAAAATGTAAATAACTTTGTAGGGTTGTCACTGATATCAAACTATTTCATTTTAATGATTTTCTTTTACTTTTAATCCAGCATTACGATTATAATAACTCGATTGTAGATCAGTTAGATAATAACACTATCCTTTCAGCTCAGTCCCTAGAAATGTTCCACCCTGTATAAATGTAAATGTTATATGGATCAATGTTGTCTGTAATAAATTATTTTTATAGCATTACCCTATACTACGAAGAAAACTACGGAACCTTGTGCCAAAATCCCAAACCGAGGGGTGTTTCGTTTCCCACTATCTCAAGTTACGAGTGGCTCATGATTTATAGATTAATATAATTTTCTTTATCACAGAAGAGACCCATGCTGTTTCATAATAGCGGTGGGCAATACACATAACAACACTTTAGTCTCCCACTTTATTTATGTACCAGGCAGCGATATTATGGATGGTTTTCTCCATCTTTATCCACGTAATAAAATAACTGTCACTTTTTAACACCGTGGGATATAAAGTGACGGACACCGTTTTAACAGTTTTATCACGATGTCACGTAGACAAGAACGACCATCATATCCGTGCAGCTTATTCTGGTAGCAACTTCATCGAATGATGATTGACAAAACTATGTCCTTTCCCGGGCCTCAAACTATCTCCATATCAATTTCATCTAAATCGATTGAGCAGTGTAAGTGTGACACAAACAGAATCACCTACATATCTATAATATTAAGTAGGGATATAAAACATATGCAGTCCCGTTTCATTATTTAAACTGACTGCTAACGCACAGTCAAAACTAAACTGTTCAAAATGATGAAGTTTCTTCAAAGGGTTTTCACTCCTCAGAAAATCGAGTGTCAAAATGATAGTGAAAATTTTCACAAGCTGGTACACTTTTAAATTTTATAACTACCTACATATGTAGGTATTTACTCCTAAAATAAGATTGTTATTAAGTTACAAGCTGTTGAAGTTCCCTCTCGTTCTCTATACTAGCAATGCACGCACGTTTGGTCTACCGCTTCCGGCCAGAAAAATGTATGACGGCCCGGCCAAACGGTCAGACCTAGGTAGGGGGTGCTCGACCAAATGTCATAGAGGGACCCTGGCAGTTTTTGACGCGGCCATGTTTTTTTCAATATGGCCGACTTTTTTTTTTAATTTTTTCATGTTTGTCCTAGCGCGCTGAAATTTTGGTCACGGAATCTCGGGGTCCCCTAGATACCTACCCTATACCCTAGATACCTATGAAAAATTTTTTTTGAAAAATGCTACAATTGCGGGAAAACTGGCCACTTCTATTTTGTATGGCAACTTTTAAACGGTGCGTGATAGGTGGGGGGTGCTCGAGCAAATGTCATAGAGGGCCCCGAGACAAAGCAAACTGCATTAAAAAAAATCAAAATGGCCGACTTTTTTATTTATTTTTTCAAGTTGGTCCGAGCGCGCTGAGATTTGGCATGGCGGGAGGTAGAGGCCTCTAGATTCCTATGACAAAAATTAAAAAAAAATCCAAGAGGGCGGAACAACAAATTTCCATGTTGCAGAATGTTCTGAGAACATTCTCGAGAACGTTTCCGCTTTTTGGGAATGTTCTGCAATTTGTACACTCTATACTCGTATTTATTGAAGGGGACTTATGTAAACTTGCGCCCAAGCTTTTAAGTAAATTAGTTAAAGGTTTAAAGAAAATTCCGGAGTGTAATGGATGGAGCAAATTAAAAACATTTGCAAGTACGTATTTGAAATAAGTAATGTTGTCACCTACATTAGGGTGGTTCAAAAAACATTTTTTTTTATTTTCCTACGGGGCACCCCCTTATTTTGTTACACTTATTATGCTGATAAAATACACCAAGTTTCGTTATTTTATTTCAACTACAAGGGGGTGCTACAACACTTTGAAATTTTTCAAAGTTGTATGAAATCCAAAAAAAAAAAGTTTTTATTATTCAGAATTTTATTTAAGTATCTGGTTTCACACTATTTGCACATGTGATTTATAAGTTTTTAAGTAGAAAAACATTTTTATTTCTATTTTTTATAATTTTTCAAAAGTAAGATTTTTTGAATTTCGCCTAAAAAAGTCATAAAAACTAGAAATATTTTTTTTTTTACTTAATAACTTTTAAATCACACTTTCAAATAATGTGAAAACCACTACTTACATAAAAATCTAAAAAAAAATAAAAATCTTACTTTTGAAAAATTATAAAAAATAGAAATAAAAATGTTTTTCTACTTAAAAACTTATAAATCACATGTGCAAATAGTGTGAAACCAGATACTTAAATAAAATTCTGAATAATAAATACTTTTTTTTTTGGATATCATACAACTTTGAAAAATTTCAAAGTGATGTAGCACCCCCTTGTAGTTGAGATAAGATTACAAAACTTGGCGTATTTTGTCAACATAACAAGTGTAACAAAATGAGGGGGTGCCGCTTCTTCTAACTAGAGTTTGAATTTCATACAAACGTGAACCACCCTAACCTACATGTTTCGCGTTTAGACGTTTTAGTACCTATTATAAATTCAATCATTTTTGTTATTTATTAGCCATTTAGTATTATAAAACTAATTGACATTTTTTATTTTATTTATTTACATACAAGATATACAATACAGTGGTACTACTATACGAAATTAATAACTAGCTTAAATCTAAAATAGGCCCTTGAGGCATTGTACCAAGGATGCTGGCGGCATTTCCTCGCTAACATGCACAAACTGATTTAAATTTAATTGTTATTACTCTCAGTTATCAGGTTATCACACGTTGCCGTATCGATATACAGTTCATACGCTTTTGTGAAAATTCTGCATTGTTAAATACATTTAAAAGCTACAAATATGTGCTACTACCACGAGTTCAGGAAAATGTCCACACTCGTGGTTGCTCGTGGCTTTCGAGTACCTACCTATATAGAGACCGTGCGCGTTGGAGAGTCTGCCATCTTGTGGCCTGAATCGGAAACATAAACTTGCATATTGCCAAAGCAAGTGCTATCATACTACTGTACGTACTGTTCTCGTACGTTTCCTTGTATGTAGTAGGTTCTGCCATCTTGTGGGCTACATCAGAAGCATAAACTTCACATTTACGCCTCGCGCCAAAAATCTGACGGCTCCTATGATGCACGCTCCTATTAGCCGTACCAAGAGTTGGCATTTGACATTTACGTTAGCGACTGCGTGAACTCGATTGCATTCCATCTCAACCAATACACCAGTGCGAGCGAGATGGACTGCGATCGAGTTCACGTAGAACAGTCGCTAACGTAAACGACAAGTGTCAACTAATGGTAACCCTCTATTCGGTAAGCCTAAAGCTCGGTTTTCCTAGGATAGCGGTGCGTCGTATAGCGGCCGTCTCCACAAAATAATACGGCTAAATATGGATGTCGTAGTATTTTTTATGGAGACGGCCGCTATATTACGGCACTGCTATCCTAGGAAACCAGAGCTTAAACATACCTTCACCTATACATATATAAAGTAAGTAAATCCCGTATATACAATGCTGACGTGTCGCCGTGCCTGTCACGCGCCGTGTCCGTGCCGTGGCATAATGAGCGTACCTGCGGACAAAGAATTCTTTAATTAATATTTTCACAAAGATGGCGGAAGCTTTCCTTACTTGTAAATTGGGGAAACGAAAATTAGTATTATTTTATCTCTAAAGTTAGCAGTGACATTTCTTCGTAATTAAATAAAGTAAATTAGTTAGAACTGAATTAAACTGCTGTTGGCTCTAGTTCAAATTTACAACCCATTTGTATACCTAATATGGTTAATATGGTCGGTTGGTATATGGTGGTGGTTGGTTAATTATATGGTTTAGGTAAGTACGTACCTATCTAATCTATGTATACTATACGTATCCCGACCCGTAGAGCTTGAAATAGATAGGGGTGTAATAGGCTAGATGACTAATTTTCATTTATGGTATCAATCGATCAGGTTTGTTTTTAGGATCAAATGTCTATATGGGACCCATTGCATTAAAGCAATACAAAAGTCAGAAATGATAGTCAAAGTCCGACAGTCGTACTTCACTCGCGAAACGCCCCGAACAAAACGATATGTGACCGTGACGTCAAGGTCACAGAGAGTCCATCTTGAAGTAGTATGAAGTGTGTGGTATGAACAAAACAAGAAAATTGCGATTTTGTCGGTGAAATATTGCGTTTATGTATATAGTTTCCATACAATCTTTTTTTGGATTAAATGTGAGGAATCGAATGGTATTCTTATTTTTGTCGTTTATGGAAGTTGAAAAAAAACTAAAATATTTAAACTTTAAGGTGCTGTACTTTTGTATTATTTCCATATATTTTTTTAATATCCACAATATTGTGATAAATTGCTCATTTGCTACCTATCTATTTTACGAGATTTTGTTGTAAAATTCAACATGTGTCATCATCCCTATTATCAATTTAATTACCAGCTAACTAAAATAGAAAATTACCCAATATTTTCGTGATTCTTATATTTTTTTGTCCTTTGTGAATATATACTTACCTAGCTAGGCTCCCTTTAGTCAAGTCAATTTTTCACTTTATTTCTAACTATATAAAAAATCAAAAAGGGAAAACGAAAATGGTTTCCGTTTCAAGAAAACCTCTATAAAGATGACGGTGTAAATTTATGATTAGTTTTTTTCCGTTCAGCGAGGGGAGAGCCGCGCAAGATGTTCGCGAAGCGACACTGTTCAATCTGTGACAAATCACTTTGAATAATATTCATATTCTCGAACGGCGGGAAAGTAGAGATCGGAAGGAGAAGACAGGACAAGCAAAAATAACGACAATATTCGAATCACAAGCTTTTTTAGGGTTCCGTACCCAAAGGGTAAAACGGGACCCTATTACTAAGACTTCGCTGTCCGTCCGTCCGTCCGTCCGTCCGTCCGTCCGTCTGTCACCAGGCTGTATCTCACGAACCGTGATAGCTAGACAGTTGAAATTTTCACAGATGATGTATTTCTGTTGCCGCTATAACAACAAATACTAAAAACAGAATAAAATAAAGATTTAAATGGGGCTCCCATACAACAAACGTGATTTTTGACCAAAGTTAAGCAACGTCGGGAGTGGTCAGTACTTGGATGGGTGACCGTTTTTTTTTTGCTTTTTTTTCGTTTTTTTTTTTTGCATTATGGTACGGAACCCTTCGTGCGCGAGTCCGACTCGCACTTGCCCGGTTTTTTTTAATGTATGCAATAGATACGTTTTTACATACATATGTCATCCATATGTCGTCGTTAACATAGGTACTTTTGATGATGGGTTCCATAAAAAAAAATAAAGAAGTACCTACACATAATATTTTTATTAACAAATAACAATTTCTGATGAAGACTACGTACTTATCTATTTCACGGTTGCTAATTTTATTATTTGTTTTCTTTACTGTAATTACCCAACTAGCAAATCTATGTGCTATAAAAGTTGAGAGCACGTTTTTATTTTCGCTTTTTGGTGCTATAAAAGGTGTAAAAACAGTCGAATAAAAGTCCTGTAAGCGTTTACTCAACGCGAAAAGGCGCACTTATATAGACTAAAAGTGTTATAAAAATCGAGTAAGCGCTGTATAAGAAGCAAATCGATGCTGCAAGAGTTGAGTAAAAGTGGATAAAAGCGCTTCTAGTGTTTTAATAGCAACGATAGTGCTTTTATTCGACTATTTGTTCTATAAACATTAGCAATTTACTATTACTCAGTGAAAGTGTTCTATAAAAGCAGCCGCACTGCTTTTTCTCAGCAAAAATGTTTCGTTAAAGTAGCCGAATTGCTTTTACTCGGCATTTTAAATGTGTAAGAGTGCAGTAAATGCTTTTATTCAACTAATATGTGCTAAAAACGATCTCAGGTAAGCGATTATATTACAATTATTTTATTATGTTTGAGGCCTAATCGTCTTCACGTGTCTAATAAAACAAAAAGGTACTTAAGTATTTTTTTACTGCTGTCATCCATGACATTTATTTTTACCGTGATTGTGTACATAAGTTTTTACTGTCTGTAAGTACACGTAATACAGTAAAACCTAGCGCGAAAAATACTTTATTGATAAAACCAAAGGCACTGGTTCATATATATTCATGGGCCGTCTATTTTCTTAAATTTCAATAAAAAAATATTAATTAAAATAAGTAAAAATTTGCTTACACGATCTAGTTTCTCTTATATCTCATTAATTTGACTATAAGTCGAGTAACTGCGTTTACTGCTACACTTATAGCACATGATGTCGCCATGTTTATGGATTTATAGTCCGGTGGCCGACTGCATGAAACCCTACCTGATAAAAAAATAGAAAAATCCTACTCTGTAGGGGTACCTGACTTTTAGCAGCTTCAACTGCTCTTGGACGGCCGTGGCTTAACTTGGCAAATTTTGCGCAAGTGGCAAAAAAGTGGTACAAATATTCATCAAAAAACAAAAGTGGTCAGCTACATCCTGTGTTGGCTGGTTCCTGTGTCCGACCGAATTTGTGGTACCAAGTGAGCTACAATTTACCTCATCGAAAAATAGAATGTCACTTGTATGGTAGGATAGCTGCCATTGACATTTTTTGTAATGCGGACGGACTGCAAAAGCTGCCAGGCTAAGGTGAGACCGACCAAGACATACGTCAACAAATTTAATGTAGGTATTACAATCAGTTTTTTTCAGTCTATTTTTCGATGAGGTAAATTGTAGCTGTCACGTTGTACCACAAATTCGGTAGGAGTAGGACACAGGAACCTGCCAACACAGGATGTAGCTGACCACTTTTGTTTTGCTGTCCTCAATTGTATTATACGATGGGGTTTTTTTTGATGAATTTATGTGCCACTATTTTGCCATTTGCGCAAAATTTGCCAAATTAAGCCGCGGCCGACCAAGAGCAGTTGATGCTACTAAAAGTCAGCTACCCCTACAGAGTAGGATTTTTCTATTTTTTTATCAGGTAGGGTTTCATGCAGTTGGCCACCGGACTATATTGAAACGACAACATGGCTGACTTGTGCTGTTAATGTAGTTCAAAACTCTTTAAAAGTACTCTAAGCTGAATACATTTTGAATAAAACCTGTAAATACACTTCAGCTCCTATAACAGCGGTTTGAACCCCATTACCCGAATTATGATATAAGCGCGCTGTTACAGCAGCATTGTTGCCAAATGGTTATTGGATTGCTTTTAATAAGCTTTTATAGCAACAGAGAAGAGAATTGAGTAACAGTTGTATTAAAGCGCCTTATTCAGACAATTAGCTATTCTATAGCTGTTATATGATTTTAATAGAACAATTATGCTGAATAAAAGTGATTTAGTAGCGCTAACTCAGCATTTATTAAAAGGTGGAATAAAAGTGCTAAAAGATAGTGCTATAAACGTTTATACGACATGATTATAGCACTAATTAGCGAAAATTGCTAAATAGTCGAGTTAACCGCTATTATACGATATATTGGTGTTTCAACAACCGTAACTCGGCTGTTATACGATTACAGGCTGAGTAAATCAATTCTTATACGCCTATTTTGCTAGTTGGGTATACAAGAGTGAAAGTAGGAAATTGGCAACCAGCGGCGATAAATTAAAACACGACCGGAGTAAGTGATTTATATGCAGCGCCTATTCCCATCTGAGCCCGGTGGGGACACTTGGGAATACACCAGCCCCTACAACTTGAAAATCTTTTACTCCAGTCACTTCTACACCTTCCAAGCTCTTGCGAATCATATCTCACGTCGACAGATTTTGACGAAACATCCCGCACCCAACAGCCGCACGGAAGGGCCTATCTTAATAGAATATCGAGCCACATTCGTATTTGCATCGTAGACGGGGACTGGCGCAGTCCCTGAAGGACGATATTTTCAATATTTTCGTGATATACGGTTTGAATAATATTAAAAATACAGTTAGCTGTGACCGCGGCTCTGTCTGTATTGGATTCGCCATTTTTCTTCCATTTACACAAGGGGTGGATTCCTAAAATAAAAAGTAAATTCTCGTTATTTTTAGGGCAAGTTAAATAGTGTACCTAAGTGTAACCTAGTCAAAACCTAAAACAATAAAAATATTGGATTTTAAATTCTCATGCTATAAAATAAAGTCCGATTTATTATGAAAAAGTCAACCTCATATTAACTTTACACTACTTCACATTAACTTCCACTTTCTTATCTCAATACAAGAATTAACAGACAATTCTGCAAATGTTTCAACTTAGTGAAATTTCCTCTGTTTCACAAAACAATGGTCGCAGACAATTGTAACAACTTTTCTATGAACTTGTCACCTATTATGTGACAATTGTCGCATTGTCAGTCAAAATATTATTATTATATCGCCGACAATTGACTTTACGGGGTTATATTGGACCTAAACACATAAGTTTAATTATTTATTTTGAGTTGCTTTTACTCACATTGGTTGGCATAAATCGCAATGGTATGGTGAATATAATATTGCAAAAAATACCTAATAACTAGGAGCTGTTCAACATAAGAATCTCTGATTTCATCTCTTTAAAAATAAATATAAAAAGCATTTTTATAACTAGCTCGCGAATTGCGATCGCGGATAGCATAAATACTATAAATAATGCGTAATGAGGTTTTTGAAGATGCCATCGCTTCGTTACTTGTATCGGTATTTATGTGTTTAACTAAATATTCTGAACCTTATTACGAAGACTATAAAGTGTATAATTTGTTGGTTATATATGTTGCTATAAGTATTCCATCGATTAAGTACACTCTTTAATTCGTAAACTTTATTGCAAAGATATAAGGTTTACCGAATGCTAATATTAAAACTATGATCAAATTCACATATATTTCTTGTACTAACTTTCGTTGCTAGAAATTGTAATTGTGATACATAGAAATAAGAACGAGTAGAAAATATGTCATACTTACTAAACATTTACTCACTCTATTTTTTTTGTATAATATTTTTTTGCTACGATAACTAGTACCTATCTACCAGACATAGATATATTTTACGTAAATCTTCATGCCCAATTTCATATAATTTTTTAAGCATGTCATTTCAAAATGAGTGACTTTCATTATATTTATGTAGCTTCATGTGACTCTTAACTTTAAACGTATTGTCACTTTTTAAAACTACTTAGTGCTTTAGTCAAAACTAGTTTTCAAACGACTAATTCGTTAGGTACTTGCCCACCGTACCCAACAGTGGGCACGGCGCGGCGTGTCAAGTTGCGAGCTCAAACAGAGCAACGGTATTACTCCGTCCTCCGGCCACGTGCGGGGCTGTGCTGCATTTGGACAGTTACAGTCACTGGATCAATATCGAGCAGGATAGTAAGTAAGTATGTATTTGACTCGTTTTACCTACAGTTAACACGCACACGAATTCACAACCAGAGCAACGGTCGCTCCTACTGGCCACAGGCGAGATTGAGCTTCGTTTGAAATTACTGTCATTGGATAGCGAGTTTAAATTAGGATAGTAAGTAACGTGTGGGTATTCGGGATATTCTGAATCGACGGGTACGAAAATAACCATATAATCCCGACATTTGAAAGTGACCCTGTAGGTACTAGGTACCCGAATAATACATCTAAGGGTGGTCCACCTATCCAATTTCTTTTTCCAATGTGTGTTGCTCAAAACGTATAAACCTGACACCCACCTATCCAAAATGGCCCTAACCTGGAAGATGCCCGGCAAACGGAAACATGGTCGCCCTAAATCTACTGGCGCCGTTTTGTAGAGAAAGAGCTGGGTGTATTGGGGATGGGGTAGGAGGAGGCTCCCCAAGCTGGCTAGGACCGGAGTCAGTGGAAGGAAAAGATTCGAGCCCTACATCCCAGCAAGGGGTAACAGGATGGAAAGAAAAGAGAAGAATGTGTATATTGCGTCACACATTTTGCTTAATGAGAGAGTGAGACGCAATAACATTGGACAAAAACATTGGATAGGTGGAATACCACCCTAACTTAACCTGTCTTACATTGACACACACAAAAATTCAAAAACAGAGCACCCGTATCTCCTTGCTCAAGTTAGTAAAGTGAATTTTAAGACTTTGGCTTTTGGCGCTTTATGTTCTAAAGCGTTGTTTTGGCCAGTATATACTAATTGGCCACTCTTAATAATAAGGTTTCAATTGGCTTGTTTCTTTCTGATTTGTAACAATTGTAACGAGCGACCAATAACTATAGCAGTCACCCTACATAAAATTCTGAGAATGTAGCAACCGCACACAAAATAAAAATAAGATAAAAACTTACAATTTACAAACAATTTCATTATGCTACTCACATTAATTTAAAACATTTGAGAATAGATTTATTTTGACCGTGCACGGGCAGTGAGTGCTAAACAACAATGCTACCACGCTACTCGCCTGCCACTGACTTAGTTACCGTTCAAGTAATGCGAACGCAGCACGCACCTAACTTAGTTATGTTTAACCGAACTAAATATAGTTTTTATGCCTTGCTCTGCTTATGTTACTGATTCTGTTTGCTTTGGCCGGAAGCTCCAAGAATAGAGTATGTTTTAAGGAGAATTTTAGCTTTTTGGCTTATTTATGTTTTATTAGGTCAACTATTTTAAACAAAGGTGTATCAAAAGTTGTCGGTATGAATTAAAAATATATCAACTATCCATGGAAAATTTAGTTTAAAAAAGTGCAACCACTGGAAGTTAATTAGTAGGTAATCTATTGCTCTTTGGCGATATATATTTATTAAAACAAAAACTGAGTTAAATGAAAGTGTGCCCTCTTAAATAAATATCGCATTTATAGGTCCTACTTTTATTACAGCATGTAGGTACAAAACCCGTCTTGCGTGTCCAATTTTTTAACCACTCTGCAGGTATCTGTTTTTAGGGTTCCGTAGCCAAAGGGTAAAAACGGGACCCTATTACTAAGACCTCACTGTCCGTCTGCCGTCTGTCTGTCACCAGGCTCTAGCTATCATGGTTCATGAGATACAGTTGAAATTTTCACAGATGATGTATTTAGGTTGCCGCTATAACAACAAATACTAAAAAGTACGGAACCCTCGATGGGCGAGTCCGATTCGCACTTGTCCGGCTTTTTTATATATGTTTAATGTAGCTAATGGATGGCAAAAGCATCAAAATAAATAAAAAACAACTACAAGGGTCCAGTGGCGGTCGGTGGCTTGCCGATACGAGCTCGTTAGCTTTATCAACTGACTGATAACAACACTTTGATTTATTGCCAACAAGTTCTTTAAAAATCGAGCTACAATAAAACAGTGCATATCGCATTAAAGTATATTCTGGGAGACCGAGCTTTGCTCGGAAAACATATAAAAACTCAAAAATGCGCGTTTTCCCAGAGATAAGACCTATCTAGATCGATTTTTCGACCCCGAAAACCTCTATACCTGGTATAGCAAATTTCATCGAAATCGTTAGAGCCGTTCCCGAAATATACCTACCTATATACAAGAATTGCTCGTTTAAATTCATGGCTACAGTGCATTATGCTAAGTGGAGGTCCTTTTCTAAAGTTACCTGTTTGATTTCATTTCGTATAATGCAGGGACCGAATACCGGGAATATTTTTCATACAAATTAACCGGTATTCAATTGCGGTATTGCGGTTGAGCATGTATATTTTTGCACTTAATTTAGCTAATCTGATAAATCATTATCCTTACCTGAATACATATTATTCTTTAATATCAAAGAAATATTGTGAATGTTTTGAGATATTTTGATATTTAGTTATACCGGTAACGGTCCCTGGTATTAATGTACTACCTAGAGAGAGATTATGTGTGATCGTAAATGTTAATAATTGTAGTTGTATATTGTATGATTGTTTGGTCTTCTTCAGCACTTCACTAAACTATTATAAAAAATATATTCAAGCCAGAAGTACTATGTCTATAATGTATAGAGTCAGTCCAAGAATAGTCTGCAGCGGATTTGATAGCCCACGCAATGGAAGTGTTATTTTAAACGTCAAACTTCTATGAAATTATGACCTATAAATGACACTTGCACTGCGGGGGCTATCAAATCCGCTGCAGACTTTTTTTGGTCCGACTTTATTAAAGAGTTCCGACTATATCTCTGCGATTCAAAAATAATGCATTTCATTTATGTTTAACATAATGCTCCTTTATTTTTCAGATTTTCTTACCGAGTCCAAGACGTCTTGGTTGTTAATGTTTTTAACAAAAATGAATTTCTCCCGCACCGTGGATACTGACAGTATTAAGTTTAGTACTCTTAATAGCAGGCATTTATGAAAAAAAAATATGTATATTGTTAGCAAATAAGTGAGACCAAAAATTATGTACCCAGTTTGACTTTTTTGGGTATTTGAGCTTGAAGTGAACATAGGTATTAGAAACATCATTTGTTTTTTAAATGTATATAGAAGGGGACGTGTAACGAACCCGAATTTGTGAAAAGGGTAAAAATTAGCATGAAATTGAACAGACGTAAAAGTTTTAATTGGCCTGACGTTAATCGCATAAAATGGATCATTCGGGTTTCGTTTAGGGACCTTTTTGGTTCTTTTTGACGATTTAATATGAAACTCGCTACGTTGCGCGTTGGCTTCTTTAAATTTATTTATAATTTATTTGTAATCTTGCAGAGATAACTGACCCTGGACCCACCCCTGAAAACAAGTTTCTATGCAGGGGGGTCAGCTATTTCTGCAGCTTACTGTACACACATATACAATCAGCATCCTAAGTAGCAGATCAGACTATACGCGTCAAAAGTATGACCATTGTTAAATAACTGAAAAAAAAAGAGGTACCTATTGTAAGGAGAAAATTTGTTTTATATTATCAAAGTGTATGGCACACCCGGTATTGTATTATCCTAGCTCTAAGTAGGTATAGGTACTGTTTTGCATGGTAGGTTTTAATGAAAATTGTACTCTAATACTAGTATTTAAGTCCTGCTACTAACACTTATATGGGTCTTGCCTGAATTAAATGATTATTTAATTTCATTTCATTTAATATCTCTTTTTGCAGTATTTTTTTTTTATTAATGATGGGACTCGTGTTCCAGGTCGCAGGTTTGAGTCCTGCCGGAGGTGTAATTTTACCATTTTCCCTTTATTAAAAAAAATACATAATATATATATATCTATTAGGTGGCAGATGTTTTTGGCGCGTCGACTGTAGATGTTATACATGTTGTTTATAATTATTCTGAACTGACAAAAAACAAAAACCAGCCGTGCAGCCGTTTAACGTTGCCTTAACAATTATCGTAAAGATTTTAATGTATCTTTTATTCGTTCTCTTTCCTTCCAGGGTGGTCCAATAACAATTACCTAGTTAAGCCGATTTAATGTCGGTTAAAGGATTTTTTATTACTTTTAATTAACGATTTCAGTTAAAATAATTAAACTAACCTGTTTATTGACTCCTGTCGTTAAATATCACTTCACCTCACCAAACCTCACTGTCGCATTTTTATTTTATTTTACACACTATAAATCACAAGCACTATATTTTTCTTTGACAAGAAGGAACTAGCAAAAATGATGACGGCTTTTATAAAAAAAATCCTAGTTTTAGACTTACAGAACTTAATCCAGTTTAGAGTTTCAATTTCAATTCAGTGACGAATTTTACCCATTTACGCTGCCACTCTTTTTTATCAGAAATCTCATAATAATTGTTATAAAAGTTGTTAAACCAAACTTTGATTTGTCTTTGGATTTTGTAAAACCTGGCACTATTGGTCACCAAAAATCAGTCTATTAATGACGTCAAATTTTCAAACTTTTTTACACAACTTTCACGATTTCGCGGGAATTTTTCGTCCTTCAATCGACTATCTCTAGTAATATTTGTTGTCACCATCAGTCTTTTAATAAATTATTTACGCCAATTAAACAAAAAACACTTTTCGTCATTAATCCCGTAACTTTCAGTATAAAAAACCAATCCTCAAATTTACCTAATTACTTTCACTTATCACACAATTACGCATTTAACTTCGCGGTTTACATTTCGTAACTTTAAATTTTCGTCACAATATCCCCGCGAACGTAAGTTCCCGTAACTTTAGCAGCGCTGGGCGGGCGGCGTGGCGTGGGCGGGCGGTCGGCGCCGCGGCGAGTCGCCGAGTGCCGCCCGGACGAGTCGCCGAGTGCCGCCCAGACGACGGGGCCGGCAGATTCCCGTAAGGGATGCGATCTGAAGGATCTATGCGCATAGGAAACCTTTCATAGAACCTTTAATAGCACGAATGAATGACTGCCCGATTGGAACTTTAAGATACGTCACTGTCTCTGTCATCACTGACACATCTAATCCATATCGTTTCTAGATCTATTAATTGGCGTATCTTAAAGTTCGAATCGGGCCTTGAATGTATGGTAAAAATATTATGGAGATAACAATTCTAAATTCAAAAGTTAACATTAAGTGACTATTGTATTTAGACTAAACCATTATGCATTTCCCTTTGTGGTATATACTATTTTGCAGGATATGGGAGTGGGACCCTTTAAAGGAAACTATGAATTGCTTTGCATGAAGGAAATTGCCGTTGCCCCATCGTGACGTCAGCGTTAAAACTGCAAGCTCACTTTCAATCACACCTGGGGAACCGTGAAATTATACATTTAACTACTACAAATGTATACCTACTGAAATACTAAAATACCTACGATATCAGTATTTTAAGAATGATTGAAATTGAAATGGAGCGGAGTCTTAGTAATAGGGTCCCGTTTTTACCCTTTGGGTACGGAACCCTAAAATCTATAAGGTTTAGAGTAGAGCGATGGTGGAAACAAGGGGCAGGGATAAATCCGTACAATTCCTTGGGACAATCTTCCATTTTTTTTGGTAGATTGTACAAGGGTGATATTTTTACCGTCGGATTTAAAGACCACAGGGATGACAAAACAAACATTTAAAAAGAAATTAAGTAGTTTTCTATTAAATAAGATAAAAGATCAAGTGCAACCTATGTAAACCATACACTAAGTTTTTTATATTGTACGCTCAGACCATAGAGTTGACCCCTTAACTTCATACCATAAATAAAAAGTATTTGTTTAAAAATGAACCTTAATAGCTATCAATAGTTTTCTAAATTGAAAATGCCATATTGGGCTACGCATGCGGTAAAGGGTTAAGTAGATAAGTTTAAGTTACATATAAATAAACTACCTAGTACTTGCATATTAAGCTAATTATAATAGGAGCCTCGTCTGCCAACAAACCGCTATGTGGTTTGGCAGAAGAATGTATTGTATCTAAATGTAAGTAAGCTTGTGAATAAACGCTTTTTTTTTTTTTTTTTTACACATACTGCAAAGCGATCTTCACATTGGATTCGGATTAGCACTGATGTGTAAGCGGGACATCGCTAAATACGTGCATAGCGCTGTCTCCATCACCTGTTCGTTTATGATCTAGAATTAAGCATACAACGACCAAAACAACCGCTAGCTTACAGTCCAGAATATAGTCTAGTCTACAATTTACCTGTATATGTTCATAGTCTAGGCTACGAACAATGGTACACGCACATCGGTTCTCACCTCCTATGCTAATGAGATTTGATGGTATCGGGACTTATTCTCACTTGGGAATGCTTTGGGATTTCCAGTATAAGTGGAACTTTGAGGTTTATTTATAGTTTACAATTGTTGCTTGATTGAGTTCTTAAATTAATTTTATATATTATCTCGCCCGCCCTTAGAAATAAAATAAAAAGTGTCAAAAATCACTGTCTAATTTTTCCATTTTTCATTTTTAACTTTTTTGTGAGTTATTACCACCCAGTCTAGCGATAATTTGAGGATTGGCCCATTATTAATGAAATTTGGACGACCTCCCCAAAACTGGAAAGGCGGTACAAACGTAGTCCCCATTATTCTCTAGATATAAAAAAAAGTTCGTATGGAGCAGTAGTCGTCCCTTTTCACCAGTGCCAAGCCGTGCAGGCGTGCACCGAGCGCAGGAATTTGGACAAACCTCGTATGCAAATCGATCTTTTACCGGAATACCAAGTGGCGTTCATAATGATATCTCCTTTATCCTTGTTAAGACCAATCAAGAATGACAAAGATGGCATTATGTCCGCAGTAGCCAGTTGGTATCGCGGTAAGTATAGGCGATGGGAACACGACCCGTACGTGACCATTTGAGAACAGCGTAAGCGCCTTTATTTTTCAAAGCCTGTACGTCGTTTTGTATATCTCTGTTTGAAGGGGCTTAAGTGACGTTATATTTTATGGCTTATACGACGGTTTAAAAGGAAGATGCGCAGACGTAGCCGTGGGAATGTTGGACTTCCTGCATGTTGCGGATACATAGTTTTAGTTTTTGAAATTTAGAATAATCGAGAAAGGACCTTTACAATGCCTTAGATACTTTGTTGCAGTTAAATGCGGGCATTACCTATTCATCATAATAAATATTCGAATAAGCAATTCTTCCTCCACATTGTTGAATTTCAAATATTTTACTGGACTCTTCATTCGATTAAACAAACTTATTCTCATCTGAACTTGGCTATTAGTGTTATGTGTAAAATGTATCGGGATGACAGATGCTACGAAAAGTTACTATAATTAAGTACTTATATGAAAAGTTTTCTAAATAGCGAAGCCACGGGGATTCACCATTTCTTAAAGTTTAAAAATTACGAAAGGCCGGTAAAGAATGTTAAGTTACTGGAATGTGAGCATTAGTGCAACATCCTTATAAGCTTCATGTTGTACGCGATTTCTTCGCGATCAGGTTTGCTATTTATTACTGTAAAAAGTGGTTGTAAAGCTGTCAAACCGGGGAGATAGTACACTTTACTATAATTACTAAGGCTCGTGAGATGTTTAAATTACTTTAGAAATATTTCAAATTACAAGAGTTACTCTTTATAATGGCTGAAAGGTCCGAAATTTCTCATAATTATTTATATTATGTTACGACATCTCGACATCTGGCTACGGTCAGATCATAGAATTTGATCATTTCATGAAATGGCATTTTAGAATTAATTACTTCATGATGACCTAACCTAGGTTTGACTTTTTCGTGATGTGGTCAACCGATCATTTCATGATATGATTGCCAGATCATGAAATGGTTAATTCTAAGATCTATAGCACGGTGCCTCTTTCTTTGTGTAAACGGCTAAAACTTTAAGTTATTCCTGAATAGGTATTGGCGCCCAACGTGAACTAGGTTTTATAGTAAACCGTTATAATATGTCTTGACATATAGGTAGACACATTTTGACGTAAAATGCTTAAACATGGCAACAATTTAGTATGGAAATGTTTTAGTTCCATTTTATTTATTTTCTACTATTCTATGTCGCACAATAAAGACCAATATACGAGTAAGTTAAAGTACACCTCTGTTATTAAAATCAACTCATTAGTTTTATCGCGTCTGTGCATATGAGCTGGTAAAGAACGAGTTTTACTTTTGACTTTGTATTTTAATGTTGCCAGTTTGCCATAAAAAAGCCGCAAGAGTAACCAATTCCTATACAATGGCAGTACTTATCAAGAAAAAGTGGCATGATTTTACCTTTCTATTGCAAGTTTGCAACAAAGTAGGTAACTTAAGTATCAGATATCTCTATTACTATTAATGCCACTTTTTAACGGCCACCAACTTGGTAACTTACATGACATCACGATGACATATGTCAACTTGATGTGACGACTGTATTGACTTGACAGGAAAAGAAAATGGAGTATCAATTGCATTAGCTTTTTACTTTAATACCACTTCTTTAGCATGAATTAGCACCAATTTCGAAGAAAGAGGCTTTTTATAAACCAATTCCAATTTTTTGTAGCCGAAAACTTTTAACTAATTTATAAAAAAAAGGAAAAATGTTTTATATAAAAAGTTTTGAGTGTAGGTAAAATACCTGGGGCCCATTTCTCGAACGATATTAGTCTAATATTATTAGTGTGTTGCCATGGTAACCCATACGATTGGACATTTCGTGAACTAATAATATTAGTCTAATACCGTTCGAGAAATGGGCCCCTGAATTGAATATTTGTAACAAATATATTTGTACCACTAAAAATATCACCGATAGAGAAGCAGCCAAGTAATATAGCTTCATAAAAAAGGATCTGTCCTTAGGTACTCATTTATGGCGCCATTCGACTTGTCGCTTGTCAAACAGAGTTAAATTTCCATCTCACGTCGTACAAATCCGACAAGCTGGCGTCATAAAGAGTGGGCTGGCGGAGATCGTTTCTCAGCCGTAAGCATTGACATATATCTAAGGACGGGCCAGGTAATGAGAAAGGGGCCAGTACAGTGGCCGTGTGCGTGATACACGACTTCGAGCCAATCGTGCAGTCTAACGCCACAACACGATTGGTTGATGAGTCCGCATCACGCGCGCGATTCGTCGCAACTAGTTGGCTCGAATTCGTGAGTGACACCGCTGAACTAGCACCATTCTTAGTGCCCGTAAGGCCCGTCCTTAGATGTATGTCAATGGCCGTAAGTCCGCGCTCATGCGTTATGGACGGTATAATCAGGTGACTGATGTCTTGCTCTGAGAGAAGTTATGGTTGTGTATAATATAATGGATATATGAGATTTTCTTGTGAAGTTGCACGATGTTTGAAAATATTCAGGTCTACGGGACATATTTTTATATTGACCTATTTTTGCCTGTATCTTGATAATATGTAGGAATAATTAGAACTTTGTGTTTGTATTTTCAGTAAGTATTACTTTAAAGACACGGAACATAATTTATTACGTTAAATTAAGTTGCAATTTTACATAGGTAGCTGTAGTGTTCAAACTGAACACTGTGATGTAGTTTATTGAATAAAAAAATAAGGTAGGTATTACCTACATAAGTAAATGAAAATTTCTCAATGCATCATTATGTTTCATCGTAAATGACATGTTCTAGTCTTAGTTTGTTAATAACCTGCATGCTCACTCATATTTTATGATTTATCTTGTATTTTCTCTATTTAAGTGAAATGTTAAATTTCTTTTTGAGAAAATAAATTTCTTTAACCACATAACATTTTGTGCGAGAATTCAGCGAGGAGTAAGCGTTAATTTCTTGAACATTAACTTTAGTACGTAAGTTATATTTTATTAATGGACATCTTTTTGGTTGTTTGTAAGCCCAAAATAATAAAATAATAGGTAAGTAATCAATAAAGTTTTAAAAAATCATGGCCACAGATCAATAAATTATACACCATTCCATTGACCATTAGTCACCACGACGTGTACTTATTTACGAACACGTCGACACATGTCAAAGTTGTTAATTAATAAAAAACTAAACCTTCCTAATAGATTGAGGCTGGTTAATTAATTATCGATAACTTTTTATTACTTGGCGAGTTTTCAAGTTGTTGTACCTCTACAAGTGTTGTGTAAGAAAGTGATATTTATACGGAATCGTATACAATTACTATTCCTAGGCTTTTAAAACGAATTTAATAAAGTCTAGGTATTTAAGTCAGTCTAACTCCACATTGACACAATTTTAGAAATTGACACATTCGTTTTCTACAGCAAACAAAAATACTCACATTATTTGTTAAATATTTTAAGTTGGATTTTTATATGTACTACACAAAAAATCCTTTATAAACCTTAGGGGCTATACATATTATCGCGAACATCGAAAATCGATAATCCGTGATCTTCCTCTTTTTCACTATAAAAGTCAAGAGCGATAGAGAGGCAGATAACGAAATGATTTTCGTTATCCACGATATGCGCTTTTATTGACAAAGACAGAACACATCTCTTTAATAAAGTCATAGATCACTTCTCCACCAACCTTCTTTAAAATGCTAATTCCCCCATCTAACCATATAAACCCCTATAAACATCAACACAAGCAATCGCAACAGTGTAACACCAGCCTAACCTGTCACTGACACACACACTGACATCAATCTACAGGATTTATACATTGACAACATTATTAATTATGCCATCGCGACTAGCGACATCTAGGGGCACGTGACTGGACTACTAAGCCTTTTACGTCGCTTTTCATTTGCAACGTCAAAATGTATTAAGTAAATTTTATAAGCCGTTGAAATTTGAACCTTATACAGTTATATTGAAAGATGAAAGTAAAATCAGACGGCTGAATTTTAGCGTCGTTATGTAATAGACTTTTACCAAAAATAATAAAGTTGTTTGGTAAGTTCTAGTGGCAATCTGATTTAAACCTTCCATAATCCGGTAAGTTTCAACAGGTCAAGAATATAATTATTTTCTTAGATCGCGCACATAAATCTAAAACGTACAATTTAAAATTTGTAACGAAGTAGAAAAAAAAATGCACAAAAGTTATTAGCAAGAAAATTACTTCTAAATACGTAGGTAAAATGTTATTTTTCATCGTTACTTTTCATCGAAACTATGGATTTTTTTGGTTAAAAATTACTCAAAATAACACTCATATAACACACGGCAGGCAGTTCGTTCAGTACTCAGCGATCTGCACTCGGAGAACTCACTGCACCTTAATTACACCGAGTAAAAGTACTAATCTCAGTAAATCTAAATCTGTATGCACTTACATTGCAGGGTGCATCGCTCGTAATGGGCGCTGAACCTGTCCTACCGACTCCTGCGCTATTCACAAAGCTATGGAAACCGTCTACGTTAACTTAGCACCCACTTGAACAGGACAAAGTCACGGAGTGTCTTTGTAAACGTCATATTTTCATGGTGATATTGCCTCACTTTTTAGGGTTCCGTACCCAAAGGGTAAAACGGGACCCTATTACTAAGACTCTGCTGTCCGTCCGTCCATCCGTCCGTCCGTCCGTCCGTCCGTCCGTCCGTCCGTCCGTCCGTCCGTCTGTCTGTCACCAGGCTGTATCTCACGAACAGTTGAAATTTTCACAGATGATGTATTTCTGTTGCCGCTATAACAACAAATACTAAAAACAGAATAAAATATAGATTTAAGTGAAGCTCCCATACAACATACGTGATTTCTGACCGAAGTTAAGCAACGTCGGGCGGGGTCAGTACTTGGATGGGTGACCGTTTGTTTATTTTGGGTTTTTTTGCATTATGGTACGGAACCCTTCGTGCGCGAGTCCGACTCGCACTTGCCCGGTTTTCATTCAAGGTAAGTTAACATTAATGATGACATTGCCACACTTTTTCATTGAAAATGCTATGCAAAATTAGCTTGATCCGACTTTAAGTTTCCTATAGGTCAATTGTTTAACGGAGGCGGTTGGTAAGCAGTTATTATGGTTAGCTGTAGACTGGTTGATGAAGGTTTAGTTGCGTGAAGTTGATTTGTATTACGTATGTTAAGTAAAAACGTAATATACCTACTTATATGCTAGTTTTAATCCCAAAACTCGGCTGTAGTGCGACACAAAATAGTAGAAAATAAATGAGGGCGCCACTTCCTACGTAACTGTCACATTTTTGACGTAAACATGGCAACAAATTAGTATGAAAATTTTTTAGTTCCATTTTATTCAATTTTTACTATTTTATGTCGCAATGTACCTTCCACTAGAAAATCAGAATCAATCCGACAAAGTCCCGTTTTAGTAAATAATGACGCTATAACAGCTTTATTAAACAGTAAAATATTCCATCTAATCCTCGTCTTTACCGCCCTAGTGCTTGTCACTGCCGATATTGCGGCGTCCTAAATCTCTGGGAATCTAGCGGATTACGGCGCCCTTCGCCCTCTTACTATAAATAAAGAGGAATACGGGTGTTTATTGTGAACAGACACGCTAAACTGCCAGTGTATATCCTGTTCGCAACTTTGTCACGATGATGATTGATAAAAAATCCGGACAAATGCGAGTCGGACTCTCCCACCGAGGGTTCCGTTCTTTTTAGTATTTGTTGTTATAGCGGCAACATACATCGTCTGTGAAAATTTCAACTGTCTAGCTACCACGGTTCATGAGATAAAGCCTGGTGACAGACGGACGGACAGAAGGACAGACGGCCAGACGGACAGACGGACATTGGAGTCTTAGTAATAGGGTCCCGTTTTTACCCTTTGGGTACGGAACCCTAAAACTATCCTGGTCTTTCCCTGGGCCTCAAACTATCTCCATACCTTAAGATTTCATCTAAATCGGTTCAGCAGTTTAAACGTGTAGTGATAACAGACAGACAGAGATAGTTTCGCATTTGTAATAATAGTAAGCAATTGTATCCTTGATAGGTGCCGTAAAAACACCCAATTATAGTCCAAAAGCTTCCAACTAGATATATAAGGTCAAACACTCAAATATGTTAAGTTCAGGTGTAAATATTATTTCAAATTTCTGAACCTACATATCCATAATTATAAAATTTATAAATATATAATATATAAATAATTTTCATTCAGTACATACTTACCTAATGAGGCCAGTTGAAGGAAAATATTGAAAATACCGATATTACAAAGTACGAAAATGGTTTACGATTGATATGTAACTAATTCTACCTAAAACTATCTTTCACGATGATGCGAGTTCAAATTTCTTTTTTTTAATAAAAAAATGTGTTCGTTAGCTAGCCGCATGTTCTACCAAATTAATGAATAAGGTTATGAAATAGCTAAAGAAAATAAATCAATAAATACTTATTTCAAGGGGCGTCTACGCTCAAAAAGTCAATGCGTATGTTTCCACACGTCGAGTAAATAGTGACGGTTCACGCTCTCGCACGATTGGCTCATTTGCATGCTGCGCCGCGCCGCGTTATAAATGCACGCCGCTGATTGGCCGACGCACTGACAGCTGCGCGATAATTGGACCGTGGGAATTACCTGGAACAAGAACATTTGTTATGTTAGTGAAATGTTTTATAGTTTGAATGTTTTGATAAAAATTGAGTAAATATTTATTAATAAATAATAATATTCATATTTATTAATATTAATTAATCTATTCTAGAAAAACCCTCTAGTGCCTCTTAAGGCTGCTTGTTCACTGAGGGGGAGAAGAGCGGAATATCAGCCAATGCTATTGGTTGATTGCCCACATCTCCGCTCTGCTCTGCATCGCTCTGCCCCGCTCTGCCCCGCTCTGCCCCGCTCTGCCCCGCTCTGCCCCGCTTTGCCGCGCTCGGTAAAAATATGAAAAATATTGTTTAACCTTGTACCTCGCCTGCATTGAAATGATCAAATATCTAAAATGCGTCCTTAAGTGAAAATCATGAAACTGCATCCTTTCCATTGAAAGATTTAGAATGAGAAAAGCTTCGTCCCGCTCGCAATGCATTAAGTTCCCGTAAACACCCAATACGGGCCCTCGCAGTTTACATTTACAATTTAAGGGGGGTGATTTACAGTTCACGATACGACCACGACCACGATGAGACAACGATTTAACGACTCCTGAAAGTCCTGAAAATCTGTCTGCTCGCTGGCAGGAAGTCGATAATTTTCAGATATTTGTATTTTTTTTTTTACTGGTACAATCCCTTTTTTCAATAACCTAAAATCACTTCGTAAGTTTTTGAAATCTTAATATCTATGCTGTAGGACTCGAACTTCCATCGGCCTGGCTTGGCAGGCCTGATTACAAAAAAACGCCGGGACTGCCAAGACACTGTGACGTCAGTTAGTTAGTAGCACTATTTGAGAATATTTTTCAAAAAACAGATCATAAAAATCTTTTCATTTCTGGCTTCCACAGTCATTACTGTGAAATGAGGAAGCAAAATCATAAAATTATTAAAAGCGTGAAAATCTCGAAAACCAGAGGACTTTTATTAAACCTCAACTCGATTTTCTGGACCAGCCTAAGGTGCCCTATTCGTGGTTAGAAGGTTGTCCATTAATTACTGGACACCCTGTATAGATAGAGGTTTTTTGCTAAACTCAGATTTAGATAATGTACCTATATATGTATTTTTTATAAAAAAAATATCTTTGAAGTCGATTCGTGACATATAAAATTCCTGAAAAACGTTCAAATTTTCCTTAAACTCTACCTCACAACTTTCACCAACCACAAACCAAGCTAATCCCACCTCTATTCCCCAACCCATAAGACACACATGACTATTTCCCGACCGCAAAATAATGTTGTTAAGCCAACGGAATCCAAAACGCTACTTAAGAGGTCCAATTTCCTGGAAGTTTAAGGGTTCCGGAGATTCGAGCGTTTCAATCCAGACGACATTGTAAGGAAATGGCTTAGGGTCCTTTCCAATTTCTTTATCCAATGTGACTTTATTTTGCATCTCACATTTTGATTAGGGAGAGAGTGAGATGCAAATGCACATTGGACCAAGATATTGGACAGGTGGAATACCAACCATACTTATGGCTCCTCTTCACGATGGGCCAGCGCCGGCCACTCCAAGGGACGCAACCATGCGGTAGAATGAGATAGCAATATCACTTGCTCCCTCTAACGCATAAATGCGTCCCTTGGAGTGGCCGGCGCTGGCCCATCGTGTAGAGGAGCCATTAGATTCTTGTGCAACGTAAATCAGCATTAGAATCCATCTAAGCTAACTTTGCACATATTTGACATTAAAGATGACATTGCCTTACTTTGTCATGGAACATGCCATACAGAGTTACTTGATCCGACTCTATTCCTCCTCTCCTCCTCCTCTTCTTCCTCCTCCGATTCCTTTTCTTCGGGCGAAAAATATCATAAATTTAATATTATAGTTTTATTACAAGCAGAATAAACTGGTGTAGCTCGCGTTCGCTGCCTACAGTCGTAAATGAAATGACACCTTTAAAGCCCAGCAGTGAGGTCCGAGTTAAAACCATTTAGCTTTCAATTATCTAGCCTATGTTTAAAGAAAGTTACGATCAGCGTTTACGACTCTGTAATAATTACAGACAAGAAAAATTACATGTTTGTTGGGTCTTAATGTCTGAGGCGATTTATAGTAGTTCATTGACAGTCTGCGTGTCTTGGCAGCCACAGGATAAAGATAAAGTACCTACATAATTGTTTCTTATTTATTTTAAAACTTCAATCAGGCAATAAAGCCCATATTACAAATCTTAAAGACTAACATATACCTACCTACATAAACTTAAAACTAAACACTTTTTTGGCAACAGCACCGGCTAAATCGGCTGCTTTTGCATCGGATTCGGCAGTTTGCCCCGGAACCTCCGAAACAAGACACCCCTCGGCCAGAAGTCGGTGTACTCGATGGTCCCCTGCAGCGGTCGCCGCACGCGCACCACAAAAAAGTAGAAGTGCACGTAATGGCACACTCTAAAAAATGAAGACCAACTAAGAGCAGTTTCTTCTTAGTTGACGTTAAGTTAATAACAACAATTACGATCTTATATAAATCAATGAAAGCTGATTACTTAAAACAATAAGTGTATCTGTGATTGAACTAATAAAGTAGGTATTGATTAATCCTAACAATTGTATACCTTGCATCTATTATTAACTTGTTGACATAATTATGTAACGTAGGTTGATTCAATAAATATCAAGCTTAGTTGATCTTACTAGGGTCAATTAGTTAGCATAAAACTTTTTCATGTATATATTGAACAAGATCTTAGTTGGCTCAGTTACATAGCAATAGTAAAATCAATCAGAATTACCTTATTTGAAATGTCGAAGTCCTTGTTAGGCTCGTATGGAATCAAGATGCTTGATTACGACTATCAAAATATTGATAGGGCCAACCAAATTTTTTTTAGAGTGCAGGATCGAAGCTGGAACACCCCCAGTGTGTAACCGCGGTCGTCTGATGTCTTATGAAAGCACGAAATGGAATGCATCGTGTGTTTCTTTTTAGGTCAAAACGTTCAGGAAACAGCCATTTTTTGTGTGGAAATAAATCATACACTATTAAAGTTGACGATTTGTGTGTATTGAGTTTTACTAAGGCTTTTATCATAACAGCATAGAATAGGTTTGACCATTCTTGTAAGAGTTCGGCATAAAAAAGTAGGCTCAAAAGTTCATTTATTTATTGTTCATTTCAAAACAGAGGAACTCTAAGGTTTTACGAGGTCTACGTATCTAATATGTAGTTAATTACGATACAAGTGTGAGAAGTAGGAAATTTGCAACGAGTGGCGATACATTGATACACGACAAAGGGAGTGTTTTAAATCAACACGAGTTGCGAATTACGAACGACAGTATTGTACAACATTTCACAGTACATAATTATAGCCTCTTAAATTTTCGATATAGGCACGTATTGTCCTTAATCCCGCCCTATAGGGCGGTAAAGTAGCGTCATATAATGTACTGTAAAATTTACGCGATAGTATTAGTAAATAAAAAACTTAACATTTTGTTCAGCTTATACCAAACTAGGTGAAGAGGAAACCTGTACAGATGTAATAAATTCGATTAAGCCATTATCCCCCCACCCGACGAGATTTGAATACAAAACTCGTAGGGCCGACATCGCGTCTTGTAGGTAATCGTAAAGTTACGGTGACGTTATAAGGATGGTGGAAAACCACAGATTTAATTAGGATTGACTGGAAAACAGAATCTGGCAACATTGAATTATTTTTATGTAGGTTTTTAGGGGCTGTCCATAAATTACGTCATCGATTTTTGACGATTTTTGACCCCCCCCCCCCCCCCACCCTTAAAATCATCCAAAAATCATGCTTCGAATGACCCCGTTTCCTCCTACGTCATGCTACCATCATCCGATGTCCAGACCCCCCCCCCCGTAATTTATGAATAGCCCCTTAGTCTTTAAACAAATATACCATGAAAAATAAATAAGACGCTTTATATTGAAATGTGGGTAAGTACAGTAAATAGCAGTCCACCTAAAAATCCAAATAATATATAATTATGATAATAAAATCAATACATAAAATAAATAAATATGTGGGGACAATCTAACACAGATCGACCTAGCCCCAAACCAAGCAAAGCTTGTACTTTGGGTACAAAGCGACGATATACATACTTATATAGATAAATACATACTTAGATACGTAGAAGACTCCCATAACTCAGATCATCATAATCGTTTTTAAGAATTATAAATTTTCTTAGCAACCGAAAAGTTTAAACTGTACCTAGTGACTAACAATAAGTCAGTTTTATCTTAAGAGCGTAAGTTTCGGTAAACAACTACAAAATCTTCTCCGAAAATAAACTACAAAGATGTACGTATCGAGTTAGATAACCTATAGTGAGACTGAGACATTTTTGGAAATTTAATTTAAAACTAACCTTAAAACGTTTGGAAATCTTAATGTTTTATATTCAAATAATGTGGGTTTAAGTCATACTGGGTGGATTTATTACACAGTCATTGACGTTTGCATTAAAACAAACTATGCCCAGAAACGTTTCCAACGCGTCAAAACTTGAAAACGGCAGCTCATATCTAATTCATTAAATTACCCATTATCTTCCATAACTACCAAAACAGTCATAAACAACGTATGTATGTCTGTCACCACATATTATGTGTCGTGAGGGAATGCACTGCCCCTTGGGGCTTATTAGTCGTTATGGTTATACGTACGCGTTCGGAAGTCAATATGGCTTTTACTAATTTTCAGGCAGTTATGGGCACTTTGGGGCTGTATTCCTTAGGCAGTTTGGGGCTGTATACTCGGGAAATGATAACAACCCTCAAGGGAACTAAGTAAGTTTGTATTGAAGCTATTAATGTAGTGAATTTACAATAACAATATTAATAAAATAATTTCAATATAAATTATTATTGTAAATAATGTAGAAGGCAGTATAGAGTTAGGCCCTTATTTACCGACGTCAATCACCAGCTTTTTCCCGTTAAACAATTTGTCAGTTATTTTCAGAATACTTTATTTAAGGAAGACTAGAACGGTTCGGGTCCGGACCGGACCTAGACCTCCGACACTTCGTTTTCTATGACAGGTGATCGGTGATCACGTGATTCCTCCTATAAAAAACTAAAGTATTACTCCCTTATTCATAAAACATTACGAGCCTGATTTAGTTAAATTATGGTTTATCCCTTTCTTACAAATACAGTAAGAGTCCGGTTATAGCGACGCCCAAGGGACCGCTGATATTACGTCGTACTAACCGGACGTCGTACTAAACGAACTGCCAATTTCAATATATTTTTTTAAACAAAATAATTACATCATTTTGTATTTATTAATACTTATGCGATAATCAAATTAAAAATATAACATTTCAGTTAAAATATTTATTTACGTTAGTATTACAACACTTTGTCTTCAATGGAGAGACTTGTGTGTTTCGAAGAAGCAACTTTTGTAGGTACGCGTACTTACTCACCATCGGCAAATTATTCGAATCCCGTAAAATAAATAGTCGTAATTCTTGGGGATCTAACCAAGATGACAATCGTACATCGACATAAAAAAAAATCACTCAAGCCTTTATTGCTGACTGTGTACTTTTGTTTCAACAAGCAACTTATACTCAATTGAGACAATTCTTACAGACCCAAACTCAATTAGGATGCGTTGTTTTATCACACAGTTCCTATGGCCACCTCCTGTGTCCATCATCAGGTCAGCTAGAAGGTACCAAAATATTGCATTGTCACCCAACTTACATAAGTAAGTAAGTAAGTAAGTAAATACACTTTATTGCACCACAAAGAAAAAATACAATAACAGATTTACAGTATGAACATAATGATGTATGTGAAGATTAAGCTTAATTGAATAATGGGAATTGGGTTTTATTTAGTTTGCAAGATTACGAAAAGTCACATGACTATTTCATCATGCTGAGTATATGCAAAGGGGGGGAGGGGAGTTGACTGCGCGGGACGGAGTAGCCTTCACCAACAATTTATTTGTAAAAACGGATTTTGTGTCAATTTCCGTCGTTAAAAGCGGTCGGTCGTTATAAACGGAGTCGTAATAAACGGTTGTACTTTCATAGAAGCTGATACTAAAACCAAACAAGTGCCTATACTTACGTCGCAATAAGCGGTCGGTTGTTATATGCGAAGTCGTACTAACCGGACTCTACTGTACATACTTAAGTCAAAATGACAGATAAAGACAAACGATTAGGTATTAGCTAATTGAGGTTTGTAGCGCGTTTATGAATAAGGATTAGTCTCCGACGCCTTGACCCAGACACAGACCTTTCTAGTGTGAGTCATTATTTAACCAGTTGCATAAATAATTGCATCCATAAAATCTATTTTGAAGCAATTTATAGACAAACTTTGGAAAAACGAAAAACTCATAGCAGTAAACAGGTAATGCAAAGAGTTTTAAGAGAGAAACAACAACATACACCCCAGACTAGTACTCAAGTACATGGTACGACACCAAACAATTTTTCACTTTTTAACACAACCGAAAATCCAAATAAAACCCCAAAACATATCCCCATACCGGCCATTTCGCCGCGCATATCCGGAGATCTGAAGCCAGATAACTTCCCATACTTTAACAATGCATTAATTCACGCGTCACAGCATTTTGATCCTTATTCGATTGATACACGGTTGTAAATAGGAAAAAAAAAAGGTTTTGTCACGGGTGTCACGGGTTCGAATCCCGTGATATAAGGCCATTCGTCACAGGACTGTGTCCCGTTGTGGTAGCCATTACTGCCGACTACTGGATAAAATAAGTAATGTGAATGTGATCATATTCAATGAATTAAAATCTTTAAACTTAAAATTTGAAAAACAAAATAATGTATTTACCTGAATTTCCAAAAAGAATAGAAGGAACTTAGAAGATACACGAAAAAGAATCAATAATTTATAGAAGTTATCATCAATGCTGTTAAACATTGAAGAAACATTCGTTAACCTACTAAGTATCTTTGCTTTGATCTATGTTTTACTGTACCTGTTTCTATAACCGGTACCTATCCTATGTCTATATATATTATCTAGTTTTATGCTTTTCAGAATAGAAGAGTAAAGAAAAATTAGAAGCCGAAGCAGCAAATAAATTGTGTGCGTCAGATTAAACCCATAATGCCTTAACAAACCTGAGCCTAATATACAATCACCCCTAACCACCAAAAGCCTCCTGCCCAAAAATTCCACCAATTACCAAAAAAGTCTTAAGTCTACCAATTTTCCTATACAAATAATACATTTCGAGCGAAGCACAAGCACTGACCGCTCGTTTATTATTTCCTTATCGGTCACCGGCCATTAGGGATTAAAAAACACTTCGCAACCATCTAGATGCCCCCGAAAGCATACAAAACTAAAAAAGCACAAACATAGTACACAGTTACATCGGAAAAACACCCTTAGCTTATTGGAAAATGTAGTAGTTCAAGAGGCGTTTTCCTTGTGTTTTCCATGACCGAGTTTGTGGGTGAATTAGTAATAGCATTAAGTGTACCCCAGGGTTCGGTTCTGGGCCTTTGTTCTTTATTAGCTGCGATGTTTTATACAATTAATTGTTTCTCCATGCAAATGACTGCGTTTTGTTTTTATATTTAGTGAGGCATTAAATTTGAAAGTTAGTAGGTATGCTTTAATTCAATAACTTTAAATCCTTTGACGGTCTATTTATAGTGTTACATTTATGCTCAAATGAACTGCATAATGTTACAATGTATACCTGCTTATCTACATCGATACTTCCTTAATAACATAAATGAGCTTCCAGACTTTGTTTTTTATTTGCCTGTAAAAACATACATTATGATTTAATGGTAAACCTACAAAATAGATAGCAATTTAATACGCGAAATGATATGTCGCTATTGAAGTTACTATTGTTTATCAGACTACAATATTTTTGTATTAAAAATATATTCTAAAGAAGCTAAGTCGTACTCATAAATAGAAAGTTGTTTTTTCCTTTGAGATATAATGTTACTTCCATATTCACCGTAACGGTATCCGGTATATTTAATTTAAAAGCTCACCGATTTTTAACACGCAAATTATCATCTGTATTTAAAACTAAAACCAATGACTGGACACCTCGGCTACCTCTAATAGTGTAACCAAAAACCCAAAGATCGCCGATAATCTTAAACTCGTAAAAGTACTCATTAGCTTTTCGCAGGCATTAACATTCCTAATTTAACGACTACTTAAGAAGACAGCGGAATAAATATGCCATAAAATAAAAATCGAACGAGTCCAAATATTTGCTCCGGTCGCTCGTCGACATGTTCATACGAATTTCATGAAGAAACCTCGAATGCATTTCTGAGTCAAAAGACAGGTTTCTGCAACGGGCATTCCGGATCAGTGCAACCGAGATATAACAGCATAAGCTCCACGCCCATCACAAGTCAAATTAAACCCTGACCTCCACAAATTAAGACATAAAGTTAAACAAAACGTGACCTAACATCGTGCCTTGCGTGATCCATCACCGTAGACCAGTTTTTCGAAGATATAAACGTGACAAGGGCTGAGCGATCACTTAATAAACTGAATTTTATTTCAAGCGAACAACAGATCAATGTCCAATAACTTTTTGTTGCAATGCACGGCTCATTGCAGTAGTGAGGTCTTGTCGAATGCCTTAAAATTTTGCACCGAAAGTTTTTGTTCTAACATCAGTCTTTTATCATTGTTTTAAGGTTTGTTTTGCTGTTTATTGATGGTGGTTTATGGGTTACGCTTCGTTTGTCTGTCGGACGGACGTTAATTAGCGAGTCGGGAGACCGGTTGGGCCCACGAAAGCAACGGGACCGCTCTCCTGGATCTGTCTCGTCTAACACTTCAAGTTCCCACCGCTTTAAAAGCGGCTATTTTCGCAATTGAATATTATAAGCATTTGCAATTGGCTGCGCTCCAGTTCGTAATGTTTCTCAAGTAATTTATGTAGTTAGTCAATTATTCAAGTTTCACTTTGAATTTAGATTTACATTCTCGGAAATGTATAAGTTACTGTTAAAGTATTTAGCAAGGTATCAATCAACATATAGAATTCAAACAACGGTATACTGTTTAACGGTATATTGGTTGCACCGCGTACTAGTATTTAATAATGACGGAATCACAGACTTACTCATAATTCTCATAAGTCATAAACGTCGTGAGGTCGTTAGGCATTTACGAATGTTTGCAGAGATCGAAAATGAACCCGTCATAAAGATAATTTTACTAGCGTTGGTTTAATGTCGATTGAAAACTATGGTAAAATAATAAAACATGATGAAATTTTTTTAAAGGAAATAAAAGATCCTAGTACTCCATAGTAATTTATATCCTTCTAGGAATAAAAATAAATGACTCAAAGGAGAGACCATTATGTAGATAATAATACACATTATTGCAAAAGCTATCTTCAGGGATTAATATTCAATAATTGCGCAGACGCAGTAACTTTTAAGCTCCGCTCAAGGTTGTTATTCTAAATACGAACGAGTCGAATGCTCAACCGTATCCAGATTCCAGAATACCGGTCTGTGTTTTAAGAAATTTTTATTACACACTTTCTTCTTTATTCTTTATTGTAATTGCAGTCATGTTCATAATACATCAGGTGTTACAATTTGAGGATTTTTGAGGCAATTTGAGGTACATAACACCCTGTAAGGGCACTCAATATTTCTTAAGTCTAGGTAAGTACATGCATTTCACTCATAGCAATGTAATCTATATTTTATCATTTTATATTTTATCGACGTTTATTTATCGTCACTCCGTATTTCGTAGTATACCTACTTATAAATATATATTATGTGGGCTTCACATTTTTTATCTTTAATTTGAAAAACTTCTCGTAGTCTGAATTATTTGACACACTTCCATAATTTTGAAAGCTTCACGAAGATTCGACTCGCATGCGCCAGCGCACCCTTTAGGAATACAAACTCCAAGCAATCTTTGCACGTAAAAGGTAACGAGTTCTCCGTACAGCCATTAAAAAGCTCTCTAAATACGATCACACTTGACTCGGGGTTTTATTTCGCCAATTATATTTATTACGATTTTGAACTGGAAATTGACAATTACCTATATTGTCAATTTTTATTGGTGCTTGGAATAAAAAGTACATTAAACTTGTTTCTTATCTGAGAAATTCTCGAAAAGTTTGTACAATTCGATCACATCTTAGATTTCTATAAAAAATGGTATGCTGGTACAGTACATGAAACGCAAAATAGGCACAATGGTTGTCGATTTGCGGAAAATGCCCAGTATAACTAAGTAACAGTACCTACATGAAGCTGAACAACTTCCACCATATTTCCCAAAATGTCCCAGAAAGTTTGTAAGAAACATTCCTTTTTTGTTACCAAATATGTAAGAAAATCTGGTAAGAAAACAGGAATGTTTCTTAGAAACTTTCTGGGACATTTTGGGAAATGTGGTGGAAGTTGTTCAGCTTCATGTACTGTACCAGCATACCAATTTTATAGAAATCTAAGATGTGATCGAAATGTACAAACTTTTTGAGAATTGCTCATCTACATACGTTTTCAAATTGACCTTATAAACAGTTCAATTGAATTTAATGTTGCAGTCAGTGCAGCGAGGGAATGCTGCAGGAATTATGGGGACTTTTGAGCCGGGTACGATGCAGGGTGGAGGCGCATATTAGACATTTCGTTTATTAATCCTTTTTAATATTACGTTATTTATTATTAATGTTTGTTTGAATAAAGAAATTGTCCATTTAATGTTTGAAGTACTTAACGTTAGAATTGAAATTCACTGCCTCAGGCAAGACTCGAACTTGCGATTAGCTGCAGACGGGTATTTCTTGATAGCTCAGTAGGTACAGCGGCCGGCAAGTATCTAGCAGGTCGAATACTCGAATCTTTAACATTTGTGATTAGTTTTAAATTGGAACTGGACCTTGACTTGAATGTTGGATACATTTTACCAAGAATTTTATCATACAACTTTTAAGAAGGTTTTGACATTCCTCTAATCTCACTTATGTCTTATGGATCTAAACCGCAAGTGTTTGAAACTAGAATGTTTCTTCTATTTTTATTTTTGACAATAAAATGGGTTAACTTTATGACTAACCAAAACATATTTTATATACAGCTCAATTTCCTGATAAAATATACGTTTCCAAATAAAAGGAAATCCCAAAAGTAGTAAGGAAGAGACGTGATCTGTTTAAATAAAGTTCCAAATGGCCCTTCTCCTGATACCCTAAGCAGGATTTGGAAAACGCAAATGTCATTTAAATGGTTTTTTTATACGGCAAGTCAGGGTTGCGGAGTTTGTAAGTGCTTGTCTGTGACGTGTGTACTGTAGAAGTGTACAGTCAGCCTAAAATGTCGATCAATTTCCCTAAAGGTCCTATTTCTACCTTTATATTGAGTAAGTGTCTGGTAAATGTATGAGACATTGTTAATAAAAAATAAGTTGTTAATAAGAATGAAGTAGATATAATGTTATTTATACATATATTTACTTTAAAATATAAACACATATAATTATTTATTGAAATTAAAGATAAAAAAACAGTCGTTAAAAGATGGCACTGGCACAATAAAATGTTAACATGTTTTTCTTGCTTACACGTCTTTTAAAAATATTAATTAAAAATTAAAATTAGGTACCTACAATCATTTAACTAAGACAACACGTTTTGTCTGCCAAATATTTGTCTAGCTAGTTGTAGGTACACAAACACAAACACAAACGCATGTTAATCATTATCAACAATATGCCGCAGTAGTAAAAATTGACAATGTTTTTGGGCCACCCTGTACCTATATTGCGGAAATATTAAGACCGTATCTGAACACAAATAATGTAGCTATTATCTTACTGCAGCGTACACGAAAAGAATTAGTCTCACATTATATAGGTACTTAAGAGTTCAAAAAATCTGTCAAGCTTAAGACACTCGTTCAAAACAGCTGCGTTAAACCAATCCCTTAAACTTAACCGCCCTAAATGACTCACCGATCATCCAATATCCCAAGTTTAAACCCCCCTCCTATTATCCCCCTCCTTAGTAACAGAGTCACGTACTGCGTCATCTTGTCTCGGGGCCTTATGGGGAAAATTATTGGGAAAACAATGACGCATAGATAACTACAAGTGGGTAGAAAGGTGGAGGTGAGGTTATTGGTTAAGGAAAACAAACGTGTCGAAAAAATGTGAACACAACGTAATATGTATAATCGAATTTAAACTGTTGTGAGACATACTAATATTGAATAATTTTACGGTTTAGACTCACTTGTTTTTAGTGACTCGCGCGACATGTTTCGGAGAGCCTAGGTCTCCTTTCTCAAGCACTTACAGTGCGAGCAGCGTTCACGACGGCCGTGTGTCGCGTAGAGATGGGTAACTCAGGAGTGATAGATAAAAAAGATATATATCTTTCTCGTTTCATGAATCACTCTTCTTGTCTTTACGAATCCGAATGTATCAGTATATCCGTACCGCTCACTCCCTCGGCAACGATTTATTAAAGCGAAAGCGATGACTCGGTCGCGCGTCGACCGAAGTAACACGAACGAGCGACAGCGGTCGTTCAGGCGGATTCGGACGCGTCATTCGCTATTCCGCGGGAACGAGAAGTAGATAGTATAGTATTTCTCGCTCGCGCAATATGCAATGCAAATTGCAATGATGAGTTATTAATTCGGTTAATGAGTTAAATTGCATTGCATTTAATAAAATGTAAACAAAAAGCAATAAGGTATTTTATTAGGCAAATATATCCTTGCGCATGACAATACGAACCAAATCCATCATGATTTCATGATACAAAATGAAAATGAAAATGTCGCCACGTTATAATAACAATTCTGTCTCTCTCTCATTCATAAGATGACGCAAAGTCAGTAAGTGTCGATACAGTTACGAGCGGGACAACTGATACACACGGATATAAAGATATAAAAGAGTGATACATATCCTAGTTGTAAAAAGATATATATCAATCTTTTCCCTCTACTGACACATTTCGCCCATCTCTAGAGATTCAGGATTCCAAAATACGAGTATACATATTAATACGAGCTATAATACTAGTATATGGCGAGCCGCAGTACGCGACAGTGTCGCGTACTCGTACTCGTATACTCGTATTTTGGAATCCTGAATCTGAACCCCTAGTGTACATTTCATTCGATAACGTGACGAGCGTTCTCGTCAGTGTTATGTTTATGTCTATTTTTGTATCGAATTTTGAACAGCGCGCCAAGCGGGACGTTTTGGAAACTCAAAGTCTTAAACATCACGTCTTACTAAATGTTAGACTCTAATTTGTAACAGCTCTGATATTTAATTGTAATTTGGTTCCCCGCGATACAGGCATTGCCTAGTGCGTAGACCCCTGGTATATCTGTAACCTTTGCTGAATTAAATGATCTTTATTCTTTACGTCACGCTATCGATACGCTATTGGTACTGTATGTAATCATATGAGAATCTATTAGTCTATCGTATTCGTTTGGTAAGCATCAACGTAACAGTAGTAGGTAAGTTTATGTGACTGCTAAATAATGAAAGACATTAAAATACGAGTATGGGTTTATGACACGAGCTGAAAGCAAGTTTCATGATAACATCAAATGTGTGTTTTAATGCCTAATAATGTACAGTTTACATACACTATTTTGTCTACACATATATTATAAGATAAGCACTCAATGATATCTTCAGGAACCGTATGTTACATTACATGAGGTACCTGATCACGCTATTTGGAATTGATATTTCATTTGGAATAAAACGTCAAATCAAATTTAATTTGTTTTTCAGAGACGTTCGAAATTTGAACGTCATTATGAAATCGGTATCGACATTATTATTACACAATAATAACATTTTTACAGATAAGAAATATTTAAACGGCTATAGCATTTTGAATACCATGAATTATACCAAAAATCTTTCACACGAATTCAAATTTTACAAATCTTAAGAATAAACTTAACGTGAATAACGAGATATAATCTGCAAGAAACGTATGCACACCCACAATCTAAGCTCCAAACTGCTCTCAACTCCCCCTTTTAAAGCCCATGCATAGTGCATACAACCCATACAAATCTCATACAAACTCGGCTCCATGCGGAGTCGCGGGCCTAAGTAAGTTAGCCTAATCATCGTAAAGATGGTATCACCCTCGATTTATCCCGTTTTCTGAATCGCCCTTCCGAGTTTAAACGTACTATTACGAAAGGTTATAAGTGGGAATACAGGGTGAAATTTCTAAATCGATCAGTTTTGTATAATAAGCAGGTAGGTTAAAATGAAAGTAGGTATCTACTGATTTTAAAGTCATAGATATTAGATAAATAAGCTAAAGTGTAACTAGTGTAAGTAAAATTTTATTTTTCTATATCGCCAATCAGTCCTGTTACGTTTATGAACCATAATACTGTATAAAGACATTACTTACATTTATTTTTCTCCATAGTAAATGTATGGAAAAAGTTTTATTTAATTTGTGGCTTTTTAGTATGTATATTACCTTAAGTTGACTCCTAGGAAACTATTGGACCTGTATCTCCCATAGTTTCCTAGGAGTCAACTTAAGGTAGGAATCGATTGGCATAATAAGATAGCATGTGTAAAATAAAAGCTTTCATTTTCATACAGATTGTATGGGAAAAGTTTTCCTCGATTTCTGGCTTTTCTAGACGGAAATTTATTTTTCGGTCCCGTTTAAGTTTTTGATCGATTGGCATAAAAAAAAGTTTGTCAAAAAAGACCTTTTTCTCGCATCCTGTATGTTTTTCCAAAATCTGTAAACGCCAATCTTCATTTTGATATCGAGGGAAGGTCTTATAAGACCGTTTTCGCGTAGCAGCACAGGCTCTGGTAGCTGCTTACTGACCCAAGAAGAAAATCCACCCTGTTTAGTTAATACAGAACATTGAAGTCCTTCCCTTCAACGGTTCGCGAACCGCCTTTTGCATGTCTACCGATAGACGTATTGATCCCGCTCGGTTTAATGGAAACTTGATTCAAATTCGATTATTCAGATACTTGTCGGGTGTCGGTAATTTAAGAGTGAGGATTTAACTTGATTAAGATAGTTCATTTTCGTACTTCTTCATTTCTTCGTACTTATTTATTGCTTATTTGTAACTTGACTCTGCCCGAGGCTTGGTACGCGTAGAAAACGTTAAAAATAAAATATTTTTTCATCCCCCTTTTCTTGAATTTCCAAAAATCCTTAAGTTAATACTGTTATACTGTTAATAGAGCTAAAAATTTCAATAATATGTGATATCATCACTACATCTTGTAAAACAAAGACCCCGCCGCGTCTGTCTGTTTGTGTGTTTGTTTGCGATAAACTCAAAAACTACTGAACGGATTTTCATGCGGTTTTCACCTATAAATAGAGTGATTCATGAGGAAGGTTTAAGAGTTGTTAACCCGTGCGAAGCCGGGGCGGGTCCCTAGTGTCTAATAAAGAAATAAAAATAAAGCCCAAAAAAAATTGACTCTTATACTTCCAACACAACGCAGCAACTGCAGCAAGCGGGATGGGCACCTTTTCACAGGAAACATTAGAGGAAGTGTAGAGTAACATTTGATATTTAATTTCGAACCTGAATACGTATGGCAGCCAACGACATCACTTACAAATGTACGACACGCCAATACCGATAACAGAATTCCATTAGTCGTAATCAGTTTATTTTAATCGTTAAGTATGCGTGTTAATGTGAGAAAAAATTAGCCATTCCGTATTTCCGGTGGTTAAGAAAAACCTGATGTTCAAATAATATTTTAAGGAAAGCAATTTAATTAATTACACTAAAGAGCAATGACAAAACGGACACTATGGACTGAATATTAGTAGAAAAGACCCATTTTTATTGCTCTTGGGATACACATTACATGACCCATTATTTGACTCCAAGTACACTGTAGGTCAGAAGGTGATATTAGGATGACGACTCTAGCTGCATTAGTGCAGTTTACCTAATGTACAGCCAAGTGTAAAAATATGGGTGCATACTTACTTACTACTACTACTACTACTAAAAATATGTCCCATTATGATAGTTCTTAATTCGCTGATATAAGACCTATGGGACATAGTTTTGAGTATGATGTGTGCACCCATATCTTTACACTTTACTGTACTCATATTGTAGATCCACGAAAAAATCATGGCAAAGAGCTTATTCGACGTTATGTTTAAAACTTGATTAGAAACAGTAGGCAGGTTGAAACATAATTTACATAAAAATTAGTTTACTTCATCAAATCTCATCTTCAAAATTCACAAGTGTAAAATTAAACGAACTATTACGACAATTTAATTACAGAGCTCAGCTAAATTAACATAAATTAGAAACATTCTAACGTCAAATCGATTAACCCATGATACCAATGTTTATCAAGCAGACTGTATCATTAAGTTATAGGAGCCAGTTTTCAACGACCCGACTATATTTTAAATAAGTATAATAAATATGGCGTTTTAATGTTAATTAGGAGGAACGCTAGTGGTGTGACCGGTGATTAACTTACAAAACCACTTATTAGTCAGTTACTAACAAAATATTCACATATATTTCCAAAACCTCTATCAGTTTCGCCGCGAATTTTACTTATTAAAATTCCGACTTTAATGTGATGTGTTTAAGATTGATTTTTAGCTGTGTCTGTATGGTTTATGGGTGTTTAAGATGGGTAATTATTCAAAATTGGTCGTAAAGAGGAATGTGTGGATGCCACACAAGTAGGTTTGGTCCACAGATCACCTCAAGTACGGCGGTAACACACTACCACCGGGCGCCGCATTTCGCTTTCGATTTTAAAATGTTATGTGTACTGTACCTACAACAAACAGTACAAATACAAAACCGCCTGGATATGTCACTGAACGACCTGACTTTAACCTACATTATTGATCATGTACCTAATGTTTTCATCTACCCTCAACAGCTTAAGGAGCCATTTGAAGGAAAATTTTGTTTACTTTTATTTAAATAGGTACCTAAAGATACAGACTATAGGAATCTCTAAATCGGAACAAAAAAGTTCCTTAAAAATACTTGCGCAGGACGAGATTCAGTCAATTGATTCCTTCACATGTGAAAAAAGAAAAATAAACACATCTCACAGTCATTTTATGGATTTACATGTCATGCTTACTGAACCAACTGTTGAGGCAATTAAAACAACTCGCCAATCAACAAGAAATTAGCCTCAACAAACGTTTACTTAGAGAACAATTAGACAGACAGACTGACAATTAAAACCACTGAGTGGGTAGCATATAAGTATAAAGTACTTGGCATCATTTTTCAGTGTCAGTTTTTTGATATTCCTTGCACAATTCATAGGCAACTAAGGTAAGTAAATAATAGGCATAAGATTTAAAATTTTATTTTTAGTTGGGTACGTATTTGTTTACTACTAATATTTTTTGTACTTCGTCGGTGGCAAACAAGCGTACAGCCAGCCTGATGGTAAGCTGTTACGGTCGCTTATAGGCGCCTGCAACTCCAGGCCCCTATTTCACCAAGTACGACAGGTACAACAATTGTCAAAAAATGACAGACCTCTGTTTCACCACACCGACATTTGTCAGTGACACATGTCGAGTGACAATTGACAAGTGACAGGTGACAGGTGACAATTTCGTAAATTGTTTTGTATAGAATTTCATATAAACATGACAGGTATTTTGGTACAATTGTCCATCTTAAATTTAATGACAATTATTTTGTGAAACAAGGGTAATTTTTACTAGTCGATATATTTGTCAATTCTTGACAAGAGTTCGTTAGTTGCTTTCAATGTGCCGTGTTGTCATCACTAACATATGATATTGATTGAGATCCCAACCCCATCTAATGCAGCGTATACCTACATTATTTGTTGACAAGGCGTGAGAGCATTATTTTTTTGTTACTTTCAAGTATTTTTTTCTGCAAATGCAAAGTGCAGTGACGTCAAAGCAGAAATCTATTCGTACCTACTTTATATATCACCTCTGTTGCTTTCGCGGAGATTCATTTTCTAACCAAAACCGTAACTTTACCGTTAGTGCCCAATTTCGCCCAAGTAAATTATTAAAAAAAAACAATACTTACGTAAACATACCTAATTTCGCTACCGGTCCCCAACGTAATCAAAACTATACCACAGAAGAAATAGTAATACTACCGTACAGAAAGGACACTTCCTACAAACCCGATGTTTGACAGCGATTCAGGGTCGAATCATGCTATCCCTTTCTAATATATAGCACTATCCCTTTCGGCTATTTAGGGTTGTCAAAATTCAAGTGATTATCTTATCTGTGGTCGTGCACGCACAATGAAGTCAAGTGGTGCCAACCCTAATAATTGCTCGGAGCAATGCTGAGCCGAGCGGAGCCGATTTCGACCGAAGTCAGGAGTGTCTCCCCACTGACTATACTGAGACTTATTCCAAATCCAAATCCTAAATGTTGAAGTACTAAACGCCTTCGTAGGCAACAATTAATATTTATAGTGTTATTATGATTTCATGCTTGTTAAGAAGAATTTAAAAGCGATTTATAAAGCGATTTTTATTTGTACCCTAAAGGCGAATTTAGGGTACAAAGTTTTGCCAACGTTTGCCAATAACGGGGTTTGCTAACAACGAAAACACTACAATTGTCACCTAAGCCTGACACAGCTGCCAGCCTGTCAAGAATTACCGACAAATTGACAAACATGACGACTTATAATAAAATCGGGCAAGTGCGAGTCGGACTCGCGCACGAAGGGTTCCGTACCATATAAAAAAAAAAAACAAAAAAAAAAAGCAAAAAAAAAAACGGTCACCCATCCAAGTACTGACCACTCCCGACGTTGCTTAACTTTGGTCAAAAATCACGTTTGTTGTATGGGAGCCCCATTTAAATCTTTATTTTATTCTGTTTTTAGTATTTGTTGTTATAGCGGCAACAGAAATACATAATCTGTGAAAATTTCAACTGTCTAGCTATCACGGTTCGTGAGATACAGCCTGGTGACAGACGGACGGACGGACGGACGGACGGACGGACGGACAGCGAAGTCTTAGTAATAGGGTCCCGTTTTACCCTTTGGGTACGGAACCCTAAAAACTACTATGTTTCACCAAATCATTTTCATGAAAATATGAAAGATTGACAATTGTAACTAAATGCCTGTCAAGTTTATAAGCACTTCTATACAAAAACAGTTTAGGAAATTGTCACTTGTCACCTGTCACTTGACAATTGTCACTCGACATATGTCACTGACAAATGTCGGATTGGTGAAATAGGGCCCTGGGGTGTTCATGCGCGTGTACGCTCCTTTTTCGAAGATTCCCATTCTACAGTATGAAGAGCCCCTCGAGAAGACCTCAGCAAGGAACTCATTCCATAGCCGTAGCGAGACGTGAACCACCTTATTTTCCGTTGAGGAATATTCTCAACAAAAAAAACTTATTATTTAAATTAACGAGTTGGCAACCGTCCATGTGGCTTTTGGTTGAAAACGTCACATATAAATAACGGGACTGATTTATATTTACTTATAGATGTGTGGGCAAAAAGAAGTTTTGCTCATGGCGTTCATATGCCTGAGTTTAGGCAAACTTGTGGACTCCTCACAGCAAGTGTTGACTGATATGTCAACCAACTTTGGGAAGGCGTTGGACGTCTGTAAGAAAGAGGTGAGTTTCTCCCTTACTTTTAGTTAAAGTTATAAATATGGTTACGACACTTGTTACTCAGAGAAGATAATTTTCATAATAATCATAATCATAATCATAATCATTTATTTGCGATAAGAAAGGTTATATACAAGTTGTTTCTGTAAAATTATACATATTCGTTTAGACGTTAGTCATATAGAGATACCCGAAACATGTATCTTTATCTGGAGCAAAAAGGCAATGATTAATTTAAATAGTAAATACAAATCATGACATTTCCGCACTTTGCACAGAGTTAATGTAGGTTGTTCCAACTATATAAGAACCCCTTTATACATACATATTCTTGCGAATAAATTATTCTATTCTATTCACTGCGCGAAGCGCTGGTGGCCTAGCGGTAAGAGCGTGCGACTTTCAATCCGGAGGTCGCGGGTTCAAACCCCGGCTCGTACCAATGAGTTTTTCGGAACTTATGTACGAAGTATCATTTGATATTTACCAGTTGCTTTACGGTGAAAGAAAACATCGTGAGGAAACCGGACTAATCCCAATAAGGTCTAGTCTAATATTTAGTTATACTTTACAAGAATACCTCTTAACCCTTAGCTAGACCTGCCGGACTCCATCATCGGTGACTTCGTAAACTTCTGGAAGGAGGACTACGAGCTCACGAACCGCCACACGGGCTGCGCCATCATGTGCCTGTCCAAAAAGCTGGAGATTGTGGACCCTGACCTTCAGCTGCACCATGGGAACGCGAAGGACTTTGCTATGAAACATGGGGCAGGTAAGGAGACAAAATACAAGGAGACAAAGTAGCGTGGTGATTTGGAACCCTGCCCAAAGTTCGGGAGTCAATCATCGGCTTCTTAATCTTCTGGAACAAGGCTACGAGCTGAAGAAGTTGGAGCTAATTGATCCTGACTTACTTCTCCATCAAAGGAATGCGAAGAACTTTGCTATGAAACATGGGGTAGGTAGGATACAAAATACTAGTAACTTGGTGATCTGGCATCTCAGTCCTCAGTCCTGGACTCAATCATAGGCTTCATAAACTTCTGAAACAAGGCTGTGCTGGTGCTGTGCTTTCATATGACTCCCCAAGAAGCTCAATCTGGTGGATCCTGATCTACAGTTGCATTATAGTAACGTGAAGAACTTTGCTACAGGTAATTGTTATGAAATATGGAACAGAAATCCTGAAGATAGGCCAGTTCAAGAGCACCCTAAACCGGCGAGCGTGTATGAGGAATGTTATGAAAGAGAAGGGAGCGAAAGAGGTATCTCAGGATCGTAGTAAGTGGAAATCTGTGGTCTCTGCCCACCCCTCCGGGGAATAAGCGTGATTATATGTAGGTATGTATGTGTACATGGAACACGTAGGGATACAAAACTAGTAACTTGGTGATACTTGAGAAAAGGTCATCTTGATCGTCTGAGAACTTTTTATTTCCTTGTTCTTGAAGTGTTTAGGCATAAATAAAATAGATAAAATGTTCCCGCCGAGAAGAATATTAGGTGAAATTACACCATTCTAGCCTCAGCCCAAGCAATAATTCCAGTCTATTTTCAAGAAAATCAATCATCCAAAACCTAAATTCCAGATGAGCAACTAGCCATGGACCTGGTGACCGTGATCCACGAGTGTGAGAAGAGTCTCCAGCCCAATGATGACCAGTGCATGAAGGTGCTCGAGTGGGCCAAGTGCTTCAAGGTGGAGATCCACAAGAAAGGCATGGCTCCGTCCATGGACGTTGCTGTGGGAGAAGTGCTGGCTGAAGTATAAAGGAACACTTTGGGAATGCTTAATAATTTCATATAATATATTCTTGGTTATTGGTTATATTCTTGTAGATTGACATGCAATTTGTAATGTAATCTGTGTTATGAAATAAATTAATCTGAAATCTGAAAACTATACATATAAGTATTCATTATTATTTTAGTTTCTATAGTTTAAGAGGTTAGTAAGTGATTTACCTAGAAACCTGTACGGATAAATGGTCGTTCGTGTCTACGTGACAGCGTGATAAAACGGTGTCCGTCACTTTCTATCCCGCGGTGTTAAAAAGTAACAATTATTTTATCACGTGGATAAAGCAATCCATAATACGCCTGCTGGGCAATATACTGACAAAAGCCTTCTTATACTGATATCCAAAATTAAGAATAAAGCAGCAAAATACCAAAATACCTCTTTTAATTCAGTCATAGTAATATACCGTTATGCCTATATCATTATGTATACACCCCGTATATTAATTGATTGCCACCCGCTTGCCTATTTTGATGGAATCCATTCCATATCGAGTATCCTAGAAGGATCTAAAAAAGAACTTAAACTAATACCAGACAGATAATTATATTATGTTACAAAAATGTTCATACCAAGTTTCAAGTTATTTCAGCTTGTCGTTTTAACATGAGAGCGTAACGATTGTATGGTAGCGGCTTTTTGGCGACGGGTTCGTGAGATTCTTAGGAGACATGACAACATGTACAACATGGAAATTTACATACAAATTGGCCCGGTTTTGACTTTGTAAGTGTACACATATACAACCTGTTTCACAATTCAAGCAAATTCATCGATCAATATTCCCAATCCAAGCCTTTATCAATAACATTAATCACCACCAACAACCTACACATTAACCGACTTAAACATATAAAATGTTAATCACAATGTTTATGCGATCCATTAGTTACGTCATTGACTTTAAATAAAGCATCTAATGGGTCAGGTCCCTAATCAGTAAGCAAACTAAACCACTGTTTTTAGGGTTCCGTAGCCAAAGGGTAAAACGGGACCCTATTACTAAGCCTCCGCTGTCCGTCCGTCCGTCCGTCCGTCCGTCCGTCTGTCACCAGGCTGTATCTCACGAACCGTGATAGCTAGACAGTTGAAATTTTCACAGATGATGTATTTCTGTTGCCGCTGTAACGACAAATATTAAAAAGTACGGAACCCTCGGTGGGCGAGTCCGACTCGCACTTGTCCGGTTTTATTTTAAGAGAACTCCTAATTTAATGACATAGTTGACAGGTGGCACTGATAATATGGGCTTCTATTTTGAATATCGAAGCTTAAAATCGTGAAATTTATCGTTAAAAAATTCTTAACTTCTTTTAAGTAGAAACACAATAAATTTGCTTAGTTTTCTGATTCAAAAACAGTTACAAAATGTTGAAAGCTCGCTACGCTCAAGACTCTATTGAATATACAATCTATCTCTTGCTCGGAACATAAAACCACCACTCATAGTAAAAATCAACTTTGCCATATGCAGGAAAATCTATTCGCCATGCACAATATAAATAAAAAATATTTTGGATTTTGGATTGACATACACACAGTATTTTTTACTACGATCACCATCAGATATATCAGAGCATCCAAGGCGCTCACAAATATCTGAACACACCTGTATTGTCAAGGCGTTAAAGTGCTTGTTCAGATACTTTTGAATACCTTGGCCGCTCCATTAGACCCGATAGCGACGGTACAAATAAGTTAAGTTTAAATCTGCCTCCCGTAAAACTAAAAGATGCATCTAAGAATTTAATAGCCTCCCAATCGCTTCCTTTTATCAACACATTATTTTAGAAAGTAACAATTTAATTAAACTAAACACATAAATTACTAAGATATCAGTCAGCATAATTAATTTCCTATATTTATTACGTAACATTTCAATCTCTAATCAAAGTTTTAAAATATCTTTACACTCCTTTAACCGCTATTAGTAAAGATATTTTTTATCTAACATTACTTATTGACAGAGATCCCCGAAAATATAATTTGGACTTTATCATTAAGTAATAGAATTCAATTTTAAAACTTTTGATAAGAACGGTGGTAAAAAGTGTCCCATGATGGGGTCCGGATATTAAAGAAATTGAATTACTATCATATAATTATGGAAGTTAGTTAGGTTAAATTTATTATAAGGAAGGGTATTTGATGTTGTCTTAATTTAGGTAGTAATTTATGGTTTAAAAAGACGTTTTAGAATAACGGAGGGCCACTTAAATTCTGGCTTAAAACAGAAAACAGTTTTGGAAAAGTATCAATCGAAGTAGGTACTTATTATCCGGTTATGTTTTTGATGTGTAAGTATATTTTCCTACGCGCGTATTTTTCCAATTTCCATTGTAGTTGACGAAATATAATTTGCGCCGATTGGTCATAAAACTTTATCTATACGAATACAAAAGGACAAAAGAAGTGTGAAGTACTTTACCGCACATCCCATCCATATAGTAACAGTTACTATTTATGAAATCTTCAACAGGACCCAAACAACGTTTTGTTGACCATTTTGTAATCCTGGTATCTTTCAAATATCTTAAATCTTATTTAACTTGGATTCTACGTCCAGCCAATACTCGTATTATTTATAATATTTTTATAAATTTTACTATAACGTAACATCGTTGACAAGGTGAATAACAAGACTAAGCTACCCGCAGTTATTTATCAAGGTACAGGCATCCAGCAGGTTTTTCTGGTAAACCCACATGCCAGAGGCCTGTACTCTGTACTAGTTGTGGGAATATCAAGATTTCTGGTCTTAGATTATTGGATCAAGTGTTTCTAAATTAGACAATGAATGCATGTGCAAAAAAAAGAATACAGTTTTGTTTCTTTTTAAAAATAAAATAATGTATCCTTTAAGTAAAAAGAGCTAACTTAAGGTTTTAAGGTACTTTCCCTCCAGGGCCCATTAATTTTTAGGGTTCCGCTATAACAACAAATACTAAAAACAGTATAAAATAAAGATTTAAGTGGGGCTCCCATACAACAAACGTGATTTTTGACCGAAGTTAAGCAACGTCGGGCGGGGTCAGTACTTGGATGGGTGACCGTTTTTTTTGCCGTTTTTTGCATTATGGTACGGAGCCCTTCGTGCGCGAGTCCGACTCGCACTTGCCCGGTTTTTTTGAGTTCCGTACACAAAGGGGGACAAACTTAACTCTAATTAAGCCTCCGCTGTCCGTCCGTCTGTCTGTCACAAGATCGTATTTACCTATGTATTTATAAAATTGTTAATGTCTTGTTATTATTTTTGCTTGTATGTAAATTCAATGTTGACGTGTTAAAGTGCCCTTGTGGCCTATTTGCTGAATAAATGTTGATATTTGATATTTGATCAAAAATCGTGTTAAATAGTTGAAGAAACCTATAAATTGCTTGTGCACAATTTTTGTTTTGCACAATTTTTTAGAAAAGTACTATATTCTACTCGGCTGGAACGGCAATAACTTAAATACGATTTCCCGTACAAGCAACCAATCAATATTATCAATACCAATCGAACATCCCGTAGTAAATTCCTAAGATGCTTAGTTGGCAGCAAAGAGAATTGATTGTAATAGAGAGGTAAAGTCAAAGAAAAAAACGTGCTCCTTCGTTTGACATCTGAAGCAGATGGCACTGTACTGTGCCATATGCCGTCACTGAATTGTAAAATGTCTACTTTTGACCATCAGAGTACCGCAAAATGTATGTACAGCGCCATTTCGTTTGCCCGTCAAATTCGAAGCACGAAATTGTCTTAGATTTTAGAGTTAGACCAAGAAAAGTCTGCAGAGATTCTGATAGCCCACGCAGTCCCAGTGTTATTTTAAACGTCAAACTCCTATATAAATTATGACGTATAAATAACACTTGCACTGCGTGGGCTATCAAAATCGCTGCAGACTTTTCTTGGTCTAACTATATATTCCGCATCGTACTCAATCAATGTATCTGTGGTTGGTAGTGAATATCTTTACGATTGGATTGATTCATTGCTACGTCTAGTCCGGTGATTGCTTACGTAAGTTATAGTGAACGTTAAAAGGCAGTTAAATGCATTTTTATTAAAAACACATTAAATGTGTTTAAGAGTTTTTGACTACTATGAAATTAAGAATTAATTCAGCTAATATATCTTTTTTTAGGCCATGATTTGTCTATTTGACAAATATGCAGTGACCGATAAATAATGTTTATTCAGACACATGGACCTAGAATATAACTCTATGTTCACACAGATGGATGTATGAGAATATAGTATAGATAGGTGACAATAATAAGACAATAATTTGGTATAATTATTCCTTATAACCAAAAAAATTAAGAGGCATAGAGTTAGACCAAGAAAAGTCTGCAGAGATTTTGATAGCCCACGCAGTGCAAGTGTTATTTTAAACGTCAAATTTCTTACTTCTGTGAAATTATGACGTATAATTAACACTTGCACTGCAGAGTTTTCTTAGTCTAACTCTATCGACGGTTCAATACACCTCACAAACAGTTCAAATACGAAATATCTCAACATGATCCGTTCGCCATATTTCACCGTCATATTGTGGTGGTGAAATTTCTCGAAGCCTCCGAATGCGGCAGCATATTGAAAAACGGACGACGTGCCGCCACTGTTGAGCGTGGCCTGTACTACGCTGTACACTACTAGATACTTGGGCCGATTATGATTTTATCTTCAAATTTCAATATAATTTGATGGATAGATACAATGTAAGCGCAATTTCACTGTATGTTTAGAAAAACTGCCTCTGTTACGAAAACCTATGATATTTTCATTTTCGTAACTCAAAGGAAATTGCGATACATCGAGGAAATGCCGCCAGCATCCTTGGTACAATGCCTCAAGGGTCTATTTTAGATTTAAGCTAGTTATTAATTTCTTTTAGTAATACCACTGTATATATCTTGTTTGTAAATAAAGGAAAATTACGTAAGTACATTATTCGGGACAAGTTGTAATTTCGTATTTTGTTCCGCCCGCAGTGAGGAGCTCCTGAAACATGTCAAATTTTATCCAAATGTAACGAAAAAGAAATATTCATCAGAGAAATTTCACTTATGAATACAGCACTCTTGTAAGTTGTTTTAAAATAATTCTTATAAACAGCACTGTGATAACAGTTGAATCAAATATTTTAATATTTTAGTGTTTAGATGACGCCAACTGAATACCTACTCGTGCAACATCTTATAGAAAAAATATTAAACTTTTACGCACTTGGGAACCATTTGAATTTTCTTAACACTTTTTTTTCATTTTTACTAATTCTCCATCTGTGACTTCCTCCGTGTTTATTATTTTTAATTACCGCCCGAGTTGCTGGATGTGGCTTTGAGGGTATTTTTGTGATCTAGTATAAAACTAATCTCTTACATGTTCTAATATCAAGATTATTCAAGATAATCTTCAGCGCTCAACGAAGTTAGCGGGCACGTTCCGAATGTTCGAACTTTGAATTCAGAACCGTTGCCATGACGACCAGATCCAATCGCTGATAAACCAACACAACACATTATACACTTTATACTCATATGAACAAAGTCCAATCTAAATTGCATTACTTTATTGGTTTGCTAAATTAAAAAGACTCTTCGTGTAGTTTGTAATTTACACCGTAACTTTAAGTACTAAGGTTTAGTTTTGAGTGTTTATGAGGGTGTTTGGGAAAAAATTGAATATTTTAAATGTAATTGCTGACTTTACAATTAGTATCAATTATAATGCTTGCAAACTTACTTGTAAACATATTTGGAAATGATTTGTAATTTGAAAGGGATACATTGTAATGCAAGCAGGGTTTAAGGAGAAGGCCAAATTTAGTTTTTCTTGAGTTTCGATACAACTTGCGTACGGAATATTGTTTGATATTTACTACTAGCTTTTCGGTGAAGGAAACCATCGTGAGGAAACCTGCATACATCTGCGAAGAAATTCAAAGGTGTATGTCTAGTCCCGCATTGGGCTAGCGTGAGGACTGTAGCCCAAACCCTCTCGCGCTTGAGAGTCTGTGTCCAACAGTGGGACGTAGGATAATTCCCCAATGACTGGCCACCGGCCAATAACTGGCCACCCTAAACTAAAAATGAATTCTAGTCACCTATAAAATCTAAATCTAAATCCTAAATCTGTATAATGTTTTTGCAGCTGTTGATACTCCTGAAAAAAAAATTAAACAGAATTCATTTTATAGGTGAATAGTATTCATTTTTAGTTTAGGGTGTTTATCCTATATAGGCTAAATTGTATATTATATTTTATAATAAATTACTATGAATGTAATGGAAGAATGTCATTTCAGTCCTAGTGGCTGAGAGCGCGTTCAAAACAGACATAGTCAGATAAATAGATAAATCTCGAGAGCGATCTTTATATTTCTACAAACGAATAGTAAAGTAGTTCCATGAATGCCTCAGCTGCCGGCACGTCCGTCACGCGCGGCACGTCCCCGAGACGTGCACGTTTTTGTGCACTGCCCTGCGCCCGCGCACGCACCTCTGTTTAGATAAACATGGCGACGGTATTCAAATTCATGCTGTGACTACTGCTTTGTCACGGGAAAACACAGTTGCTATTCTGTGTCTAGTTTATAAGTTATAATGACATTAGGTACGCAACCAAGTGAAACAACTAAAAGATAAAAGTAATTTTAATTTTTTTTTTAACTCTGGAAGAATAATTTTAAGCTTAGAATAAATTAAAAAGTGGAAAAATTACTGTCTTGGTTGAGACTTGAACGCACGGCCTCTGGATTTTTCACTTTGAAATTTATTTTAAGCTTAATAGACGTTTCTGCTTGTTAAAATGAAACATATTAGTCTACTTTATGAGTCTACTTCAAACAGAAGGAGGTTCTCAATTCGCTGTGTGTCAATAGCATAAGACAACAAAGTACATATAACAATAAGCATTACTCTGACCAATATATAAGTTAGTGCCAGTGACCAACATCTACCAGCGAATAATAACAAAGTTATATAAATTTGGATATAACCATGGTCTAATAAAACATGGTCTTCTATTCCCAGAGTGACACGGGCCTACGTCACAATAACATTGCCACTTTATTTCAACATAACATGTTACATGGGTACATTATACCTATGGTTAATAAGTTAAAATATTTCTTTATAATTTTATAATTTTCATTTATATGTATTTCATCTTAAATTTTACAATAACACGTCATTTTTAATTATTCGTTAGCAATATCTTCCGATTCACGACAGAAATTTCAGACGTTCGGGTAATTCTGTTTACACTACTGACAACACAGGATAGCTCTGTCACATTTGACAATTCGGATCTAGATAACTTCATGCCGGCCCTGACCGTCATCCTTGTCGAACGCGTGTTAATTGTTATTTCCTTCTCGCTCAGTGTCCGCAGTCGCAGTGTTTTCCAAACTTTTCACGCCGTAAGCTTGGTAATTAATGTGTAACTGTGAATTAGTTTTTCAAACGTTTGTCTTGTATAGATAAATAAAGTTTAATTTAATACATTAGATTTGTTTTATTTTACTATGTTTCTACATGAATAACTTAAAATTAATGCCGTTAAAATAATTTTCACCGTTGGTTAAAATTCTCCCACATTTTAAAGTTTGAGAACCTGTAAACAGCATGATGACGTAGGCGCGTGTCAGTTAGGTCATACGCGAATCTCGGAATAGAGTACCAGGCGGAGTATATTATTATACCATGGATATAACTAATCGAAGTCTCCAGTATTCTCAACGGCTAGAATGATTCTGATGTTTAGTGACAAAAACCTTACTTTGACATAAAAACCCTTGAGGGCCTTAAGTATCACTTGTGGAGCTGTGGTTATACCATATTTGAGCAAAACAGAGCATCACACATAATGTAATAGAAAAAGTTAATCATACCTGCGTGATGTGGTTAAAGAGTGTCGTCTGACGGCTAACATAACTAGATACTGTTGTCTCGGCTCGTTGTGGCAAATTGAATTACCTGAAAAAAAAAAGAAAAGATATCGTTAGGATGAGGATTATATCTATAATTTAGTTAATGGTACGTAAGTAACTAATAACTTTACACTGGTTATGTTGGTATGCGCAGATGGATTAAATATACGGGTGCACTGAGAGAAAAGGATAACAAAAACACACTTAGAATTACAAAAATAAACTTAATCCGGGGACAAGGAGAGTGAACTAATAGGAACAAATTGACTTTTGCAATTTCTATTAGTTCTTGCAATTTCTATTATCTGTTTGTTGAAATTAGATTTAGGATTACTGACCTGTTTGTAGAAATAAATAAACTTTACAGAAATAGTGAAACGTCCATAATTATTACTAAACTTCATTTTTTCCCCCAGTACAGAACTGTTTTTTAATTCCTGGTGATGATTTTTCTCTCAGTGTGGTGTGGAGTTAACCTATAGTACATATTTATAAACATATTTGAATTTATAGCTCATACAGTAGGTATAGATAACTAAACGACAAAGATGGAGACTAATGGCATTAATAATAATATTAGATCATCACTACCAGTCAACCATAGGTATTAACAGACAAGTAGAAATAATAGATACAAAAAGTTATTAGAAATAGTAGAAAGAAAGAATAGAATAGAATAGTAGATAGTAGAACTTAGAAAGTATTCACTGAAATATTATACTACTTAATTTACGTATTGATAGTCAGTAAGTAATAAAAAGTGCTTTTGTGCAATGACCTTAATGCTTTTGTGCTTAATATAAAGCAATTAATGTTATTTTATACATTGGAGTATGTGTATTCTCTTTCAATCTGTTATGGCGCCAAAACCCTCATAAAATAGATACCACACACTTAAACAACAATAGCCATCCATTATCTTTTACAATCTAACCCTTTAATGCATCTTAAACCCCAGTCACGATTATACAACATTTAAGAAGTCATTCAACTGCTGGGTCAGATCGACACGATAACTCGGCACGTGGGGACTGTCCCACGATCGAGAGATAACACATAACGCATGAGTACCTATGGTTTTATTTTAGGCAACCACACTAGTAATTAATTGAAACCTTAAGCTACAGTAATTAAAGTCGTTTTTTGAATGAAATGAAAACTTGGCTGCGTTAAATAGTTTGTATACAAGTGAAATTAATGTACCCGTCGGAGATGACATTGAAACGATTTACATAGAAGGGATTTTGAGACAAAGTTCTTCCGGTTTTCTTTTAGATATGTTTTAATCAAACAAACTTTTTTAATTCTTGAAATAGAAGAACAAGACACAGGATATCGGTGATAATATCTGGCGTAGCATCTTCAGCTTAATCAAGTAAAGGAAAAAAAACTTAAGGAATGCCCGTTGTCAACGTGGTTGTATTATGTAGTGCATAATTATTTTCCATCGTATTTTCACGGAAACTTACGAACGGATCAGTCTCGGTACAAAAAGTAGGTACTGATATTGACTGAATTAGCATGACAAATAAATAATAATAATAAAATAAAATAACTTTATTTCGAAGAACAGACTTGATAGTTGTTAGTAACAGTAAAAACAAAACAAATAAATTAAACTTAAAGCTAAAGGTTAGTGTTAGGTATAAGTACTTATATTAGATATACACATTTAATATTCAATAAGGGCTAGTTGCTACCCCTTTAATTTGCCCAATCCAATGAGCGAGAATTGGGCTATCATATTTGATACTGTTCATACATTCAGAATACTGTTGGGACTGCTTCTAATACGAACGTTTCCGAGAAAATACGATGGAAAACGATTATAACCATCGCAGGTAATCTTGACTCAACTTTACTCTCGACTCTCGACAGCTTAAACTTCATTCCCTACACCATGTTTTATTCCTAATCACTAAATAAGAAACCGACACTTGTCATTCCATCTGTCCGTTTTATCTGCCTCCGATAACATCAGTCACTTGGTACTGAGTTACCGCCTTACTATGTTAATTAGAGCGATTAATCGTACCATCGCTTAGCTGAGCATTTATATACCTTATTGCCTTGAGATAAGGACTGTAACTATACTTCATAGAGCGACTGGTCGTACAAGGAAGAGAGGAACCAGATCGCGCGGCAGATCACCTATGCACTGGACTGATCAAATAAAATCCGCAGTGGGAAACCGCGTATCTGACTGTGCCAGATAGTCTGCCAACAGGGACAGATGGCGGGAGATGCGAAGAGCTGTGTCCGCCTCTACTACCGATGCGGACGCCTCAACCTGACCACGGCCGCTCTGTCAATAGAGATATGACAGGGAAGAAGAAGGACTGTAAATAATCAACTATGTTGTTAGTACTGGCAATCAAGGGGCGCTCTATTAATAGTAGACAATAAAGGTACCGTTCCGATTCAGACTACACCAAATACTACATCACTACTGCTGGTATAGTCGGATCGGAATCCGAACTGTACCTTAATAATACAGTCAGTAGCAAAAGTAACAGATCAGACTACCCATCAAAAGTGTAGATACTTTTCTCTAATAGCTTAATAAAAGAGATTTGTATTGTGTCGATAAGCAGAATAAGTTAACAGATACGTACTTTTGAACGCGAACTCTAATGTACAGCCGTACACACTCGTCGAGAGACCCCGAGACAGCTCGAGAACGAGTGTGTACGCTGCTCCATTCTCGTTTCGCTCTTCCTTGTCTCATCTCGCGCTTTTCCGATTGGATCGGAGCGGTGCCGAGACCCTCGGCGAGAGGCTCTCGACGTGTGTGTACAGCCGACATGAAGATTTGTGTCTATTTAGAAAAGTATTCCAAAGTGGCAGATACTTTCGGCGCGTTGTTTCACCCGCCTTTAATAATGCTGACTGTACTATTTATACCCCGTTGTAAGTCGATCAAGAGCACGTGTTACATACATCGTATCCCTGCACGAGCAAACTTCGTTATATTTTTACGATGTTTTCCGACACTGTTGCTATACTTTTACACAAATATCCAGTACCAATTTCTCTTTTCACTGATGCGATAGCTAAAATGATTATATGTTTAGTTCGCAAATTTTTAGTAAATATTCTTGCAATGGGTCAAATCGACCCTGTGTTATTTAAAGTTCAGCAGTTGCACAGCTGTGTATTCTTTATCAATACTTAATCTTCAGACTGCATCGACCGTCCAGTGGCGCCCTTATTGGGGAAATTGTGTTTTCTGATAAACCAATTAATTTATGTATAAATCCTACTGATTCCCCAAAAAAATACGGTACAATACGGGTACAATTTTTTTTATAATTTTAATAGAATATCTATTACGTAAACCTACCAGGTCCATTTTTTTTAGACGGATATATGTATATTAGTTGGTAAACCCTCTATTTTCTGTGCTTTAATAATAGTTTTCCCTACATATATTAGTTTTCACTTCACCGATCACAGTTTTATAGCATTTCATACGGATTTATGGCCACACAGCATGCTCGTCGCATAAAATAGTCATAAGCTAAACTTGGGTCATGAAATCTAGCGTAATACTTATGAAATTACATACGAATGAGGGTTTCCGCGGTCGAGATTTTCACTAGATGGCAGCACCGTGACGAGAGGTCTTTTTGACAGCTGCTGTCAAAATCCACCAATAAAAAAAACATGGTTAAACATGATTGGTGGATTGTGACAGCTAGACCTCTCGCCACGGTTCTGTCATCTAGTGAAAATCTCGATCTCGATAAACCCTTATTCTGCAATTAAAGAAAAACTACGAGTATACACTCAATTTTACTTAATTAAAAGGCAAGGTATTAAGGGCCTGCCCTGCCTTTTTAAATATAGTTGACCGAATAAAGCGTAGGTCTCCGTTTCAGCTTGTGGGCAAAAATGATTTTGTATGTCCGGATGTAATCCTCTACAGGTCGCATATCTCAACCGACTCTCGAGAAATGAGAAAGTCGTCGGTTTTTTCTTGAAACTTACAAAAATATCGGAGCCATGAGGGTTCGCGAGGCCTACAGCTCACAGATCCACTAGTTATATCTTTTTCTAGCTAAAAAAAGAGAAAAACAGTACATTATTTTTTTATCTCCGATCTCCTAAAGCCCATCCATTGTAAGAATCACTTGGCCGCGGTCATAAAACGATCGTAACTTGAACCTCACACGCCTCAACGAACATTTGACGTATTCACTCGTTTAGTGTACACAGCTCGTAAAAAGGAGGGATTGTACTTGGGATTTTGCCTCGCAAAACGGACTTCCCGATCTTTTTTTAACCGACTTCAATTTCGTAGAAGGAGGAGGTTCTGTATTCGGTTGTGGCTATTTTTTTTTTATTTTTTCTATGTACGTTCACCGATTACTCCGACATCCGTAGTCCGATTTGAGTAATTCTTTTTTTGTTTGAAAGGAGCTACCTTCGAGTTGGTCCCATTTTAATTTGGTTCTGTTCTGATGATGGGATCCATGAGGAATTGAGGGAACTCCTCAATTTTTAAAGGCACATGCATGGTGTTTTGGGCGTTTTCTTAAGCAACTCGAGCATTTTCTCCCGAAAACCACCAATTTGATGAAGTAGACCTGATGATGATGATTATTTTGATGATAATGATGATGATTTCTTTAAATGTAAGTATGTTCAGCGATTACTCCGGCACCTGTTTTGAGTAATTCTTTTTTTGTTTGGAAGAAGTTACCTCCAAGATGTTTCCGTATTATTTTTGGTTCTGGTCTGATGATGGAATCCATGAGGAATTGAGGGAACTCCTCAATTTTTAAAGGCACGTGTTAAGTGATTTCGGAGTTTACTAAAGTAACTCGAGCATTTGCTTCCGAAAACCACCAATTTGATGTACTGCAACTGTAGCCTTACCACGAGTTTGACATTGACATATTCGCTAACGTCTTATGCATCTAAATGTAACTTTTTATGCATCTCGTTCACACTAAGGTTAGTACGAGCGAGATGCATAGGAAGTAAGTTACACACATGCTAGCGAATATATCAATGTCAAACTCGTGGTAAGCTGGTAAGGCTACTGATCGGGGGTTAGGGTTAGGAGTTAAGGGGTCGGGGAATGGCGGTTGAAGGGTTGCTGGTTCAGAATCGAGGGGTTCCTGGATCAGGGGTTGATGTGCTGTGAGGTTGAGTGATCGGGGCGCTGAGGGATTGGGTCAGTGGCGGGGCGGGCGGATGGATTTAGTTGACAGAAATTATAATTCCCCACACGGACTCGAGGAAATTCCTGATTACATATTTACTAAAGTAATAGGTACACGAATTTAGTGTTAAACATGATCTTGTTTTTCATTCATGCGTCGCGCTCTTAACAATGCGTTAGAACTAAAAATGGTAAAATAAAAACTTTTTACAAAAAAAATGAAACCGACTTCAAAAAGGATGAAATAAAATATTATCCTTTTTTATGTCTATTCGTTACCAACTGATATGTTTGAAGTCGGTGCCAAGCCAAGTAGTAACAATACCAGTCAAAAATAATCAGCTTTATGGCTATAAATTCCATTAGAATGCCTGCCTGACTGCCTCCTTGTCGCCTTTTCATGGCTAAACAACTGAACCGCTTTAGGTGAAATTAGGCCAGAAGGTAAATTCCTCGAATTGTTTTATATTTTGAAATGTAGTCCTCTGGATAAGGGACGGGAAATAACTCAGTCCCAATCCCACACTTGCGTGCTATAGACTGTTCGAGCATTAGTAAGAAATGCTCTTTAAAAAATACGACGGCAAAAAATTTATTTATTTTGTTACACTAATGTGCCGACAAACATGGTACGGACTGCGCCAAGAAGGTTTGATCGTATGTTCTGAGGTGTGTTCTTAGGTCCAGTCGGCGTCAATGATATGTTTACATTTTTGTACCTTACTCCTTTGTAATAAGGCGAAAAGTGTAAACATATTTTTAACATCGACTGTACCTACAGAAGGTACGTTCATTGTCGTCGTGTAAGGCAATCCAACGTAGGTAAATCCTTATCGAATCGCACCAAAGTCATGGTATGCTTCAAAATTTGGCTTGGCACCGACTTCAAACATATCAGTTGGTAACGCATAGACATAAAAAAGGATAATATTTTATTTCATCTGTAAAAACACTAAATAAATAAAGCACACATTGATAATTGTATAATGTTTATTTTGAGATAGGTACACTTACAGTAGTAGGTACAGCAGCATCCAATCTTATAAGGCTCCAACCAAACTTATTGTGGGCTCACACCCGTAATCAAAACTTATATGGGCTCACACCCGTAATCAAAACTTATACGGGCTCACACCCGTAATCAAAACTTATACGGGCTCACACCCGGACAAAACTTATAATGGGCTCACACCCGATCAAACTTATATAATAAGGGCTCAAATGGCCACTCGGCCTACCAAACTTATTTACCGCTCACGTCCGTACGACTCAACCGCTAGAACCAGAATGGCCGCCGCATGGCGGACGGACACCTCCCTTTACCTTGAGAACCCCGCATAGTTGTCAGAATGGTCGATACACTTACTCTTTAATTTCTCATTTTACGTAAAATTGCATTTATTAATTCAAAATAAGGTGTTAAATAACGAAAATGACTATTATAATTTTAAAAACCTTACACTCGACCATCCTGACGACGTGCGTGTCCTCACGTACGTACCATGTGGAACCTTACACACGGCTTGTTTTGGTAACAAAACTATATCCATACCACCTGTAATTAATAATAATAAATAATAATAATAAAAGACGTTTATTCAAGAAGTAACAACAACTATCGCCATTTATGATTTGCATTCATTAGTATATCGCTCATACATCATATAACCTAAATTAGATTCACACATTGCAAAATAAATTAAGTCAACTTGATACTTTAATTGTACATATTATACGCGCAATCTAATATATGCACAAGTTCCGGGTTACATAATAATTTACCCTATAACTATTTAATCTAATTTTAATATACTTCAAAATTATGACCAAACACAGTGGAATTCATAATAACAAGTATAAATTGTATATTAATACATTTAAAACAGCAATCATTTCATATCGGACATATCGATAAAATTGTATTCGTATACATTAAAATATCTATTACTTTGATTAAATCCCCGTTCTTATATGTTCGCGCAGGTCGTTTGCCCTGATCGTGATATTGCTTTTGGTATTTCTGGGCTTCATCAATTCGAGTTTTTACTTGATCGCGAACTTCAGACAAATCAGATACATCTCGCGTTATATCAGTTATCTCGTTTAAAATAGGGTTAACCTCACTGTTCATTCCTGTCCCAAACATGACCTCTGCTGGGGCCTTGCCTATAGTCTTTTGCACGGTGTTGTTTAAGCCCCATTGAATGCTACCAAGTTTATTATCCCAGTCCTTTTCATCATCCCTGAGGTTCTGTGCGGTCAGCGAATCTAGGATAGTCCTGTTATACCGCTCTATTTGGCCATTGGATCTGGGGCTCGCAACAGCATTTAGTATGTGCTTAATCCCACGATCCAGGCAGAATTTCTCAAATGTGTGAGAGGTAAAACAGGACCCCCGATCACTGATAAGCCTATCAGGGGCTCTGAAGGTATCGAAAATATCCTGCAGCACTCTGATAACATTCTGAGTGTTAGTGTTCCTCACCGGCTTGATAAAGACAAATTTGGTGAAAGAGTCAACGACATTTAGGATATGGGTGTATCCCCTCTTTGACTTAACAAAGGGCCCGAGGTGGTCAATGTGCAACGTGTGGAACGGAGTCGCAATCTTCTCTATTGGATGCAGTAACCCTTCGCGCGAATTTGAAGTCTTTTTGGAATACGCACACTCTATGCACGCTGCTACGTATTTCTTAACGAAGCGCGACATCTTCGCGAACCAATAGTTTCGTTTCATGCGCTCTAGTGTCTTCTCGTAACCTACATGCCCGATGTCATCGTGGTTTAGCTTGCACAGTTGCCACCTCGCACCCTTTGGTACCACCCATCTCAAGTTGTCCCTATCAGCACCTACCTTTCTGAACAACTTGTTATCTTTAATAATGTAGTTGTCCTTGATATATTCGAGACCCTTAGGTTCAAGATCGCTGCTAACAATATCCCTGATACGACACAACTCTGAATCTCCCAATTGCAGGGTTAACAGCCAATCATCATTGTTTATGGTCATTACTGAGGGGAGTTGATCATGATTCTGAACACTTGTGTCAGCGATTGGGTTTCGCGAAAGCGCGTCCACATGACCCATTTTGGTGCCTGCTCTATACTCTACACTGCAATCAAACTCTTGAAGAGTTAGCCACCACCTCGCAATTCTGGGTATGAGGTCACGCTTCTCGAAGGTTGAACGCAACGCGCTACAATCGGACACGATTTTGAATGTCTTTCCAAGTAGAAACACCCTAAACTTCTTAAGAGAACACACTACCGCCAATGTTTCAAGCTCATAGGAGTGGAAATTCTTCTCCTCCGGCGTTGTTTGGCGACTATAATAAGCCACCGGATGAAAAGAATCCCCACTCCCTCGTGGACGCTGTAACAGGATTCCTCCAATGCCTAATCGACTTGCGTCAGCGTGAAGCTCTGTTTCCGCGGTTGGGTCATATAGGGCAAGCACAGGCCTGTCAGCCAGCTTGGCCTTTAAGACCTTAAACGATTCCATTTGAGACTCTGTCCATTCCCATGTTTTGTCCTTCTTGAGTAGCTTTGTGAGAGGATAGGCGAGCTGTGCAAATCCTTGGATGAACTTCCTAAAGTAGCTTACTAACCCTAGGAACTGGCGCACGCTGTGAACATTTTCAGGACATGGGAAATCAATAACGCTTTGGATCTTAGAAATTCCTGGACGCATACCTGAAGAACTAATCTCGTAACCTAAATAGTTGATTTGATTGTGTAAGAAGTTACATTTTGAAAGATTCAATTTGAGATTAGCCTGCCGTATGAGTCCAAGAATTTCCTCCAACCGGTCCAAGCATTCAGTAGAGCTTTTGCCGAAGATTAAGACGTCGTCTATGTATACTGTGGCTTTATCAAAGCGTGCCGGTCCTAAAACGTGATTCATCATTCGCTGGAAGACAGCAGGCGCGTTTGCCAGGCCGAACGGCATTCGATTGTATTCATACTGGCCGTCCGGCGTGACAAACGCCGTCAAATGTTTGCTGTCTTCTGCGATCGGCACCTGGTAATATCCGGACATTAGATCGAGCGTTATGAACCACCCCTGACCAGCCAACCTCGCTATCTCATCCTCTATTATAGGCATGGGAAAGCGTTCTTTTACGGTTATTGAATTCAACTGCCTATAGTCTACGCAAAGCCGCATACTGCCATCCTTCTTGCGCACCAAAATTATCGGGCTAGCATAGTTGGACACTGATTCCCGGATAACTCCAGACTGCAACATTTCGCCTACCATTTCACGAACTTTTTCGCGCTCGCTAAATGACAGACGATAAGGCCTATAAACCACCGGACGCTGGCTATTTAATTCTATTCTCATTTCTGCGACATTAGTACCACCTAGCCCGGCTAAATCGTACGCGAAGCAATCCTGATATTGACGTAACAATCCCATGAGCCTAGCTTTATCACCATCAGTCACCGCGTCGCCAAGGTTGACTTGATCTTCAACGAACGTTTCGCAATGGGAGTTCTCCGGTTGATTCGATTCTGGTCTGGTTACCACGTCTGCAAGCCTATATACCTTTTCTATCCTTTCAGCTCTGGAGAAAACAAAATCCTTCTCTAGGCGACAAGAATCCGAACATGGTACTACCGTGACAAAAAGACCACCACTCGCGACCTCATATACGCCACCGCATATCATATATTGAGAGTTTGGTTTCCCCACGATTTTGGTATCTAGAACAACTCTACCAGTAAAAACGGACGCTGTCGCCGCCCTAACACTCGCGGGACCAGATAGGTCAGATCGAGCTGAAACTCTAACCCTTTCCAAACACCGGTTATCCTCACCTGTATCGGGATAAGGTACCTCTGTGCCGATATGAAGAAACTGCAGTTTATTTGTGTCTTTATAAACAACTATGTGCGGCTGTTCGGTGTATGACTGGCCTATAAGTAAGGGCCTTTCCAGTAAGTAATCGTCCACGATCCGAAGTGGAACCGTTGCGCTAACGCCATCGATGGAAAGATCTAATGTCACTGCTCCCATAGAATGTATGGCTTTATGACCAAAACCCGTCATTATAGTTGGCGTAGAGTCATGTGCGATGCCCAGACTTTCAAAGTAGGAACGCCTCATCATTGTCACTTCACTACCAAAGTCGACGAAGGCCTCCACATGTACGCCACCTACGTTTACTTCCTTAAAATACTTTTTGGATGGACTGGAGCTTGATATGCGCATCGACTTTGGTACGGTGTCAGCCTTTGTAGACCCCGGATCCTGCTTGGAGCGACAAACGTCTGCTTTATGTCCTATTTTATTGCAGTTAGTGCATTTTATCAAGGGTCTGGTGCACCTTGTAAAAGGGTGCCCCTTCTCTTTGCAGTTGAAGCAGACTAGACCTGAACTACTAATAGGGTTTGTTCGACTACCTTGCCTATCTGCTACAACACCCGTGTTCCTATCTCTAAAGGGTTGCTGTTGACCAGATAACTCCTTATTGTTACTTAACAAAAACTTAAGCAGTTGATCCGGCTCCTCGCAACGTAATGCCAATGCACTTGACCTTATGGTCCTATCCCCAATGCCGTGGATGATACAGTCGACAGCTTTCTTTCCTACGATATCACATTGATTTAGCAAAGCAATCTTCTCGTAATAATATGTTTCGATTAACTCATTGGTTCTACTCTTTCGTCTAAGCATGTCCTCTAAAAGTTGTCCGTAATTTTGTTCACTGGGGAACGCATTTATTAACTTGACTTGCCATTCATCCCAAGTGAAAAGGATCGAATTAAGACTTTCATACCAAGTTTTTGCTAGACCGGTTAGTTTTTGCATGGCAAAGTGCACTGTTGCCTTCTCGTCCCAGCCATAAACCTCGGCACACTGATTGACTTTCTTAATCCATATGTCTACGCGTTGGTTTTTCTCAGACGGATTAAACTCGGGGATAATATTTTTGTGATCTATGCCCTTACTAGTAACAGACGTGCCTTGATTTGATGACTGAGACGGTAGGATGTCTTTAATTGATTTAATTATCTGCATGACATCCTTAGACGAAAAAGCCGGACTAAGAGACCTGTTGTTCCGAGGTGCTGCTCGTTCCCTTGATGCACTCGTGGCAGGCTGCCTGCTGCGGCTGCGACTGCGTCTCTGGCTACGTTCACTTACTTCGTGAGACCCGCGGCGCTGACTCCGTCGTCGGTGATCGGCGTCGCGTGCTCGCTGTAGCTCCTCTTCCAGCACATGTAACCGCTCCTGTTGTTGCCTCAATGCTTCTTCTCGTTCTCGCAGTCGGCGGCTGTGGCTGCGGCTTCGGCTCCGACGGCGAGAGCCTGCGCTCGTCCGCGCGCGGCTGCTTCTGCGCCTGGTATGCTCTCGCTCTCGCGTTGGAGTCCTTAGACTTCTTCGATGCTCTCTATCTCCCTCCTTCATCTGAAACTCATCGTGATATTTAAAGAGTTAATAACGTTGCAAACCCCGGATTACTTTTGACTACATTTCGACTCTATTTTTGACTCTACATCTCGACACTACATATTGACACTTCATATTGACACTACATATTGACACTACATATTGACACTACATATTGACACTACATATTGACACTTCATATTGACACTACATATTGACACTACATATTGACACTACATATTGACACTACATATTGACACTACATATTGACACTACATATTGACACTACATATTGACTCTACATATGGACTCTACATATGGACTCTACATATTGACTCTACATATTGACTCTACATATTGACTCTACATATTGACTACATATTGACTCTACATATTGACTCTACATATTGACTCTACATATTGACTCTACATATTGACTCTACATATTGACTCTACATATTGACTCTACATATTGACTCTACATATTGACTACATATTGACTCTACATATTGACTCTACATATTGATGTATATATTCGTGTACATACATATGTATTCCGAATATGTAGCGTAATCCAAATTTATAGCATTGTTAAGGTTTCCATTTAGCCCAAAGTTTCAAAATAAGGAAATGAAACAGGTACCTCTCGAGTTAACAATTAATCAAATGGATATCCATTTGTACATTTATTACCAATTTATATATTTTTAAATAGTAATTTAAATAAGAGAAAAAAAATGGAAACCAAGCACATAATAAGTAATATGTATCATTAAAAATAAAAAATAAAATGTAGGTACATATATATAAGCAACATGTCGGTAGGCGTGTACTTACAAAAGTCCCGTCGTAATCCCACTGGCTGAGATGTAAAAACACTAAATAAATAAAGCACACATTGATAATTGTATAATGTTTATTTTGAGATAGGTACACTTACAGTAGTAGGTACAGCAGCATCCAATCTTATAAGGCTCCAACCAAACTTATTGTGGGCTCACACCCGTAATCAAAACTTATATGGGCTCACACCCGTAATCAAAACTTATACGGGCTCACACCCGTAATCAAAACTTATACGGGCTCACACCCGGACAAAACTTATAATGGGCTCACACCCGATCAAACTTATATAATAAGGGCTCAAATGGCCACTCGGCCTACCAAACTTATTTACCGCTCACGTCCGTACGACTCAACCGCTAGAACCAGAATGGCCGCCGCATGGCGGACGGACACCTCCCTTTACCTTGAGAACCCCGCATAGTTGTCAGAATGGTCGATACACTTACTCTTTAATTTCTCATTTTACGTAAAATTGCATTTATTAATTCAAAATAAGGTGTTAAATAACGAAAATGACTATTATAATTTTAAAAACCTTACACATCCTTTTTGAAGTCGGTTTCATTTTTTTTGTAAAAAGTTTTTATTATGTACCTGTTCCCTGATTTAGTGACAATGAACCGGCTGTTCTTTTTTTGTTTTTTGTTGGCATGATGATGATCTTAATTAACTTGTGGAAAGAAACAAAAATTAATCAATTCACACTTATTATCTTATTCAACAATCAGCTTAGAGAACCACAAGACCCCAATGTACCCGCATACTTTAAATATAGACTTGGAATTCCTCTAAAGCTTTTTTGAGTAGGTATATCTACAACTGTGGAACGATATACTTTTAGAATTCTCAAAGTAAGTGTATTTATTTCCCAACTTAAGTTTGACCGGGTCCATGATTTAAGTACATATTTTCCAAAAACTCAACCCTCGATAACCTACCCTGCGAATATAAACGGTCCATCGGAATCACTTCAACGCGCCGTATGTGAGGTCCATAAAATTGTCGTAACTTTGTATGTGTTAAGAAAGGTTTTGAACTCGATTGTGACTTCTGGCTAGTATAGTTTGAACTTTATATTGTTAATAGACATCTATTAGACATCTTTTAGACATCACCAAGATACGATAACGATATGTTTAAGATCTAACCTGTCAAATTTGATATTTGCGCGATTCTGGAGATACTGTTGAACGATTTCCACAGGATATGACTTAGAGATCCAATTCACATCTAATAGATATCTTACTCTAACTAACTTAAAAGTGACATTGGTTGCCCGAATTGCGCTGCAAAAGAGAACTAGTTGATATCTAAACTATAACGTATCTAGAATGGATCTAGTACGTGTCGTCTCTTGTGAATATCTTGAAGTTCGAATACGGCAGTGAGGTCCTACCGCTCACATCGAAAAATCGAAGAACGTTATCTGCTTCTCTACCGCTCTTGTAATAGTAACAGAGAGACAGATAAAGAAATTTCGAATTTCGTTCTTCGCGCCAGGGCGTTGGATATTAAAATGCAAATTGATATGTTGAAATTGTATGGCTGCTTGAAATAAAACAGTAGTCTTATCAAACCGCTTTTCTTCACTCTTAAACAAATAGGTATCTCGTACAATATAATAATAAGTGTTAAAGCTAACCTCAGAGATCCTTAAATGCAGGCTATTTCAAACGTACCCAAATGGTCCGTACGTTTATGAATAACCCTGATCATAACCCTGAACTGCCCGTACCAACTAGGGTAAGTACGGTTGCTAAATCAAAATGCTTTAGTGCGGGGAAAAGGTTTACGTTAGCCACTAGCAGTGGCAGAATGGCTTTGGCGAATATCAAACTGAAGTGGGTTCGAATCCTGGGGCGGAATTAAAATTTTGAAATAGTTATCTTTTTCTTTGTCGTCACACTCTTGTGATCGTGGTCGTCATATCAGGGCCGGTGGTAAGCTTCACAATCCGTCGCCATTCTTCCCGTACTGTTAGCTCTTCTTGTACATTCATGGAGTGACCATTGAGTGCATTTTTGACTAGATCTGACCTACGCATTGGTGACCTACCGTGCTTTGTGTCTTCGACTTTTCCTTAAAGAGTATATATGTTACTTAAGGTTTTCATATTAATATGACTAATTTGAATTCAGCTTAATCGGATGTATCAGAATATGGGAAAACCAAAGACTGAGCTCCGCCTCCTATTATAAAGATCGGTTAAACAATCATAACAGAACAATGACTAATAAGACTACATTAATTTTGTTAATGTAGATGTTTTCGATATGGCCGCAAAATCATGCCTGTTTCATGTTATTCCAGTGGATTACAAAACTTGAGTTATGCCCCGTTCACATCTATTCCAATAGCATTCCAGTCCAGTGATCGAATCCAGCACTGAACTGGATCGAATCGTTTACATTAATTCCAGTCATTTTCATCATCCAGTGAATGTATGGAGACCGTACCATTACCAGGTACAGAAGACTCACTCTCTAACAAAACGCGGCTGTTACGATCAGCACAGATATGGCCGCTAGTTGGCGACAGCGCCACGCGCGGCTTATGGCAAACCCCAAAATTGGGGCCGAACGGATGTACTTTTAGCTACCTGTACGGTTACCATCAGTTTGTCACTGACATAAACGCCGTCGAGAACGTAATTTACTTTCTATACATCTCGCTCGTACTCGCATATTAGTGCAAACGGGATGTATAGAAAGTAAATAACGTTCTCGACGGCGTTTATGTCAGTGACAAACTGATGGTAACCGTACTGTAGCAAAGCGACGAAATCGCGGAGTGAGCCACGCCTGCCATTACGCAAAAAACGGCAAAAAAATTACGTTAGTTCTATGGGAGCCCCACTTAAATATTTATTAGCAACAATTAACAGAACTACATCATCTGTGAAAATTTCAACTGCCTAGCTAGCACGGATCATGAGATATAGCCTGGTGACAGACAAACGGACGGACAGCGGAGTCTTAGTAATAGGGTCCCGTTTTTACGCTTTGGGTATGGAATCCTAAAAAATAATTGTGTGTCTACTAAGCCTCCTCTTAAGATCATGTTAAACTGGTGCCCGATACTCGTCTGCGCTCGCGCACCGTGCTGTCTTATTTCATCGCGATCTCCATTATTATAGAACTAAATCCGTTTTTTCTTCGCACCGTAATGAGTGGGCGTGCCGCCGGCCGCTATCTTAATGAAATCCAACCTGTATGTTCTGCAAAGGCTACGATTTTACACCGTATTTATTGTTTACGAACATGGATGAAAGGATTGTACAGATTTCCAGTAGGTCAAAGATTTGAATTTCACTAAGTAAGTATCACAAACGTACTAGTGCCCGACATGCTAATGCCCAATAGATCACCTTGCTGTCTGTCACCTCTATTGACAATGACTTAAGTTTTATGATGACATGTACTGGGACAGCGTCGAGCATCAGTACGATTAGTTACACATAAAACAAAGTCCCCCACTGCGTCTCTCTGTTTGTGTGTTTGTATGTTCGCGATAAGCTCAAAAACTACTGAACGGATTTTCATGCGATTTTCTTCTATTGATAGAGTGATTCTTGAGGAAGGTTTGTGTATAAGTACAATTTGTTGACCCGTACGAAGCCGGGGCGGGTCGTTAGTATTCTTATATAACAAATATTCGTACTACTTATTAGGTACCATTGACCGGGGTGACTTTCAAATGCAGGGGCGACTTTAAAATTCTAGTTTTTAAGCCATAATATATATTTATGCGAGATTTTTTACAGTAGGTGAATATGAATATATAGTAATCTAACTAGTTACAGGAACATTTTCAGTAAATAATGAATAATGGTAATTCTATGGCCGTTTTAAATCTATCAAAGTAACCCCAAATTTTCCAAAGTCACCCCGGTCTACGGTACTTAATAATAATAATTGTACTGGTTTCTGCAGTTTAAAGGATGACAAACGGTCAGGGTTCGGGCCGTCCAATATTTCAGTTTTCTTTCAGCATCACGTCATCATCACCGATCACTCCTCATAGAAAACAAAGTGTCAGGCGGCTCCGCCCGGACCCGGTCCGTTCTAGCGCGAGTCATCCTTAAAAACCCAATGAAAACTTTAAGTAAGGGCACATTTAGACGGCGCGCGAACTCGCATGCGATTTTAGTTACATTGCGGGCCGTTGAGGTTACAACAATTCAGCCGACCGATCAAATAACGCAATGTAATGAAACTCGCATGCGAGTTCTTGCACCGTCTAAATGAGCCCTTAAGCAAGTTTTTACTATCACAAATATTGTTAACATTCCTACCGATCAGAGTTTAGATAGCAATAGACAACACAAATGTTTTTCTTTTTTACATCCACAAGCTTGACTGGTCAGAAGTATGATGGAATGGCGTTATCCACGTGATAAAATATACGTCTCAGTCTAACACCGCTGATTGAAAGAGACAGACTGTAACTTATCGTCGATAAGTGCGACTGTGTCATAGCCGTACCGGTCACACTAGCCGCTTGATTAGTTTTATTTAATTAACGAGTTAAAAGCGCATAGTTTTTGCTCACGCAGTCTATGCCTTGGAAAATAAACAAACAACACAGGAAACTTAGATGGGTACTATATTTTAACAAGCTCGCTCACGCCTTGACATAGTAAAATAAGTAGTTTATCTTCTGACATAATAGACACACTTAACAGCGCACTTAGCTACGTGTGAAGGGAAACTATAATATAATGTAGAAGTATTGTACCATTTTATCAATAAATAAATGAATGAATGAAACTACTTATAGGTCGTGTGTGTGTGTATGAAGTAGGCTTCTGAAAGAGAGAACACAGGAGCTTAGATACAGCACCGGCTGCGTGTGCGTGCGCTAAAATGTTGGAGCCGCGCACGCACACGTCACGCAAGCGGTGTGTCGTCTCTCATAAGGAACTGTATATTACAACGCGCACGTTCAACGTGCACGTCTACGCACACGCACCCGGCCTTTAGTTCACAGTACATTTTTAGAGCTCCGCTGTTAATAGTCAACATATAAATAAGTATAAAATCAATATACCGAAACTTTAAAGGCCGAATCACAGGATACGTGTGCGTAGACTTATCTCACAAAGGATACATGAATTCCGAAATACATGAACGCAATTGTGCACAGGCTTTTCAGTCTCATCGTCTGGCTAATTGTCCGTACTTGCCCCTGCCTATTCTTAGCGTATTTTACTTGTTTCCGTTAACTATTCTTAGCATATTTTACTCGCTTCCATTAACTCTGCTAAGTACAGGGAACTCATTTGTCCGAACACTCGTTACTGCGCGCGCAATGCAGATCTAATCTAGCCAGTAGCTATGCCAGTAGGTATGCGAGTTGGCCAGTGGCTGGTCGAGTTAGCCGGCCAACTGTCGGATCTACATTTTGATACAAGAAATGCGTAATTAATTTACTTAAGACTAGGTGTAGGTACCTAATCTGGCGTCTGTGGACAAATGCAATCTCAGTGCTTGAAATGGGGACACTAGGCTCTCTGTCGCGCTTAGTTATTTAAAAAAACCGGCCAAATGCGAGTCGAACCCGCCAACCGAGGCTTCCGTACAAATTTAACTTTTTTTATTTCTAGTATTTGTTGTTATAGCGGCAACAGATAATTTTAAAATTTCAACTGTCTAGCTATTATATCATGACTCATGAGATACAGCCTGGTGACAGACAGACGGACAGTGGAGTCTTAGTAATAGGTTCCCGTTTTTACCCGAGTACGGAACCCTTAAAAATACACCAGCAAAGCGTAAAATTATAACATAATCCTCTTTCGGCAGTCGAGTAAAAACGTAACTTACTGGTTCAAGTAAAACGATTAATTCCTCTAAACGCGAAATCCCACGGCGTATGAGCATCCGATGAATGCAACTTTTTGTACCAACGACTAAACTCCATTTGGAACCCTATTGCCATACTATTAAGGTATATTTAAGGTCATTCGAGAGTCTTCGTTTGTACCAAGCCCGCTACGTAGCCAATTTGAACCTTACTGTAACGAAATAAGGTCTAGTTATTGAAACATGTGCACGCGCATACCGGAATGCGAGCGGGCTTCCTTCATGCAAGCAATTTTAAAGAGACTTAAATACTGTTTAAAATGGAAAAAATCGTGATTCTCATAATCTCAAGTCACAAGAACATTGCCGCTGTACAACCGAAGTTACACTCTCATTTTATGACATTTTATAATGCTGAAATGACATGAAATTTGGCATGAACATTCAAGTAGGTAAGTAACGTATATTTATGTCCGATTGTCCGGTATTATAGTAGCCCTAAACCAAACGGACGACTGGGATCATATCTCTATCTCTCTCACCCCACCTTCAACCATACGAGCGTGAATGAGAAGATTTACGACCCTGGTCGTCCGTTTGGTTTGGGTCTACTATAGTTATGGTGCCTGATATTGTAATACCTACAAAGAGAATAAAACGAGTAAATGCTTTACATACATACAAATCTTCTACTCTGGTAAAATGAAAATCCAAGCTAGGTGCATTGATTATTGTAATATTTCAGTGGTATCTCTGAAAACTAAAGATCATATTATTTTCCCTCTAAATTTGTAAAAGGAATACGTTTTAACTACCTATTCATTGCACTGTTTTTATGTTTCTTTATCCAAAGAAAGTACCTAAAATACGGCAAATGCTCTAAACTAACATCTTCACTGATCCTCGGTGGACCTTATGACTCTGCAATAAGTATTACGTCCGAACTGAAGATTTCCGTTTAACGATAGCACCTACTCCATATCAGTTCAAGTGAGATTGTGAGAACATTGCTGCATTTCCACGGACCCCTATTAGCCCCGAGAGATCGGTTCCGTCAGGATTGATTACCATTCGATTACACGAATTGACTGAGGACAGGTCTTGGGAAACGAGGAGCGGGTAGCGGATATATAAAACGCTGTTGAGTTAAGGTGACGTTTGGATTTCAAGCGCAGCTGCATTACTGTTACGGCGCGGGGTCGTTGTTGCGGCCACTGTATCCGTCAAGTTTCTTGATAAAATGAGTGACGAGGAATGAACGTCATAATCGCAACATAAATGCGGCGGCGAACGTAAGAACCCCACATATGCGACCTCAATTTTTTTCAAAACTCATCAAATAAAAATAGGTTCATTCGTTCACGACTTAGAACCATCTTTCTCATCATCCTTAGGTTCTCATGTTTAAGTACCGTCCGTATCCGATCTGAGGGAACAAAACATGCGTCACCAAATCATTATTTCGAAGACAATTTTTTTGTACCACATTAAGAGCACAAGATTTACATAATAGATTAGATTAGATGATTTATTTCATGAAAGACAATTACGTAATAAGTTTGCATTGATGTCAAAAATATATAAGAATTTCTATCATGATCGTCAAAGTAAAATAAAATAAAAATGAAAATAACACCAATAATAATGAAATAATATTATAGCTCCAATAAGGATTGTCAACACAATTAGAATAAAAGTAAGTAGGTAAATACTTACAAATCCAAAATATAAATTCACAAACAAAATCCAAAAATATCTCCCAATAAGAATCGTCAACACATAACAATATAAAAAACAATAACATATGTAGTACCTATCTCCCAATAAGGATCGTCTTTATGATAAAGAAAACAATGTCAATAAGAAACAATAACAATAAGAAACAATAGAAATTGTTTATTTCTGAATCAAAATGTCATTTCCATGAACTCCTTTACGGAGTACATGGGGTTTTCCAACAAAAGGTTTCTCAATTTACGCCTGAATATTTCGTCGCATTGCTCGTTTCTTATTTCGGCAGGTAGGTGCTCGAAATAAGTAGGTCCGATGATTCGTGGGTTCCTTTTTGAAAGCACCAAGCGACGAGGAACTGTCCTAAGACGACCTGTGTAACACAGGCTGTGTTACGCAGTTGTTTACCTGGACAATCTACACGAGAAAATTGAGCAATATTGTTTCTGACGTATATTATTAAGTCAAACAGGTGTTGTGAGTAGTAATAATAATAATAGGAATAAGATGCTCCACGCCTCCCAAAGGTCCGGAACACCATTGTTCCGTGATGGGAAAGACATAGGAATAATATGCTATATGCTCCAGGGGTGGAAGTGAAAGATGCATAAGACGCGAGTTGGCACAGTGGCTGCTAACAGCCACTGGGTAGAAAGCGGCGCACACCTCTCGACACCCCTGAGCCGCTCACACCGATGTTGCTCCTGGTCGTCTTCGCGACGGCAGTTTCAGGGGCCCATCTAGTGCGCGGCAAGTCACCACCTGCCTCGATAACTTGTGTGAACATTGTTATGGCAGGTGTCCGTACGTCTTTGTAATAACCCAGTCTCATAGTCCACCCAAACTTCAATCCATAGACCGGTATACTGTTCTCTTTTTCTACAATAGTCCCAATGCCTGCTGAGACCGGTTCATGGGTGTCTATTGTAGCACCTGTGAACGGGTTCCAGCAGGCGTTCTACATGACATAAAAACTCTCCAAGGGGCCTCTACGTGTTGGATCTGTGTCCCCACGCAAGCCTATCAAAAAGCCGGGATTATAGGCCCGTGATATCCAAGGAGATACAAATAATAGGAATAATATTTATTTCATTTAAAAATATCCAAAATTATAAAACACATATTCCTAACAACATACTCGTCAAAACCCCTGTAAATAACTATTTGTATTTTGGAGCTTAAAATCCTGTTATGAAAGATTAGATATTAGAATACATAGAATGCTTTCCAACAATCCGCTCCGCTATCTCAAGACCACATCCTTACTGAATTAAATGCTCTTTAAATACGGCTTAAGCTCAGTACACTCGTCTTAAAATAAATTGCTTTTTTATTGTTCGTAAATCAGGCGTGTCGTCGACAACTGTACTTCGAGGATTTAGCTTCAGATAAATTAGAATTAATTGTAAAGTAATTACTGTGATTACTGTTTCGAAATAGAACTGTAAATGACACAAGAATAATTGAAGATAGCTTTAAGATTTTCCTGGTAAGAAGTACAGATGTAATGCATAATTATTTTCTATCGTATTTTCACGGAAACGTACGAAAGTGTCTTGCTATTTCAGTCAGTCTCGGTACAAAAAGTACTGAGGTTGACTGAAGTAGCATTACAAATACGAATGTTTCCGAGAAAATACGACGGAAAACAATTATGCACTACATCTGTTAGGTACCTACCTACTTATTACCTAATTGTTACGTACTAACTTGTTTTCATTGCACTTGAATGTCGTGTTGAAAGAGGAGTTTACAATTTCACTTCATCGTCATTTTCACAATTATTATTTAATTTATCGACGTCCTTATTGTATTTGGGCAAGCAGGCTTTAATTAAAATTATGAATAATATGTAACAGATTTTCAAAATCCGAATGCAACTGCAGCTCAACATGCGGCAGCAAAAACTGACCAATTAGGGGCCGCCGTGACGTGAGCTCTGCTTTGGGCACAGCTTTTTGTAACAACTCGGGACTCGTTGGGGCAACTTTATATATTATAATAATTTTAATGAGGATCGTATCAGCATTGCGATACAGCGAGGAAATGCCGCCAGCATCCTTGGTACAATGCCTCAAGGGCCTATTTTAGATTTAAGCTAGTTATTAATTTCGTTTAGTAGTACCACTGTATATATATTGTATGCTAAATTTTTACATCTTGCTATCCTATTAAAGAAAATGACTCCAAAATAATCATTATGAGGATTTATATTATATTATGTTACATGGTATATTACCTACATACCTACATCTTATCGACTCGTTTGATGATAGATAAAGTACGAGTTAAGGACGCATAGAACGAAGAATTTTGTACATCATCATCAGCTTCCTTTATCAAAAACTAGTTTTATGTAGGTACTGCCGATTCCTAAGTTTTATATTAAAAATCTCGATAAAATGACCTTTGTGATAAGTCCTGTAGCAGTGCAGCCGACTGCAGTATTGTAGTATGAAATTACTGCCGACTACATTACTGCCGCACATTTCAAAACTGATATTGCTGCCCGGATTTTTGACATTTGCGGCTCCAATGTAGTCGGCAGTAATGTCGCGCTCCAATACTGCGGCGTTACCACAGAATAAATAATAGTACTAGTATAGAATGGTACAGACTCGGTACAGAAGACTCACTCTCTAACAAGTCGTCTGTTACGATCAGCACAGATATGGCCGCTATATAGGTGGCGACAGCGCCACGCGCGGCTTATGGCAAACCCCAAAATTGGAGCCGAACGGATGTACTTTTAGCTACCTGTAGCAAGGCGACGAAATCGCGGAGTGAGCCACGCCTGGCATTACCTAATTGGTGCAGTCAGAATCCAAATGGTGCCTTTGAGATGATGAAGTGCATCTATTTATTCTAAATCATGCTGCAGGCAACACCCTACTTAGTCCCATTTAAGTCCTACTTGACTTTACAAACAAATCTCTTTGCCTCGGGCACAACTATTATCCAATATTACATCCATTCGTGTGTAGAATCAGCTAAGTAAATAGACGAGGGGAATGACATAATAACTCATGTAAATGGTAGAATTACTCAGTTGCCATTCCCATCGTTTTAAAGAGTAAATCACTACAAGTACGAGTATAAGTATAAGCACAGTATAAATAATAGTACTAGGTACAGAAGATTCACTCTCTAACAAAACCCGTCTGTTACGATTAGGACAGATATGACCGCTAGGTGGCGACAGCGCCACGCGCGGGTTATGGCTAGCCACCAAAATTGGTGTGGAACGGATGTACTTGTAGCTACCTGTTGCAAAGCGACGAAATCGTGGAGTGAGCCACGCCTGGTAGAGCACCACATTCTACAAAAAGGGCTAACAGGCTAATTCGAACAATATAATGTGGTACTGTAGGGTTAAGATGGTCGGCTCTTTATTATTTGTCATCATGTCTGTCACGTTCTAACAAATATGTAATTGCCAAAGTGACGCATGGCATGACAGGTGATAAAAATGCGACCAAGATACCGCTTCTGATCTCACATGGATCTGACATCATTCCAATATGAGATGGTTCCAAACTCTTTTTGATAACAGAAGTATAGCTGTGATTCGGGCCGGGCAATCAAAGTCACTTTGACGTTAGATATGATGGAAATACTTGGAAATCAGCCTGATATCAAACAGATATCTGACAAGAGGACCTGCTGAATTGAGCATTAGGTCATCCTTTTCGCGTTTTCGGGGTTGACCCCATAGTAAAAGTTGTTGAGTATGATCTAAATATCCACTCCGGAGGGCAAACGAGGCCGGGAACGGTGTCAAGCGGTGTCGGGATCAAGTAATAGGGGCGCCATCCTCAACCAACTTTTGCTCGGTCGTCAGAGACGCGATGAACAGGCACCGTTGGAGGCAGATCACAAAAACCAGGTGTGGAGCATCCTCATCCATCGATGAGCACGATCCTCAGCCATGAGTGAGCGACCACACAGAGAGAGACACCCCTCATAGTTTGGTCAGTAATAACAAAAGCACCCTGTACACACATTTCAAAAGTAGAAACCTTCATACGGAGATATATGTTATATTGCGTCATCGATGTAAATATCGTCATTACAGTCGACCGGACGGGACGGTAATGGCAAAATTACATGTCTGCCCACTCGTCATTATTTACGTAAAAGCTTGGCGCTCATTATGACCGATTTAGTGAGATAAAAAGCTCGCAAGGTGCTTTCGGGTACTTCTGAAAGTTTTTGGACTACATTTTATTATATGTTTTAATCCTCTGATTTTTGGGATTATTCGGTCTCCACCACTGGCTTCGTAACTTTTTCTTTAGTAGCTATAGGTATGACACAGCTATTCAGTTTATAACTGTGTAGGTACCCACTTCGCTTTATTTTATTTGGATATTTTTAAGTTATGTCTACTCAGAGTCATAAGCTTTTTATGATTATTATTTTATTTTATTAATTTATTTTAAACTTTATTGCACATAAAATTATAAGTACAAATGGCGGACTTGATGCCATAAGGCATTCTCTACCAGTCAACCTTTTTCGATCCTATAGAAGAAAAAAGTGTCCTAATATTTTTATTTTTTTATTTCCATTCCGTTACTATGGTAAAAAGGTGTCCCAAAATTTCCATACATGAAATATTTTCATAGACGAAACATGTATGGAAATAGGGACACCTTTTTTCTCCTATTAGGATCGAAATAGCTCATGATTCTGAGTAGATAATAGATATAACATAAAAATATCCAAAATAAAAAGTGTAATGTTCAACTTAAATAAAATGACCAAATAGGGGTTTTTAGGAATTACCCGGCTCTCCTCGAAATTGATAAGCGACTTTTTACGCGCTCTTAATGAGGTTCATATTGATTTCGAGCCTTAACTTATTGAAATTTTATTTACCCATGAATATTTATACAGCATTTAAGATTCAACAAGTATCGCCAAAGTTTGATGGAGAGGATTTTAAGTGGCCGTTCGTTAAAATTTAAATTACTTGGTTATTAAGTTGTTCGCTGCTTACAATTAGGTACAAGCCTTGTTTAAAAAACCCAGCCAAGTGCGAGTCGGACTCGCGTACGAAGGGTTCCTTACCATTACGCAAAAAATGGCAAAAAAATCACGTTTGTTGTATGGGAGCCCCACTTAAATACTTATTTTAAGTATACTGTTCTACAGAAATATATTAGGTATTTGTGAAAATTTCGACTATCACGGTTATGAGATACAGCCTGGTGACAGACAGTGGAATCTTATTAATAGGGTCCCGTTTCCCTTTGAGTACGGAACCAGGATCTCCCCAACGACCTATCTCATAGACTACCCATCTCTAGTAGGTATTAATTACTGGAAAAATATATTCCAGACATGTTTATTTTTACTAAGTTGTTTAACTCAGATGATAATGAATATATGTTCTGCGCAGCGGGATGCGCGCGAGCGCAATAGGTGCGCAGACGCAGATATGTTTATGACGATTTCATAGTTATGATGGTACCTATATAGCTAGTAGAATAGGGATGATCGTACGTTGTATTTTGAATTTGATGAAAATATCTAGTTAAAGAGAGAGAAACTGAGCAATTTATCAAAATATATTGAAAAAAAAAAATGACCTCTAAGATTCCAGTTTTTTTTTTTTAATTCGTTTTAGGGATAACAAACAGCTATACGTTATATTATAATGTTACATTTAGTAGTACAATTAAAATTAACTTAATGCATAACCAATGACATTATCCACGAATTACAACAAAATTATGCAATGGTTGGCACAAAAAGAGAACAGTTAATAGTTATATACCTTCTTGATTGAAAAAAAAGATACCTACTTCGAGTTTATTAAAAGATTAATTATATATTACAGTCAAAATTAAAGTTTCACTTGTTACCTAAAGATTACAACAATATTTTTTCTATTTCATAAGTGACAAGTCTCTGTATCGTAAAATATATCATTAATGCCCTCTGTATGGATCATATCACTGTAATACCTGCGTACCAGTTAAAATAATGCAAAAGTAACCCAACATAAAATACTGAATGCACTCAAAAGCTAGAAAACTTCTTAAAATTTCATAACTGTCTAACTAAAGTTGCCATGAAACGTATTTTCTACGACATTACCATACTTTACGGGACCTACTTTACTCCACCCTCACCCAATCAAAAACTTACCTTAATACAAAGAAATAAGAGTTATTTTTTAACGTTAGTATGTTTTTAAAAATCTGAAAGGGCTCGCATTCATCAAATAAATGGGTTTTGACAGTTTTATTCTTTCATAGTGTCTGGCGTAGGCTGCTCGCATACGTAAAATTCTATTCATTATGAATTGTACAATAAACGTTTTGAAACTTTTAAACAACAGATGCATAAACATTATAAGCCATTATAAATTAGAATAGCTGAGTTGTATTGTGTATATACAGTAAAGTAATTTAGTTCAGAAATAGAAAGGTAAGATGATAAGACTTTTTGGCACTGCTAATTTTATTGATACAAAAAATCTTCCCACACAAGTTTATGTATTATAATATTTATAATTGCCATTACTCATATTTTTGGCGTGAAAAATGAATTCTTGAGACGTAAAGTAGTAATTAAATATGATGGCATTATACGTGTAGGTAAAGTTTTTATTAGCTTTTGCAATTTGATTTATAATGTAGTTTTGGGGCGTGTTTTTACGTAACACCTACAATTTCGCTAATTATTGACATCGTGATATTGTATAGATACGAGAACTTTACAGCATTACAACTAACGATTATTTCTACTACTAGATACAGACTTGTACTCTTACCGATTTACTGCATAAACGTTTTTTATATAGGTTTTGGTTGCTTTTTTGACAGTCAATGGAGACAAGAAATTATTGCTTTACACCATATTTATCTTGAATTCCGTTAAATTTGGCATATAATTAGGTGCATTTAAGGAAATGATATCGCATAATTTTCGTAAATTGGCGTCTTTTTTCATACCTACATAATAATTCCATTTTTTGTTTTATGCATTTTACATTAGTTGCTTTGTTTATGGGGGTATTAAAAATATCTAACTATAGCAAACAATCGAAAGTTATAACAAGTCATTGTCATTTTAACGAATTGTTTTCTAATTGTAATTTGACAATAAACATAAACAAAATATTCTATAACAACACAACTATATACAGCCAAGGAGGTTGATGATAAAGTATTTTTCTTATTCTTATTTGTGAATTTAGAATAAACAAAAACTTATCTTACAAAATCGCTAGTATGTAGCCACCCTAAGCAAGTGTCCCTGGGGACATTAGGAAGCGTCCCGCGCTATATCAACGGCTTTATTTTAACATACTCCTGAATAGCCTCTTTATTATACAAATATATTTCGAAAAGGCTTATCTTTATACCACACTTATGTCGAGATATGACCTTTTAATTTTTAGGAGAGACGTATAAACGTAATGTGACCCTAAAAGCCTTGAAGACGTTGGGACAATAAGATTCTTTTTTTAAACAGGCTTCTAGACATGAGATTGTCAATTCAACTGCTTTATTTCGTTGTGTGTGCAGTGTGCGTGTGTGTGTGTGTGTAATTGAACTTTTGTATATGTGTAGGCTAAACATTTGTATGAGATTAATGTCAGTTTGGAATTCTTATATTCTGATTCATTCAATACCTACTTCATTTTGAATGATTAAATGTTCATTCTTGCATTAGGTACGAAAAAACGGCTTCCTAAATATATTTAAATGAAAGGGACAATTATTAAACACTTGTCAAATCTAATAAGCCCTTGATAATCGTATGTCCTTATCCGTCATTTAGACATTTGTGTTTATTAGAACGGGACAAAATTTTACAAAGGGTTACTAAATTTATAAAGAGGATAGTTTATAAACTAGAAAAGTACTTAGGATGAGTCTGTGCGGAAAGAGAAGAGTCGTGGGATGTATTGGGCCCCATACATTACACGACTCTTCTCTTTCCGAACAGACTCTACCATTTATACCTACCCGAATAAATGGCCTAAGAGGATGCAATAGGCGGCGCGATTCGGGAAATGAATTAGAGATTCACTAGATATGAAATAGTAAAGATTGGCGGCTGGCGCTTACGCTATTATTAACGCCGCTCCAATATTCAGCCGGGGCAATGGTACCTTTTGCCGTGGAACGTCACATAACTCACATATCTTTACTATTTCATATCTAGTGAATCTCTAATTCATTTCCCGTATCGCGCCGAGGGAATATTACGCGAAACTCTGCGTATAGGAGGCGCTACTACTACTATCCGTCACGATCTGGGGGTCTACCGCGAAACAAGAAAATCGAAATTTCGATCGTTATCTATATAACCTCTCTATCACTCTTACTTATTCGAGCGAGAAAGAGGCAGATCGATTTTCGCGTTTCCCGGTAGGCCCTTGTTAACAAACCGCCTTGATGCATCAATGTCATATTTTATAGTCTGTGAAAACTTGTCAAATAACAGTTTAAGGCACAGTATGTATAACAGCCTATTCAACGGAGCCACGCCGTTTTGTCGCATAAATAGTGTTTATCTACACACATATCATAAACTGTCTATCATGCCTTCAAAATCCGTAAATAATGGCCCACATTACGATAAACTGTTTTGTTACAGCAAATTTCTTATCTGTGAAAATGTGGTAATAGCTTCATTACTATATAAAAATCGATTTGGTAATGCATTCAAATTTCAAACATCTCTGAAAAAAAAAGGAATTTGATTTGACCGCTATTCTAATATCAGTCGAGATGACGTTTTAATCGAAATCAAATGACAATTGCATATATACAATATTGACAAATCTCGCATGTAAGTTGGTATCGGACGATATGGTAATCGACCCCGATTCTAGTTTGTCTCTGAATTAAAAAAAAAACTACGGATGCGTGACTTGCGTGAAAAAAGTTTTCATTTGCCGCCATTTGACGTACAGTTTATCTTTTAATTAGTTTGTAAGTAAAAAATAATTTGTTTTGTTGTGTTTAAAGTATACTTAATAACAAAAGTTTCGTGTAAAATGTGCGATAAAGATATTTCGGAGACGCCACCTCATATCCGCGAGTTCCGCCAGAGAGGAAAGGGCCCCAATGTCGGCTGTAATATGAGGTTAGTGAATATATAATAGAAAGTTTATAATATGTGTGTAGATAAAGCAGTGTATTCGGAGACGCCACCTCATATCCGCGAGTTCCGCCAGAGAGGAAAGGGCCCCAATGTCGGCTGTAATATGAGGTTAGTGAATATATAATAGAAAGTTTATAATATGTGTGTAGATAAAGCAGTGTATTCGGAGACGCCACCTCATATCCGCGAGTTCCGCCAGAGAGGAAAGGGCCCCAATGTCGGCTGTAATATGAGGTTAGTGAATATAAAGTTTATAATATGTGTGTAGATAAAGCAGTGTATTCGGAGACGCCACCTCATATCCGCGAGTTCCGCCAGAGAGGAAAGGGCCCCAATGGCGGCTGTAATATGAGGTTAGTGAATATATAATAGAAAGTTTATAATATGTGTGTAGATAAAGCAGTGTATGTAACTGTACATAATTAGGCATTAAAACACTCGTGTGATACTATTATGAAACTCATTTCATTCGTTTCATAAACCCACACTAGTATTTTAATGCCTTGAAAGGCATTTATGTAGCAGTCACATAAACTACTATTAGTTTTTAAGTTTATAATATATATATGTATGTTATTTCATATTTCATATTTCATATTTCTTTATTTCGTAAATGCACGGATACATTACACGTCAAAACATTTTAAAGATAAGATTAGCACTTATTATTAATTACATTTTCCATCATTGATAATGGGAAAAATGAAAACATTCAAATCATACAATGTCAGATTAAATTGAATAATAAATAACAATAAATTTAAAGTAGGTAAATTAAAATTAAATGTCACAGAATTCACGAATATCATAAAAAGCATTATTAATTAACCATTTCTTTAATTTCCTGTAAAATGAGTTATTATTTTCTACGTTTTGTATCTCATTTGGGATGGCATTGTAGATTTTGGGACCTATTACATAGCTAATTTTGGTGGACTTGGTTAGTCTGCATTTGGTTGTAGCCAGTTTGCCCCTTTGTCTGTCTCTCAAACATCGCAAATTGTCGGGCCTTAATGGGAAGTGACCAATGTTAGTCCTTACGAATTTTGCGACATTGAATATGTATTGTGACGGAACTGTCATTATGTTTAGAGATATAAACAGGTGTCGAGCCGGTGAGCCGGGAGGGGCGCGAGCTATTGTCCGTACCGCCCGCTTCTGGAGCACGAACGCGCGGCGCCAGTCAGCGGCAAGTCCCCTCCCCACAACTCGAGACTATAGTTGAGTACCGAGTGGAATAGTGCAAAGTAGCTATTTCGTACCTGTGCCTGCGGAAGTATGAGAGACAGACGTTTTAAAGCGAAGCAGACTCCCGACAACTTACTACAAATATTTTCAATTTGTGCATCCCATTTTAAAGCCGAATCGATTGTTACGCCTAAAAACTTAGCGTGTTTTACTTGTGGGAGAACAGTTTCGTTAGCCACGACGGCGAGGGGTCTCGGGGGTCGGCCACCTAAGTTAAAATGGAGAATCTGAGTTTTTGTCACGTTTAAAACTAGCCCGTTGACAGAGAACCAACGAAGTAATTTGTGTACGTCACTAGTAATCAGTTGTTCTAATGTGTCAATATCTTTTGCAACTAGGACGTCACATGCGTCATCAGCAAAAATTAACATATTTCCGTCTACAGCATCTGGTAGGTCGTTGACCTGTAAGAGGAAGCACAGGTTTGCAAGGGACGACCCCTGCGGAACCCCTATATCTACACTGCCTTCGTTCGATTTAACCAGTCCATTATTTAAAACAACTGATTGTTGCCTACTTTTTAAATAATCGACCATGAGTTGTAAAGTTGGGCCACGCAGACCAAAGTGCTCAAACTTAGTAGCTAGCACAGTGTGATCACAGAGGTCAAAGGCACGCGTCATATCGCACAAGAGAATGGCTACATGTGACGATTTTTCCTTAGCTTGCATTATGCTATCTAAAGTTTCGCGAACGACGGCGACGCATGAACGGTGACGTCGATAGGCGTATTGTTTGGCGTGGAGCAGGTTAAATTGCTCTAAATATGTGTACACCCGATTACTTATCCCGGCTTCGAATATTTTAGCTATTGTGGGAATTATGCTAATGGGCCTATAGTTTTTTAGTTCGTCTTTTTTCCCTTTGCCCTTATAAACGGGAACAACTTTAACCTTTTTGAGTATGTCAGGATATATTCCTAATTTTATAAATTCATTAAAAATGCTAGTTAATTGCGCAATAACGAACGGTAGTGCAACTTTGAGTAACTTAGTTGATGTATCAAATAAATCGCAGGTGTTTTTGGATGCTATTTGTTGTGTTATAATTTTGTACAATTCATCTTGGCTGAAATGGGTTAATTTGATGGTAACGGGGCTTGGACTTGACGAGTTGCATAATAGTGATTTTGCTAGCTCGGCTATGTTAGTCTGTAAGGTATTTGTAATATGGGCCTTGTTGCCTGATTTACATTTTAAATAAATAAATACTTAAGTTACTCTATGGTTTCCTAGCTAGCTTAGTGCTGCACTCTGGCGGCAGAACATTGCAGTAATACCCCCTATTGGGATGCCATGGGGATTACATTTACGCAGGCGTAGTCACGATATATAATTATGCTATTAGAATTCTAAAGTAAATATTTCATGGTACATCAATCCACACCGAACGCACAGAAAATCCCAATTACGGTAACGATAAAATTGGATTCACACCTCATTGGTCCACCCATTTCCTAGACACCTCTTGATTGGTAAACCGCTCTCCAAACGCTCCATGATTGGCTGAAATATATTCTCAGATCCTGATTGGTGGGAACGCCGGTTGCATTCAAAGCAACAATGTTGACAGTTAACGAGGTAAAGTTCGAATGTGGAATATAAACAATGGTCGTTCATGAGGACAAAAACGGTGATTGGCAGGTTTTTTTAGCTTTTATTTACTCTTGGAGTAACGATGTACATAAATAACTGGTAATGAAGTCCTGGAAAGTCTCGTCTATTCTATTGACGGCTTTATACTAGCACATAATACTTAGAAACTAAGTTTTAGATGGTTTTAGGATCTACAGAATGCTTAACAAACTTGATGTTTATTGTTTACCGACATTTTGTTTCGTCGAGTAAATAACTATGACAAGTTATGTTTTCAGTTGGTAGCAGAGATAACTGCAATGTTAAGTTTGTATTTCAAGCTTAGGCAGGTACAGTCAACCAAGCTATTAGCTTGGGACCCATGCATACATTTTTTTTAAATTAAGTATACTTACCTATTCGTATTCATACGTACCTACTTATGATAATTTTTATACTAGGCTGTTTAATAAACGTTATAACATTATGTGACTCATTCTTAAAGCTAAGAAAAAGATTTTACACAAAAAAAGAAATGTAAATTTAACCGTCTGTGACTAGGGGAGCATAGGTCGTAAAGCAAGCGACGCCTGGGGCGAAGCGTAGCTTTGTTGGGAGCTACGGGCAGTCCTTTTATATCTGATTTATGGCACTTTAATAATAGCATAAGCATTTGATTCGATTATGAAAATATAGTGTATATTTTATTATATGACGTTTATCTTTTACACCTTTAGTTTTACTCAAGCTTTGCTTTGATTTGGACGATTGTTCAAGTTCACGGACAAGATGTGTTCTTGACTAAAAACTAGGGATATGATGATGGTGGGCTCTCGACGAGTGTGTACAGCCGACATTAGGTTTGCAGTGGAAAAGAGACATGGAAAACTTTTTTAGTAAGTGTCAGTTAATATTATGCGACTTTTCTGTGGATATTATTAGATAAACAGAGTTTCAAGCCTAATTTTCGTACTTTATCCTTATAGTTTACGTTAAAACCTTCTACTTAAAATTTATATTATGATGAAACTCATAGAAAAATGTATATAGGTAATCGCCAGATCTGCTTGGCCAGATGGCTGTCCGGCCTACGTAACACGTGTCCGATCCAACGCCATTTCCTTTCAAGGATTTCCCGTCCTATGGATTTCTGTATTTAAATTTGTGTAATATTTACAGAAAAAACGCCGATTTCCCGAACATTTTTGATCCAATAACACGGGTTATGCGCCACAATAACCATAACAATAAAATTAGAGTGAACATTCTGCACACCGGCTCTCGTACAGCACATTTTTGACTGATCAATCTTGATCCTTATGTTTTTACAATAAGGTTTATAAATCGTCAGTTGACAGATGATACTATGTAACTGAAGAACAGTTAGCGCCTTAAGTCCGTTATGTCTTTTTGGCCTACGAAAATTTTACTAAATGCAAGATGTAACAAAAATAGTGGGGATCCGTTTAAAGGTATCTCCGGTATCGTGGTTTGATTGGGAAAAAGTAGAAGAATAATTATTTAGACACGAAAAAAAATTTTGGGTTTTGTATGAAGGGTTGCCGACTACGACGATCTGCCCCATAAAAAAATATCGGGATCCTATCTCATCGCATAATAATTAATTGTCATAATGTAATGTTACGCATAAATCTCTTTTCGCATATTTTTTCTCCAGCTGAAACAGAAAGTATTTTCGAAAATATTTTGCATAGGTTGTGTAGAACAGGGTAGGTTAGGTTAGGTTTGTGTTATAATTTTTCAGAGTTGTTAATATTTCCAGCACAATAACAATTACGCGAAATGAGTGTTATGCGTAACATTACATTAGGGCAATCAATTATTATGAGACCCAATATGGACCCAAAAATATCGTCAAAAGATATTTCTTCTACCTACTTTATCCTAATCACAACATGATACCGAATATGCTCTTAATCGGATCTCTACTACTTTTGTTACAGCCTGTATGCTGGTCTTACTCAATATTTTTCAGTTATTTTTGAGTGATAATATGATGTGTAGCATCAAATATCCAATATTTAAAAATATAGAACAACAAACGATGATACAATTTGATGATTTGATACACGACGGCACGTTTTTGTGATCATAAGCTTTGTTTGAAAATATATAACGTAAGAAAACGTTTAAAATATCCACTCGAGTTTTTTTAAATTCTTTTACTTTTAAATATCAGATCTCTGTTCATGAGTTACGAAGCGAGGGTCTTGACAAACGGTATAACTTTTCGTGGATGTGAAAAATGCACCCCAAAAACGTTTAATAAGTGCGCGTGAGAGAGGGAGGGTTTTTTAGGAGAACAATTAAAAATCTTATGTTAGGCTAGATAAATATCAGTGCCAAAAAAATCAAAACGTTACATAGACTTATAACGAATTCCTTGACAAATTGTGTAACGGTAGGTACAGTCGACTTCAAAGAGATGCATCCACTTTTTTACTTTATTACAATGCAGTAAGGTGAAAAAGTGGATACTTCTTTGTAGTTGACTGTACGTGATGAGGAATGGAACAATGACATTGATTTTTTATTCACATATAGGTATTCATAAAACTTAAACATAAAAACTGTTTATTACAGGCGACTTATTTTACCTATAATAAATCGACACTACTTCAATAAATTTGGTTAACATTGATAATGAAACATAATATTATATCTATTTATTATAATCCGCTTATTGATAACACATATCAATGAATGTATTTGTATACAGCAAGATGAAGTTACTTACGGCGCGATTAGGTAAATGAATTAGAGATTCACTAGACATGAAATAGTAAAGATATGTGACGTTCCACGGCAAAAGGTACATTATGGTGGCTGGCGCTTACGTCGCATAGCGCTGCAACAATATTATTGCGGCGCCATAAGGTACCTTTTGTCGTGGAACGTCACATATCTTTACTATTTCATATCTAGTGAATCTCTAATTCACTTCCCGATTCGCGCCGTTACTCTTATTTATACGATATAGCCTTATCAATACAAATAGATCGAACACTTCAAAAATGTAGGTATGCGCGAATCTTCATCACTTTTCTATCTATTTGTACTAAGGTTCAATAAATAGTTAATTAACTAGAGAAAAATGTAAAAATTATACTTAAGGTAACCCCAAACACGGGGGCCACGGTGCACACCTTTTTGGAAGTCAGCAAAAAATATAATAGAGTCCGTCTAAGTATAAATAAGGGGTCTCTATTGGTTCCCATAAATTTATGGTTCCGATTTTTTCACTCCATAACGTTTTCCATCACAATTTTTATTAGTCATATTGTCAATAGTCATAAATTTTAACAATATAAATTGCAGTTCCGATTTTTGCAGGTCATTATTATTGTTAGTCATAAAATTTGTTACTCATAATATTCAAAGTCCAGAAGGTATACCATTACATAATGTTGAAGGCAATAAACTTGCTTGCAATAATCGTTGTAAGGTCTTTTATCACAGGTTATAATGATAAGTAGGGGCTGTATTGCATTCCCTAAATTTTAAGTTCCGATTTTTTTAGACCATAACGTTTTCCATCATAATTTTTATTAGTCATATTGTCAATAGTTATAAAATTAAACAATACAAATTGCATGCTTGCCTACCTACCTGGGGATTTTTTTTTACTTACTGATTTCCCCTCCATTTCTTATTTTTCATGTAGTTTATTAAGCCATTTCGACCCGCCAACAAGTAGACGGAGCCCCGCCTATTTCCGCTCTTAGAGACACAAGGTAACTAACGAACCTACCTGAGGAAACAGATTTTTTATTGTTTGGCTTACTGATTTCCCCGCCATTTCTTATTTTTCATGTAGCTTATTAAGCCATTTCGTCCCGCCAACGAGCCGACGGAGCCCCGCTTCGCGGGGCTCCTATTTCCGCTCTGAGGGACACAAGGTAACTAACAAACCTACCTGAGGAAACAGATTTATTTTTTCTTTATACTTATGATGTTATTGATTTGGTTTCTTAGACGTAATTCACTTTAGTCATTAAAAATGGGGGTCCCTTTGTTTGACATAATTATTGAAAGTCATCATGTTTAATATTATAGCTCCTAAATATTAGAATACTAGAGGATATTATTTTCTGACTATCGAAATTCGAAACAGTAAGTTTATGGGAAACAAAGGGATGACATTAAGAGCGCTCTTACATGAAAAGTCGAAATAATGCAAAATTGATGATACTAGTCGACGAAATTCAGGACTTTGCGCTCATTATTAGAAACAATGAGTACGTGTTCCAGTAAAAGCGTCTTCTTATCTTTATAAATATCGTTGTAAATATTAGAAAAAGGACTTATTAAATTAGAATTGATTTTTTTTCTGATGGTCGTTTCCGAAAAACCCCGTGAAGCACTGAATGGCGAGCTCTTATTTGGAAATGTTGAGAATTTTACTCTGCTAAACCTGGCTATTTTGTATTACTAATACCCTGTACTTTAGGCATATCAAACTATATTTTTCCTACATACCTTTGAGAAAGAGAAAATCAAAGTAAAACGAACTCGATTTTCTCTCCGAAACAAGTGTCAATTCCTACGAAAATCTACTTAATATCGAAGTCATTTTCATACTCAAGCAATCTGCAACGTTTGCTTATACTGTTGGTATACATTAGTGTTTATGAAATTCTACTATAATTTTTTGGCAATTTTTTGAAAACTACTCTATATTACCGATGACGCGCGCTGCGCCAGCTCAGTGCCGCGGCAGAGCTTGTAGAGGCAGGACGTGTGTCGGTCGGCTCCGCACATTTTCAACGGCGACGACGAGGTTTTTTATCATTGTGTGCGGCGGGTGCCGTGTAAAACGCTATACTGTGTGCGTGTAAACCGCAACGAGAGACTTTGATCCTAGCACCGTTTTTATAGTATTATAATTTATAATGGTACAGTTTAATAAACTACCGGACAGGATTAAAAATATTTGAAACGACCTGACATTCTATATGTATTTATTTGACTGAAGATAGTTTGACTCAGGGTCTGATGATGGAGCCGGAAGGTGGTCACCGGTATCAATCAACCATGCAACTAAACCACTTCGTGTTTAGGCTCGTTTTATTCATCTCAACAAGATCTTTGACACAAGATAGTACTCAGGGTCTGATGATGGAGCCGGAAGGTGGTCACCGGTACCAATCAACCATGCAACTAAACCACTTCGTGTTTGGGCTCGTTTGATTCGGCTCAAGAAGATCTTTGACTTAAGATAGTACTCAGGGTCTGATGATGGAGCCGGAAGGTGGTCACCAGTACCAATCAACAATGCAACTAAACCACTTCGTGTTTAGGCTCGTTTTATTCGTCTCAACAAGATCTTTGACTTAAGATAGTACTCAGGGTCTGATGATGGAGCCGGAAGGTGGTCACCGGTACCAATCAACCATGCAACTAAACCACTTCGTGTTTGGGCTCGTTTGATTCGTCTCAACAAGATCTTTGGCACAAGATAATACTCAGGGTCTGATGATGGAGCCGGAAGGTGGTCACCGGTACCAATCAACCATGCAACTAAGCCACTTCGTGTTTAGGCTCGTTTGATTCGTCTCAACAAGATCTTTGACACAAGATAGTACTCAGGGTCTGATGATGGAGCCGGCAGGTGGTCACCGGTACCAATCAACCATGCCACTAAACCACTTCGTGTTTAGGCTCGTTTTATTCGTTTCTATAAGATCTTTGACACAAGATAGTACTCAGGGTCTGATGTTGGAGCCGGAAGGTGGTCACCGGTACCAATCAACCATGCAACTAAACCACTTCGTGTTTAGGCTCGTTTGATTCGTCTCAACAAGATCTTTGACACAAGTTAGTACTCAGGGTCTGATGATGGAGCTGGACTGTGGCCACGGGTACCAGTCTACCATGTAACTGAACCACTTCGTGTTTGGGCTCGTTTGATTTGTCGCAACAAGATCTTTGACACAAGGTAGTACTGAGGGTCTGATGATGGATCCGGAAGGTGGTCACCGGTACCAATCAACCATGCAACTAAACCACTTCGTGTTTGGCTTCGTTCGATTCGTCGCAACAAGATCTTTGACACAAGTTAGTACTCAGGGTCTGATGATGGAGCTGGACTGTGGCCACGGGTACCACTCTACCATGTAACTGAACCACTTCGTGTTTGGGCTCGTTTGATTCGTCGCAATAAGATGTTTGACACAAGATACTACTCGGGGTCTGATGATGGAGCTGATGATGATAGACAGGTACCCGTCGCCACCTTCGCGCTCCATCATCAGACCCTGAGTACTACCTTGTGTCAAAGATCTTGTTGAGATGAATAAAACGTGCCTAAACACGAAATGGTTTAGTTGCATGGTTGATTGGTACCGGTGACCACCTTCCGGCTCCAACATCAGACCTTGAGTACTATCTTGTGTCAAAGATCTTGTTGAAACGAATAAAACGAGCCTAAACACGAAGTGGTTTAGTTGCATGGTTGATTGGTACCGGTGACCACCTTCCAGCTCCATCATCAGACTCTGAGTATCACCTAGTGTCAAAGATCTTGTTGAGACGAATCAAACGATCCTAAACACGATGTGGTTTAGTTGCATGGTTGATTGGTAATGGTACCTTCCAGCTCCATCATCAGACCCTGAGTACTGTCTTGTGTCAAAGATCTTGTTGAGACGAATCAAACGAGCCCAAACACGAAGTTGTTTAGTTACATGATAGACTGGTACCCGTGGCCACCTTCCAGCTCCATCATCAGACCCTGTGTATCTTCAGTGTCAAAGATCTTGTTGAGACGAATCAAACGAGCCTAATCATGTTACTACATGGTTGATTGGTATCCGTGACCACCTTAATCATCATCAGATCCTCAGTACCAGTTCGTTTTTAAACCCTCGTTGATACAAACTTTACAACCTATAGGTACCAAATGCAATGACGAAACATGTAAATAAGCGAGTAGGTACCTATAATTTCTTTCGAGTAATATACCTTCATAAGTACAAGTATGGGGCTATTCATAAATTACGTCGTTTCAAATGGGAGGAGTGGGGGGGGGGTCTGGACATCGGATGATGGTAACATGACGTAGGAGGAAACAGATTCATCCGAAGCTTGATTTTTGGATGATTTGAGGGGGGGGGGGGGTCAAAAATCGTCAGAAATAGATGACGTAATTTATGAACAGCCCCTATGTACATTTGCACTGCATTTAGTATTTTCGTACTTACCAAATAACAGTTTTAGAACTTTAAAAGTTAAGTACAGTTAGTGTTGTTATGGTTGATTTCAATATGCTTCGCGAAGGATCAAGAATGTTTAATCCATCATTGTAGTGCGAGTGTGGTAGAAGGGATCGGCGTACTGAGCTCGCACGGCCTGCCGCAGCGCGTAAAATACCTAAACTCGCTCAACGCCGAAATGTAATAGCGCTCTTAAAACGATATGATTAACAACCATTAGTCCGATAAAATATATGCCTTAAAATATTTCTGAATAATTATTGATATAAGGTGTATTCGGGTATTACCGAATGTCGGATAATTCCGAAATTCAGATGAAAATCACCCTTAATTCCATCATAATAAAAGTCTCTTTTCGGAATCATCCGACAGTTTTCGACATTCGGAATTACCCGAGTAAACCTTACCTTTGAATGTAATACTCATCAATTTTATAACTCTTGTGATTATAGCGTTTAATATTATAGATGTTTAACATTATAACTATGAAACGTTATACTTAACAAAAATTATGACTATTGATGTTTATGTCCATAAATTATATGGATATCAATTTCTGACTATCGAAATTCGAAACAATAAGTTTATGGGAAACAAAGGGATCCCATAAATAAGCTAACACTACACCAGCTCTGAAGAGTCTGAAGTGACAAAGTGCTGCAGTGCCACTATAAACTTTTTATTTTCTATTTTCTAAGGAATTTAGTGATGCTTCCATACAGCATGTCACTGTAAAGTCTTAGCAGAGTTGATTTGATTGACAGCTCATTCATTAAAATCAGCTGCAAAGTTACTCAAGGAGCTGTGTAAGTACCTATTAATATTATGAAATTTAACGTTAACAGTTTTTTTGTAACATAATATAAGTATATTAAATGTTGTAACTATAACTATAACATTTACAAACATCCATAAATAATATTTTCATAATATTAATATAAATGCCTTTGAAACTCAGTCAATACAGCGGACTAAAAATAGTTTAGATCAATGCTTTCAAATAACGTCACTAGATGACGTCACCGCGGCGCGCGCAACCTGTTCCGCTATTTGAGCAGCGTTTGCAACGACTCCGTGGCGCAACGGTAGCGCGTCTGACTCCAGATCAGAAGGTTGCGTGTTCAAATCACGTCGGGGTCAATTGAAATCTTTTTGTATTTTTTTTTGTTTTTTATATTTTTATCGAACACTTTTTTTACGAATGTAATTAATAGGTATTTTTTTTACAACAATAATAAAAGTTGTTAACGTTATACAAATACGTATTAACATGAAGAAAGGAAGAAAGCAATTGTTACAATTTATTATTATTATTATAATGCAATTCAACTTGTATGTGTATTACCTACATCAAAATAAAATTTATTTAAAAATTACCAACAGTTACATTATGAATAAAACATAAACATGCTTATGCTTACACATTAACATAAATTTTATGAGTAGATAGTAAACTTACTGCTAAATAGCCTTATTTGGGGTCAACAGAAAACATAATAAATGTTAATAATTCAATAAATTATCTAAAAAATAATTATCATAATTTATAAAAGCAAGCTTACAACGAAAGTGTTAAAAAATCAAAATTCAAATAACACTATAAAACATAATCACATCACATGTCGTAAATTCCACAATTAGGTACCTATACATTATACAACCTTGTCATGTTACTAAGACAAAGTTGTAAAACATGTTACTCACAACAACACCATAAAAGTTAGAACATCTTACAAAGCACTGAATAAAAAAAACATACGCTTGAGATAAATGCAAGTTAGTTGCGATCATTTAAGCGCGGCATACTTTTGTTTAAGTGCTAGAGAAATTCGACTTTATTGTAATGTAATAAGAGCCAGGGTCATAAAATTAAATACCATTAAGGCTTTAGTTATTCATAGGATTAAACTTTATGATTTTTCACAATAGATGTTTCGACAGTTTAATATTGTTTACGGTGTGTTAAGAAAATGATACATTTTAACGCAAAAAATTGGATAAAGAATCTTAGTAATAAAAATTGTATAAAATTGTGAGAATAGTTGGGTATGGGGCTATTCATAAATTACGTCATTTCAAATTAGGGGGGGGGGTCTGGACATCGGATGATGGTAGCATGACGTAGGAGGAAACGGGGTCATTCGAAGCATGATTTTTGGATGATTTTAGGGGGAGGGTCAAAAATCGATGACGTAATTTATGGACAGCCCCTATGTGGAATGTTTTATTTATTGCTACCTATTAGACGTGCTCAGTAGCTACGACCATCGATTTTAATAATACGAGTAGATGTAAATAAACCGGTTGGTTCGAGAGGGCCTCCCGAGAACATCGAAGTTCGCAAACAGCGGGAATTTTTCTCTTTTACTCCAATTAAAGCGTATTTTAAAGTAACAGAGAAAGTGCCCTCAATTTTTCAACATTATACGAGTTCCTCTGTTCTTAGTAAAATTGAAGCTTTCATTTTAAAACGACAAGCTTAAATTACAATTTGCTGGGAGATCGAGCGAGCTTTGCTCGGAAAACATATTAAAACTCAAAAATGCGCGTTTTCCCAGAGATAAGACCTGGCTAGATCGATTATTCGCCCCCGAAAACCCCCATATACCAAATTTCATAGAAATTGTTAGAGCTGTTTCCGCGATCTTATATTTATACTCGTATAACAAGAATTGCTCTTTTAAACGTATAAGATATAACATGGCATGAACTCCACAACACGAGTAAAATGTATCTGTCTGTTATGTTAATAATTGTTACACAAAGAAACCGGTCAACCATACCAAAGAGAATAGATAGTATAGAGGGGTCCTGTCATAGTAAATTTTGTAGTCACAGTAAATTTACTGCCATCTATCGACACACTACTAAAACTCAAAATGAATACGTATAAAATTATCAAAAAAAATATTTATATGGATAAATGATTTTATTATTTTTATATCATTTTGACCCATGTTCATTCACTGATATCTATGTGTTAAAATTGTTAAATATGAAACGGTGTTGTCACGCCATCTAGCTGAGCATAGGCCAAAGGTGTGTGCGCCATCTATCCGAGAATGACATTTTCTTGATTTCCGAGGCACGTTTTTTCCTTAGACTTTATTCATCTTATACGAAGTTACATATGTCTTTGACCATACTATTGCAAAATATTAGCTCAATCGCAAAGGGGCTGTCCATAAATTACGTCATCGATTTTTGACGATTTTTGACCCCCCCCCCCCCCTATAATCATCCAAAAATCATGCTTCAAATGACCCCATTTCCTCCTACTTCATGCTACCGTCATCCGATGTCCAGACCCCCCCCCCCTAATTTGAAATGACGTAATTTATGAATAGCCCCAAATCGGGAAGTGGGTAAAATTTAGCATTCAAGATTTGACCCTAACTAACAAACTTACATTAACAGGGTTTTAAATAAAAGCTTGTAAAAACAAAAACATAGACAAAAGCGGTGTCGAGAGTAGACGGCCTTGCGGGGTCTAGATTATAGGACCTGTTAGGATTAAGTAATAATAGCAAATATACTAGTTTTTACTTTAGACGTTAGCCAAAATACTAGCAGATAGTATGATATGTGATGTATTATGTTAGAATAGCATACGAATCGAGTGAATTTAACTTGATGCCGTTGACAGCTAAACGGAAAAAGAATTCCTTTACCTTTGATACCCAAACAAAACATTTTTTTTTAATTATTAACAGTAGGTTATGCCGTAGTATAAATTTTTGTCAAGGTATTTCTTGGCCACCTAAATGTGTTTTAGCATAGAGAAAAAAAATACCTACATAGAGTGCTCACTCCTGCCTTCCCGGTGCAAAGGTGCCCATGATACTATAATAATATCTTGTGAGATCATGGCATCAAAACTAAAATATACAATCAATAGAATAATGAAATCCCATTCATCCGTTCCCACAGTCCACCGCCACCGCAATGAGTTGCGGTCAAAGATATAATGGGAAATTCTTATTCTTATTTGTGAGTCCGTTTTTGTCATTAGAGTGACAATACCATTACTATCATCATCATCTTCTCAATGTATATACTACTTACCTACTCCGTTGGCTCGGCGACCCAAAATGAGACTTGGCCTCCGACACAAGACAGCGCCACTTTTCTCGGTCCTGTGCGAACCCTCACCAATTGTTGACTCGAAGTTCGCGCAGATCCGCCTCCACCATGTCACATATTTTAAGCCTCACTAATACCATAGAGAAATATAGTAAGAATAGACGGAGTGCTCACTCCATACATCAGTTTTGGTACCAAAACGACTGTTATTTTCGCAGTCGACATCTAGCATCGAGTAGCAGAATTATCAGTACCGCTACTTGATACTAGAATGTTCTAGTGTCGCGTCGCGACTCACGAAAATTGCATTGAACAAAAATTTACAACTAATATTAAAGGCAAAAGTCGTTCTCATAACTCTTGTCTACCCAGTATCTCAGCTAATTTCCTCAGTCTGATCCCTGGAGCGTGAAATATCTTAGCTCGCACCTGCGCCTGCATCAAGGGGCTCGTGGGAAACCATATTCAACCGTGACACATTTCTCCAAACATTTATACAAATATAAATAATTTATTTTATGAAAGTGAGTAAATATTAGAAATGCGCTGGTGACCTAGCGGTAACAGCGTGCGAGTCGTGCGACCCTGCAATCCGGAGGTCGCGGGTTCAAACCCCGGCTCGTACCAATGAGTTTTTCGGAACTTATGTACGAAATATCATTTGATATTTACCAGTCGCTTTTCGGTGAAGGAAAACATCGTGAGGAAACCGGGCTAATCCCAATAAGGCCTAGTTTACCCTCTGGGTTAGAAGGTCATATGGCAGTTGCTTTCGTAAAAACTAGTGCCTACGCCAATTCCTGGGATTAGTTTCCAAGCGGACCCCAGGCTCCCATGAGCCGTGGCAAAATGTCGAGGTAACGTGAGGAAGAAGAAGAGTAAATATTAGAAATGATCATTATGTTACATAAAGCGCGTCATAGACATGTCACGCTATTTCCTTTTTTTTAGACGTGAGTGACCCGTTTTATTACCTATAAAATATCAATGAAAATACTACTGGATAACGACGGGTCTGTATAAGCATTCAAATCATAAAGATTTGTACAAAAAGGCAACGGGGTGTCATCAGCTTAATTAAGCATATTTCCTTAAAGCCAACTCACACTAACGCAACGACAAATTCCTTGCCCTACCACAATTAATTTTCAACCGTAACACTATCAATATACGATTGCATTTCCAATGCACATGTTTGACAGTTTAGCTTTTATTTTATTTGACATTTATATGAGCATTCCCACAATTAAGTTTAAGAGTCGGTTCAAAAACTAATAGCTACCGGAAGTTGGGTAACGACTTTCCTTTCGGGATGTGCAGTCAGGTGATTTGAGGCATTTAGATAATTTTGAGTGATATGACCCGTTTTATATATGTGTTTAACGAGTGCTTGCCTTTTGGTTCAAAACTGCACCATTAAAGTGCACTCCCTTAAGGTACCGCTTCGATTCAGATTTCACTACGGAAATGTACTTAAATGCTAGAGAAAGATGCTAATTTTAGGATTCCGTAATCATAATAATGGAAAGGAAAGAAATACACCTTTCTACTAGTTTAGCCATCATCATCATCAATATGGTTGGTTTTTCTGAAAGTTTTTACATTTTTGTTATTCATAAATGGCAGATATTTTTGCACTTCTTATCTGTTTGTTTTAAAACACTAAAAATCTTATTATAATCAATCGGTAGTACCAAAAGACGTAGTCTCCCAGATGCGTGTAAAGATAATATATAAATCTATCATATTTATAGATTATGATTAAAAACGTCGTAGAGAAAGACCGAGTAATAGCAACCGGAGTACAAGAAACGTTCGAAGAGATAGTTATCACTGACAAAGATATATTTGCTTTGTTCTATCACAAAATTGATAATACGTAGTAAGTTGAAAACGATACGCGCGGGTTACTTTGACCCTAAGGTTAACTTTAATTCAGATGGTTAACATTGTTTTGTAGTGTTAATTTTCTTATTCTGTTGATTTTGCAGTTTGTTAGCAGTAATTATATTCTTTATCGTAAAAAATCTATTGGAAAAGTGATAATTAAATTAAGGATCATCATTGGACACCTCCTTAGCATAGTCCAATAATAAATAACAATTCAGCCTATATAAGTCCCATTGCTGGGCACAAGTCTCCTCTCACTATACCTACTCGTGTTCCAACTTTCAATCCGGAGGTCGCTGGTTCAATCCTGGCTAGTACCAATACAATGAGTTTTTCGGAACTTATGTACAGTCACCTGCAATAATATGTTACTCTTCGAAGGCCGCAAAATTATGTGACACGCTCTTATGGCTCTACAAATAAGATCCTGTCAGATATTTTTGCGGCCTTCGAAGAGTAACATATTATTGCAGGTGACTGTACGGAATATCATTTGATACCCCTAGCTTTTCTGTAATGGAAAACATCGTGAAGAAACCTGCATAAATCTGCGAAGATATTCAAAGGTGTAATAGTCCCAAAACCACATCATAGTCCAAGAAATACTAAAATTTCTACCAATTTTTTTCTCGTTAACTTAGATACCTACCTTGCGTCTTACATTTCCAAGGCATCTTACCTTCAAAGCCTTATTACCCAAGGGTTCCAATAAGCCACAAAAACTAAGAAGCCTGCAATGTGCCATTACTGTATTGCTCCATTAGAAGATTGCAGGCCGCAGGCGGTTCGGTTGCACTAAGGCGGTTCAGGTTCACACATTGAGATTGTCAGCCGCCGTGAGCGGAGCGACATATATCAAAGTTTAAACCTCCTTCTTCATAAAACTTTACAAGCTTCAATAAGTTCATTTATGTTTTATCACTGTCTTACAAATACAAAAGTCAAAGTGACAGATTAAGATAAATGATTAATAGCTAATTGAGGCTTGTAGCGCGTTTATGAATTACACCATAAAGTTATAAAATAGTCAATGAAACATCATGATGGCGATATTTTATTATACAAGTATAAGTTATGTTGGCGATGTTTTATTCTATTTTACTATTACTTTCCATTTTACAGCCACCATTTTATATTTTAAAAAAACAAACCAATAACTTACAATTAACAGGTTCAGATAAATTTGTTTCATTTATCATTTATATTCTGAAAGTGGGTCATTGTTTATCTATAAAGTGTTTAGAAATTCATACCTTTCCGCTCTAGCTAGGGCGTTTTACTTTCATGTTATAATTTTATTTGTTATATTATAATTATAATTTATTTAGTTCATATAGATTGTCTAAGACCTTTTTTATTTAGTCCATTTAATCTGTATTATTTTTGTGGTGTGTGTATAATCTGCTCCCGGTTCGGATCAGTGTCAGAAAACTCAGAAATTAAGATGTACGAATGTAGAAATTAAGGCTTATTATAAGTACCGGTGGCCAGCGGTGACTGCAAGCTCGATCGCAGTCCATCTCGCTCGGACTTATGGATTGGTGTGATAGAGAGAGAATGCGATAGAGTTCATATGCAGGAGACCAGATTCTGTCAAGCACTGATTCAAAATTTCACGAGTTACACATTATTAACTATAACACGGGACTTAATCGGGTATAATTAATTTTTAATATTTGCCTCTGACGTCGACGTTGGAGGTGGAGGTAAATTAATAGGTATATATTCAGAATCTGTCATTTTAGCAAATTTCGGTGACGCCGATAATAAACTTAGAATAAATGCGTTGTATTATTATTTATTTATTTTAATCTTTATTGCACAATACATGAAGGTACAAATGGCGGGCTTAATGCCTTAAGGCATTCTCTACCAGTCAACTAATGGGTCAAACCAGAAAGATTAAATAGGTGCAGTGTCTTTAAAGTAGAAGATAAAGAATAAAGAAGGTTGTATGTGATAAAGAAGACACGATTTCTCTTCAAACCCCTAGTTTATTAGGAGGTAATCTTCTAGTAAAGGTATCTAAAGGTCTGGAACAAGTTAACACCTAAGCTAAGTATGCCAGTAACTCAGCGACTGGTCGTGAGAGAAAGCCGTGCGATACCGAAGGGCGAAGCGCTGTGGCACACGGCACACTGTATGCGATTACAGTAACTATTCAAGCAATGAAAAAATAATTTTCTGGAAAAGAAGGTCCCTTATCATCAATGTATTTAATTGATGTTTGTGTTAAAGGCTATATTGAGGCCTCGGATGAATTAGTAGGTAATTAAAAAGTGTTTTTATTTTGTGGTAAAAGTCTTGAAATAAACATTTCCTTTTGAAAAAGCAAAATGTACGTAATAAGCGAATGATATATTGTCCAAGAAGCACATAAGAAGAACGTTGACATATTACAACATTTGTAAAAATATATTACAATTTTTTGAAGTAGCGCAATTATACAGTTACAAAATATTCAAGCTCCATGTATGCTCGAACCTTAGTGTATTCTGCAACTGCGTTATTTGCGCTGTTAACACTGAGTTAAACTAACGGGCGTATAAATTTAACCGTGAGTTAGTGTACTTGTTAATTAGGTCTTTGCTCTTTGCCTGTAGTAGATAGAGAGTGGAAAGCCACAGTCATAATATAGTAGTAGAGAGTTTTCAATGAGCATAAATCACGGAAATATATCTTTAACAACATTTACAGAAAACTCATCATTCAATTGATAAAAAATGTAACATAGTGATCATATCCATACTATGTACTGGTTTATCCACCGTCGCTTTATATTGCACCATAACTTATTGGTATAAAGTTGAAAATTGTATAGGCATTTATAAAGCTCGGTAATGAGCAAAAACACACCAATCGTTGACACAATTATGTGGTTATTTTGAACCTAACTACATGGAAATAAGGTCCACTAAATGTTCAGTAAAGCTGTCACTATGGGGCCGTCTGACTGGTCCCGGACAAGTATTTTTGTATTTTTTGCCCTTTATCAGAGAGTAGTAAATAAAGAAGACTGACAGGCCCCATACAACGTCGCAAGAATCTTCATTGTAGTAGATGTCATTATAATATTTTATGCAACCGTTGTTTAAGAGAGGTCAAAAAAGGCGAGTGGCGTGAGTAACAATTTGAGGCGGAGCCGAAAATTGTTAATAAAGACGCCACGAGTATTACATTAACAACGTTGCATACAATACTTTTTCTACGACCAAGCACTTACTTTGAAATAAAATTGTAAATTCAACAAATATTTTTAATTCAAGAAGTAGCAAAAGTGGAGGGTACGGGCGGGAAAAGAATGAATGAATGAATGAAATTAAAGAAAAAATGTCTATGGTTCACTTATTTGTCAGAGATGAGATTTAAAATAAGGTTGGCAACACTGTATTTAATTCAATATTTTTTAAGTGGTCATTACACGAAGTATCGTAAATTCGCCAAAAAGATACTGCGTGTATGCACAAATTCTTTTGTTGGGGAATAGCCAAATTTTTTTTTCGCGTTTTCTTGAATGGAAAATATTTAGAAGTGGAAAAACATTTTCTCTTTTTGTATGGACGAGTAAGTAACGTAGTATTCTTCCCTCCTAATATATAAATCAATGAAAGATGGCCTTCTCACGCTGTGCGCAGGAGTTCCCACACTACAACGCTATCGCTGCTTACATCATATTATAGCATAGCATTATGCATGTGGTAATTGGGCCTTTCGACGTGATGCATTAACATGCATGTAATATTTGGGCTATGACAATGAATATCTAAAACAGAAATAGTTTCCACCAGCTAAAGCAGTTTTATTGAAGTCTGTTGAAACAAATATACTTGAAAATATTTTTTTTGTTTATAATAATTATACCTAAGTGCGCCATTTAGAAGCGGAAGTTTTTCTTTCCTTCTTTACTTAACTGTCCTACTCTAATATTATTTGGCGCAACCTTTTCCTATTATGCCGACACGTACTTTTTTTTTCATTCTAATCATAGAGTGTTCTTACCTCCTCCATACCTAATAACGTGGAATAATCTAAACCACAACAATAGCGTCATATAATTAGTGACGCGCCCATTCGACAATCGTGAGTATCGTGACAATGTGTCGTTGTCGATCTAAATTACCGTTCTGACCGTGTCATCGGACAGTAACGTCACTAATGACTGTCACTATTCCATTGATGTTCATGACTTGGGACGTTTTATGACACGTGACCAGGGACAGGAACCGGTTACCTTAACCGGGGTTTTTCATAGGGTTATTTTAGAGGTGTTTATAAAAACCCCTACCATAACGGTAACCGCTTAATAAGGTAACACTTTGATTCGGTAACCGTATCAGATCGAGTTAACCTCTGTTACCGGTAACCGAAATAAAAACCCAGTCTATTCAGTTACCTCATTATGAGGTTTTTGACCAGTTCAAACGATTGTAATCTTTACGCACACTTAAATTCAACTTATTATTGAATAACCGAGGTTGGCATGGGCGGTCTATGAAGCATCCAGCACAAACAAGTTTTTTTGCCTTTCCTTTCCCATACAACCATTTCCAGTCGCCGTTACGACGCGGTGTTGACACATCTTGTGTCGACACCGTCTGTTTCGGTCACAATTCCAGTCGCAGAGTCGTCGCCGTGTCGACACAGTTACCAGAAATGGGGAAGGGTCGACACATGACACAAAGTGACATAAAGTGTGGTCGCCGTGTGCACACATTGTTTCGGGTTTGCGACTACTTTATGCCAAAATCATTCGTTCATTCGTTCATTTTGTTCCTGTCAAATGGAAACTGTCAGATGGAAAAATACTTAAATAAAAATAAGTGACATTAATACGCCATCTCTAAAACGGATTACAAGACGTAATTATATATTGTTTGCATTTATATTACAATAGGACTTAAATTATTATGGGGAATTAAACTGCTCGAGTGATTTGATAAACTAAGTGTAATATAATCAACGCGCCACCACATTGTTTTAGTTTAGCCGGAAATGAAATTGTTTACTTCTCAGTGCCTGTGTTCATAACTATATTATTTGAAGCATTTTTAGTACTTCGATGCGTATACTGTACTTAAATAACAGAAATAACGCTTTACATACTACGAAACTTGTTAATTATGATGTATAAATATGGTTTAAGGCTGAGAAATATTGCAGTCACAAAGTAGTTGCAATGTTTCGACTTTGTGTCGACTCTGTGTTGACACATGACACGCGCTGTCAAAAGTAATAACAAAGTTACTGGTATGTTACTGGATTTGCAAAATGGCTCCTTGTATTGATTTGTTTTCAGATATTCTCAAAGTGTAAAAATGCCGTGGTCAGAGATGGGCATTAATCGATTAACTGTTTATTCGACTAATTAATGGAATAAAAAAAGTTAATTCTCAAATTTTAATCGCGATTAGTTTAGTCGACCTAACATAGATTGAAATTGAATTAATCTGAATATGAATCGAATAAATTATCGATTAAATCTCGATTGAAAGTTGACAGGGGGCCATTTTTGTACGTAAAAATAATAGAAATGTCTTGCATGCAGATGGTAGCAAAACACTTTGCCATAAAAGTCGAGATGGGTGTCGATATATAGGTTTTAGGGAGTGCCGATTTCGAAAATAATGACCATTTTGGAATCCGAAATGGCGGCCATGCACTGTGTCATAAAAGTCGTCACCTTTGCGCCGGGGGTAGCGCGGGGAGGCCTCTTTGAGTAGTTTTTATATTCCTTATTTTATTTTAGATATATTTAGGGTTTTAGTTTTAATTTAGTATTATTTATAGATGTATATAGTTCATAAGTTATTTATTTGTTTGTCTACTGTCTTTCTCCTATGGAATAAATCTTAAAGTCGTCATGGATGTCGTTTTATACGTTTTAGGGGGCCCCAATTTTGAAAATGATGACCATTTTGGAATCCAAAATGGCGGCCATGCACTATGCCATAAAAGTCGTCATGGGTGTCGTTTTATAGGTTTTAGGGGGCGCAGATTTCGAAAATGATGACCATTTTGGATTCCAAGATGGCGGCCATGCACTATGTCATAAAAGTCGTCATGGATGTCGTTTTATAGATTTTAGGGGGCCCCGATTTAGAAAATGATGACCATTTTGAAATCCAAAATGGCGGCCATGCACTATGTCATAAAAGTCGTCATGGGTGTCGTTTTATAGGTTTTAGGGGGCGCAGATTTCGAAAATGATGACCATTTTGGATTCCAAGATGGCGGCCATGCACTATGTCATAAAAGTCGTCATGGGTGTCGTTTTATAGGTTTTAGGGGGCGCAGATTTCGAAAATGATGACCATTTTGGATTCCAAGATGGCGGCCATGCACTATGTCATAAAAGTCGTCATGTATGTCGTTTTATAGGTTTTAGGGGGCCGCGCTTTCGAAAATGATGACCATTTTGGAATCCAAAATGGCGGCCATGCACTATGTCATAAAAGTCGTCATGGGTGTCGTTTTATAGGTTTTGGGGGGCGCAGATTTCGAAAATGATAACATTTTCAATTTAAAAATGGCGGCAATGCACTATGTCATAAAAGTCGTCATGGATATCGTTTTATAGGTTTTAGGGGGCGCAGATTTCGAAAATGATGACTATTTTGGATTCCAAGATGGCGGCCATGCACTATGTCATAAAAGTCGTCATGGATGTCGTTTTATAGGTTTTAGGGGGCGCAGATTTCGAAAATGATAACATTTTCAATTTCAAAATGGCGGCAATGCACTATGTCATAAAAGTCGTCATGGATATCGTTTTATAGGTTTTAGGGGGCGCAGATTTCGAAAATGATGACTATTTTAGATTCCACTTTTATGACAAAATACGTAGCCGCCATCTTGGATTATAAAATGATCATCGTTTTCGAATTCTGCACTCCCTAAAACCTATAAATCGACATCCGTGACGACGCAAGTTATCTTTATTTTCAGATCTAACAAATTGCTACAGAATACAAAGGACAAAAAAGAAGCGAGGAGGTAATGAAACAAGCAAAAATACAGATGATTCCTCGACGCAATTGGGTGATTCTTAAATTGTGTCCAGATTTTTTTTGTCATAAAAGTTTTTATTTTTCACATATTACTCTCACAAGTTCCGTGACATTTCGACCTTGTAATTTTTTAAGTAAATGTTTTTGTTTATCTATGTGGATCTCACTAGAATAGTATAATCAATGTATGTTTATATTTGATGAATGAAATAGTAACGCAAAAAAAAATATATTTGTGTCTTATATTCCTGCCGAAGACTTTTATTTTACCTTTTCCTTCTACACAAGTTTGGCCAAGTAATAAGAATTTAGGGCTCTCAATTTTATTTTGACTTCTACAACAGTAAAGCTACGAGGCCATGTTTGGTATCGTTTTCGTATAAATTCGCAGTACCAAATTTAGTCAAGGTATCACATTGACACCATTCCGAAGTAAAAACATATAAACTTATTAAAATACTTTCTTTTAAACTCCTCTTCACGCTTAAACTGCTGAACAGTTTTAATTTAAATTTGGTACACATATATTTTGAGTCCCGAGACAGGATATAATAAGTTATCTCAAAAATCATCCTTTAAAGGTGTGAAATGAGGTGTAGGGGGGAATTCAGAATTGACTTCTTGAAGTTAATACTGTTTAAGTTTAGGTTTGAAGTCATGTTTTTTCATCATTTTTAACTAAATCAAAGATGTAGACCATCCCAAATTTCATATAAATCGGTTCAGCGGTTATTGATTTCCCGTACAAATTTCCACGCCACTTTTCACACCTTCAAGATGATTTTGGTTATAAGATCTATCCTATGTCCTGTTCCGGGACGCACACTATTTCTATACCAAATTTCAACGAAATCGGTTCAGCGGTTAAGCGTCAAGAAGAGTTTCAAAAAAACCCGCCAAGTGCGAGTCGGACTCGCGTATTAAGGGTTCCGTACATTAAGTCCGACTCGCGTTTGACTGCACATTTCTAATAGGTTTTCCTGTCATCTATAGGTAAAGAACTATTTTGTGTATTCAGACGGACATACATACAGACGCACGAGTGATCCTATAAGGGTTCCGTTTTTTCCTTTTGAGGTACGGAACCCTAAAAAGATTTATTTTTATTTTGTGGAATGGTGTCAATGTGATATCTTAAATGGATTCAGCACCCCAGATTTATACGAAAACGATACCAAACACGGCCTAGCACCTTCACTGATATAGATATATCAAGATAAAATTGAGAGCCCTAAATAAACTTTCAAGAGCGGATATCTCAAAAACTATTCAACATATCGAAAAAATTGATTGAATAAACTTGTAACAAATTAAATTAACTTTCATTTTGTATAAGTGGCCATGTCGCTGAGATGCATAGTTTCCGAGATATAATCGAAAAACGGGAAAATGGGACCTTCAAAGCCCCCTCTCTCCCCCCCGCTCAAGGGCTACGGCCGGAGACTTTTGATATGTTCACCTCCTAACTTGTCAAACCGAGTTACGGAGTCAAAAATTGTGTTCCGAGCATTTCCCTCTACAACTTTTGGAGCATTCGTTGCCTGACCTAAGTAGCTTATTGAATTTCTTTAAAAACTTTTCTGTAAAAGGTTGACGGGTGTTGGGTGTTTATATGGTTTCGGTCGATTATTATCATTTGCATTGCCCATGATGACTTACTAGAATTACGAGCACACGAGACACTAATAGTAGTTTGACAAACCTTGGTTTTCAAGAGGTATTTTATATTGACATTTGCTGTCACAAATTTGCTGTCAGATTTAGTCGCAAACCGCACGCAAAGTGCACACAAATGTGTCGACACCTTGTTACGGAAAAGTGTAGACACGGCGACGACACTTTGTTTCGAAACAATTCTAGACACATTGTGTGGACTCTGTTACGACACATCTGACATTTAGTTACCACTTTGTGATTCTGCGACTGGAATGGTTATATGGGTTGTTTATCTTTATACCTACCTGTGTGGTGTGTTCTTATTATAAATTCTCTTTATTCATTTCTCATCTTAAGTTAGGTTATTTATAATATGAATATAAAAGTAAAATATAAAAACACTTACAAAACAATAAAAATTAATATAAACACATTATAAAAAACCTAACCTAGGGTGCCGCCAGCAGCGGGGCAGGGCCCAAGCTACCGGTGGTCAGGGCCGCAGAGAGAGGAACCGGCGGACTATCCGCGCCGTGTCCAAGATCACCGCCTTCTGCATCTGACCCTTGATCCAACCACCTAGCGAGAGTCTCTCAAGATGTTGGTCGAGACTCTTCGCTATTAGACCGTTCACTGAAACGACTATCGGGACAATGATCGTCGAATCAACATCCCACATGGCGGTTATCTCGTGAGCCAAGTCTAGGTACTTACTGGACTTGTCCTTCTCGGCTTTCACGAGATTCTCATCATGGGGGATGGTGATGTCAACGAGCACGGCCCGACGATGCGATCGATCTATTATCACGATGTCAGGCTTATTGGCTACAATAGTTCTGTCAGTTATTATAAATATTATTATATTATAACTAAAAGAATTAAAATAAATAAATTAAATAAGTTCAATAAATTAAATAAATTAAATAAATTAAATAAGTTCAATAAATTAAATAAATTAAATAAATTAAATAAATTAAATAAATTAAATAAATTAAATAAATTAAATAAATTAAATAAATTAAATAAATTATTAAATTAAATAAATTAAATAAATTAAATACTTAAATAAATTAAATAAATTAAATAAATTAAATAAATTAAATAAATTAAATAAATTAAATAAATTAAATAAATTAAATAAATTAAATACATTAAATAAATTAAATACATTAAATAAATTAAATAAATTAAATAAATTAAATAAATTAAATAAATTAAAAAATTTAAATAAGTTAAATAAATTAAATAAATTAAATAAATTAAATAAATTAAATAAATTAAATAAATTAAATAAATTAAATAAATTAAATAAATTAAATAAATTAAATAAATTAAATAAATTAAATAAATTAAATAAATTAAATAAATTAAATAAATTAAATAAATTAAATAAATTAAATAAATTAAATAAATTAAATAAATTAAATAAATTAAATAAATTAAATAAATTAAATAAATTAAATAAATTAAATAAATTAAATAAATTAAATAAATTAAATAAATTAAATAAATTAAATAAATTAAATAAATTAAATAAATTAAATAAACAAATAAATTAAATAAATTAGATAAATTAAATAAATTAAATAAATTAAATAAATTAAATAAATTAAATAAATTAAATAAATTAAATAAATTAAATAAATTAAATAAATTAAATAAATTAAATAAATTAAATAAATTAAATAAATAAAATAAAATAAATAAATTAAATAAATTAAAGAAATTAACATTAAATCCATTAAATAAAATAATTAAATAAATTAAATAAATTAAACAAATATAACAAATTAAACTAATTAAATAAATTATTTAAATTAAATAAATTCATAAAAATAAATAAATTAAATAAATTAAATAAATTAAATAAATTAAATAAATTAAATAAATTAAATAAATTAAATAAATTAAATAAATTAAATAAATTAAATAAATTAAATAAATTAAATAAATTAAATAAATTAAATAAATTAAATAAATTAAATAAATTAAATAAATTAAATAAATTAAATAAATTAAATAAATTAAATAAATTAAATAAATTAAAATAATTAAATAAATTAAATAAATTAAATAAATTAAAAAAATAAATTAAATTAAATAAATTTAATAAATAAAGTCAGTAAAATCAACAAAATATAAATAAAGTAAATAAAATAAACAATTTTTTTAGTATTTTTTTTAGTTCTGACGGCACATCACTAAAACTACTTTAATGTAGCAAACCAGTAAGCAACCGATAATAAAGGTTACCATAACTGAATGAAAACCTGTTAAAAACCCTTAACAAAAACCCTATCGAGATGGGGTTTTGAGATTAACTCGGTTAAAGGTTAGGGTTACCGTTTCAATAAGGTTACCATTACAATCAGGTAACAGTATGATAGGGTTACCGAATGATAAGGTAACCGAATCGATTGGGTTACCGAATTGATAGGATTAAGCGTAAAGAGGGGTTTTCCGGTCCTTGCACGTGACAAATCATATTATAAATGTAATGTGTTTATAATGTTTTAGTTAAAAATATCGCTATAATAAATTGCCCAAGTACCTAAACTGTTACTTATATGAATCCCTATTTTTATTATACAGTTTCACAAATGAACATATGTAGGTAAGTACTTACATCGATTGGCACTCTTATAGAAATAGAAATTATTTATTCTCAGACCACAGATAAAAATATTTTTTTAAAAGATTAACCTTTTTATGCGTTGTACCTCAATATGTCTCCGTCACAAGAACATTGACGTTTTGTTTATTCCATAATGTACAATCAAATCACACGCTCTTGCATAGCGAATTGGCGGTGTCAGTACATACAGTCACATATCTATTGTAGCAAAGCAACTATTCTAATATCAATTTTAATGTGAAAGTCACATGATTCAAATTGTATTGGCAATGGTTATACGTCGATGGTCTTCTGAACCTTTAATTTTACATCTTCGACGATCGTCGGATTGACCGCGGCGTTACCGTTATTCAATGGGGTCATAGATAATTTGGGCTCGCAACAATAACTTAAGTGGGGAAATCGTTGCTTAATAACGTTGTATGCAATTATATATGTCCTACAAAAACTACGTTTCCATGCAACACCTGTCTTTTTGTACGTGTTCAAAATAACAATGTTCTCAAGGTATTAAATATCTACAAAAAAAATCTCGGTGGATATAATGGCGTTAAAGCCATTTCTTTGTATTTTTTTATCTCAGATATGTATTTCTGAGTTATGGATGTTTTCTGTGTAGGTACCTATTTCAGTATCTGTCTACATATTTCTACTATGTATATCGTCGTCTAGTACAAGGTAAATAAGCAAAAACTACGAACCTGTCTTGCTGCAACACCTCAGCCCGCACCCACGGGGCCCCCCACTCCTCCTCCGGCCGCATCCTCAGCAGCCCCGACAGCCACGTGTACGACTTGCTGCGTTTCATCACCTCACCTCACCTCACTACCTCACATCGTTATCGACACCGGCACAACACTATTTGCAATTCGAATTCCGAATCGCCAACACTGATGTTTTGAATTCGGAACACTGTTTTCTTTTTCGAACGTAAGCACTTGTTTTGCTTGTAATTTATAATTGGAACACTAATTTCTTTTTAAGCACTGTTTTGATATTTTACTCACATTCACTGTTACTTTGTTATTGTTTTATCGGCTACCTACACATTTGGCTGCTTTCTATTAAACAATAAAGTAATTTGTACATTGTTAACAACGAAGCGGCAACATCGTGTCAAAATATCAATCAATTTAACTCATTAAAATTTTCAACGGCACTACATGTAAACAAAAAGCTTTTTAAAAACCGTTATATTAATCTGCACCTTACTTGGAAATCTTTACGATCTAAATTGGAATGTAAGTAAAAATAAGTGTTGAATGTAGGTACCTAAGTACACGCCTACGAGTCAAATTGTAATCTCATCGAATAAAATTGACGTTAACGAAAAGAAACGTCAGATTTGACCTCGATTGACCTTTGGGCACAATAAAAATTTAAGAAAGTTACACTGCAGAGTTAAAAAGACTTATTTGACTAAGAATTGCCGCTGGTTATGACATTTTTGAATTAGTCGGTTGTCGCGTTGATGTAGACACCTGTAACCAAAAAAAAAAGTTTTTAAGCTGGTGTTGACATTGTTAGAGATACTGTTGGCATTTGGGCTCGTATGAAAACATTTTAGATGCACATTTCCGGAAAGACGTATGAACTGAAGACATTTAAAATAAGTTATAGGTTTTTACATTTTAAATACTAAAGTTTATAAAAATTATGAATCATATTACAAGGACTTAAATATTATTATGTTTGCTGTATTTTGGGGTAGTTGAACTTTAAGGTTAGCTAAGTAGCTTAGTACTAAGGTATTTTTTAAAGGAAAACAATGTTACAAATATAATTTTAGTAGTAGTAGTAAAATACTTTACGTATTGTACAAAAAGAAACATAAAACTTGAAAGAACACACATCATTAGTACAAAGGGATATCATTTTTATATAGGTAACATTCTGTTTTTGTAATGTTTACAGTTAGAAGGTAGTTTTAACTATAATAGCCTGAGTTTTTTTAGGCATCAGAATTGGAAAATTTACTAGTATATTGTTCTTGAAGTCATTTTAAGTCATTTAAAGCTTTGTCATTTTTTCATACAAAATATGGTACCACATGGCAGCGCTAGTCTATGATGGGTTAAGTTTAATTTTTTAATTTTGGGTGCCCTAAAAACTAGCCCCGTGTCTTACAGACATGAGCCGAGCGGCATCCTATTTGGTGTACCTACCTACCTACTTACGTGTCTTTATTTAATTTGTTGTTGTTTATTTTTTGTATGTTTTTACGCCAAATAAATATTTTCAATTTCTATTTTCATCTGAGATTTTAATGTTTAAAGGAAACAACAACAACAAACAACTTTTGTTGCTAACTTCATGATCTAACCTATTTCACTATTAACTAACTCTTGTATAAATTTACAAGGATAATTAAGTATGAAAGTCGTTTCTAATTAATTTCCTAGTAACTTTCTATAGCTAGCAAAAACACGCCGCTGGCGTTAATGAAGGTAGAACTGCAAGTCAGCTCCGCGTGGGGTCTCAAGCCCAAGTACAGTCGACTTCGGTTGAAAATTATGTTTATCTTGCATCTTAGTATAATGTGAAAAAATAAAGGTATACGGTGGAATATATTATATTAACCGATACTATGACAAGGAGAGATTATTAGAAATTAGAAACAATAACAATCGTTTGATATTTACCAGTCGCTTTTCGGTGAAGGAAAACATCGTGAGGAAACCGGCGCGGACTAATCCCAATAAGGCCTAGTTTACTCTCTGGGTTGGAAGGTCAGATGGCAGTCGCTTACGTAAAAACTAGTGTCTATGCCAAATCTTGGGATTAGTTGCCAAGCGGACCCCAGGCTCCCATGAGCTGTGCCGGGACAACGCGAGGAAGAAGAAGACTAAAAAACAATAGTAATTATACATACATACCCAGGGCAGTAAAGTAAGAAATTTCTATGCTTCGCTTTTTTATTTACTGGCCGAGGTGTGTAATTTTTCTGTACGACGGAGCCGAAAAGAGCAGCGGGCCGAAAGTTCACGCTTTCCGGCCTTTTTTCCAGTAATGGGCAGTCGTTAAACCGCAATGTCATCAAAGATGTAAAAAAAATTACTCACTATTCGCTGTAGAGTAGAGTTTACTTCTTACCGGATGTTAATTATATTAACGTGACATACTGTGACAAACCGCTTGAAATTACCCGTGAGAAACTATTACTAAACGTAGTCATTACTGATTTAGGTGAAAGGAAAAGTTTTAGAGAGGCGGAAGACAAAAAACCTTAGCGAATGATTTATAATGGAAGCGTAATTTTTAAATAATATAACGTTAAGCTAGCCTCAGGTCTAGATTCGACCTTTTAGCTAGTCCAAAAGACAATTAATAACTTATGAGTAGTATCTCTATTTTTCACTATTTTGAACTTGTAGACTAGACTAAATGCAAAAATAAAAATACAATACGCATACTTTGCGTCTAAAAATGTTTTCATCGTATCACACCAGCGGAAGACAATCGTGCTGCAATTTATGTTGATTTAATAATCACAAGGTGAGTGCGGTAAATAATAAAAACAAACTCATTCCGCCGCGTAGAGATTGTGGTTTCAAAGTAAACAGCTGGTGTCCGCAAATCAGGCGACTTGATGAGTGTTGTGCCACCGGCTCACTAGCATGCTCGCTGACACCGAAGCTCCGGCCCGGCCCGGTCTGGCGTGAGTAAATCTTTAGAATCTCGACACAATGCGAGTTTTAATAATTTTGTGGTGAGCGTTCCGACTGAACGTCTAGCGACAGACAAGGAGGAGTTTTGGCCTAAAGGGGCCCACTGATTACCAGTTCGCCGGACGATATCGGCCTGTCAGTTAAACGCAAAATTTGACAGCTTCGAACAACTGACAGGCTGATATCGTCCGGCGAACTGGTAATCTGTGGGCCCCTTAAGGATGTCAAGTTCCGGCGGACACTGCGGGGTTGCATTATATGTACATGTACCTACATCGCAACCATGATGTGTTTTGTAATTTTTAGTTTTAAAATATAATTATGTTTTGTTTGTAATATGTTCCTATGCTAGTTTTAAGGTATTTATCTAGGGGCCACTAGTTGCCTGAATTAAAGTTTTTCACTTCATTAAACTTTCACGATTTTTTACTCATCATTATTTACTAAAACGGGACTTATAAGTACGTGTAAAATTAAGTTTCAAATTTACCTCAGACGTTTCGAGGACGGCGTTGTCAACGTGATCTCGAAGAAAACTGGCTAAAGTTGAGTTGAAGTCTTGGTAAATTTAAAACTTAATTTTACGCGAATAGGTCCCGTTTTACTCATCAATAACCAAAATAACCTGTCAGTACGTAGGTAGGTACTTACAGGTTATTTTGGTTATTTTTTAAAAGGCCGAAACACAGTAAAAAATCTTAATTTTGACTGATTCATAATATAACATAGGTACTTAGATTTCAAAAGATGATTTAAACCCCCAGTACCATGCTAGACCTGCGCGGCGCGGGCGCAAACAACGTCGACTGATGTTGACTCTGCGCACAAACGTACGCACTGCCAACAAGATATGTAGTATTATTGTCAAAGTAAATACTTACTAGTAGAAGTGGTATATCACAAAATATGATTTATTTTGTTAGGTGTTAGAATCACTAATATTCCTGTTTGTATGATGTAAACTAAAGGCAAGGCGGTGAAAAAGTGCGCATTCTTAATAAGGCGCGTCGCTCGCTCATTAAAAATTAATGCACTTATCAACGACCCTTGCGTATACAATAACAATATCTAATCATAAGGCACTTTAAATTCGTAGGTAATTAGTTTTTCTAGTTTGTGTGTGTCCGACACTGCGCTTACCCATCTGTGGCCGCCAGGGCTTCGCTGGGAGCCGGGGGCTGCAGTGTGCTAGAGATCGCTCCCGGTGGCGGTCTATGGGGAGCCCTATGTCCAGCAGTGGACGTCCGTGGCTGATAGGTATTAAGGTAGTTTGTCTATTTCTATGTAATCTTATTTCATAGTTATATATTAACTAGTGTCAGAATTTATGGCCAGACTAGATAGAACCTCAGAAAATGCAGGTAAATACAATTATCACTGAAGGTGTGCTATGTCGGTTGTGAACAAGCCGGCGTGTTCAGTAGATACCAGTCATAGCACAACGGTCGTTCGCATACAATAGCATATCAGTAGCCAGACTCCATACAATGTATAGAACCTTAGAAAATGTCGGTAAAATACGATTATCACTGAAGGTGTGCTATGTCGGTTGTGAACAAACCGGCGTGTTCAGTAGATACCAGTCATAGCATAGCAGTCGTTCGCATACAATAGCATACCAGTAGCCAGACTCCATACAATGTATAGAACCTTAGAAAATGTCCGTAAAATACAATTATCACTGAGGGTATGGTAGAGGTATGTCACACTGTAGGAGAAACAGGGGTGTTCAGATACCAGCGGTCGGTCGCATAGATACACTAGCACAACAGTAACGCGACTCCATACAAACGGCGTAGAGAATCTTAGAATAAGCTAAAGCCCCATTTAGAGGGTGTAAGAACTTGCATGCGGTTTTTATTATATTGCGGTATTTGCGACTGAATTCATTGTACTTAGCAATCTCTCGAATATTGCATGCAAAGTTGTAAGCCATGCATATTCGTACAGCAGTAACAGACATTGGAATACGACAGATAAAAAAAAAACAAATTATTCGATTATTATTAAATTCAAAGTGCGAGATTTCAGGCTGTTTCAATTCTTGGGAATAAATGACCAAATCCGACTCTAAAATTCTAATATGAAAAAGAGTCAAGTTTCTGCTTTAGCCTGTATGTCTACGCGGCCAGTGGCGTGTGGCAGGTTTTTGCGTAGGCATCAGTTCTCACGTGCAGCGTCGCTCTGATTTATTTATGGTCTTCTTAGGCTTTATAGTTAACTAGCGACCCACCCCGGATTCGCACGGGTTAACAAATTATACACCTAAACCTTCCTCAAGAATCACTCTATTGATAGGTGAAAACCGCATGAAAATTCGTTCAGTAGTTTTTGAGTTTATCGCGAACATACAAACACATAAACACAAACAGACAGACGCGGCGAGGGACTTTGTTTTATAAGGTGTAGTTATAGTGATAGGCACCATCAGTGTCCTCTTCTATGAAAAGGAACCTACAGACGAACACTAACAACATTACTAATTAGTACCATAAAAAGGTCATACTTTGCTCCAATATTGATATTTTAACGCTAAGATAGGAGTCGAGGCACTGCTTTAGAACTATGTTTACTGGGCCAGTGGCGTGTGGCAGGTTTTTGCGAAGGCGTTAGTTCTCACGTGCAGCATCGCACTGATTTATTTATGGTCTTACGCCTTACAGTTAATGGGCACCATCAGTGTCCTTCCCTATGAAAAGGAACCTACAGACGAACATTAACAACAATACTATTTTAGTACCATAAAAAGGTCATATTTTGCTCCAATATTTGCTTGATATTTTAATGCTAAAGGTTCCGTCACACAGGCGCGTTACAGCTTACAGTATACGCCTTACAGTTAATGGGCACCAACTGTGTCCAGTGTTTAAAGAAATAAATATTTGGGGGCAATCTTACACTAATCGACCCAGCCCCAAACTAAGCAAAGCTCGTAATATACATAGATAACATTCATAACTCAGGAATAAATAATAGTCATGAACATACAAATAAATGCCCTTACTGAGATTCGAACCCGGGACCCCCAGCTTCGTAGGCTGAGGTCGCGTGACGCTTATTACGCCATTATTGGTGCACCAATAAAAATGCGACCTAGTTATCCTAGGATCCCTTTCTATGTGTAACGACACACTTATATTGTTAGCTGGATAGATTTTAGGTCCAATGAGTCTCGAAATACCGATGAAATTTTCATTATTGAAAGATGTACCTTTTGTCTTTCCCATCACAAAACAATGATGTTCCGTAGGTACATTTAGGAGGCGTGCGCGGAGCCGAAGCTAACATGTAGAGGCCCTCTCGACACTAATGAAATATAGGGGGTTCGTTCGCTACGGAGCGTTAACGATTGGCATATTTTCTATTACGCACCCAGTACCTTACTTTATCCATTCACTCTCACAAAGCCCTTTTTTCCAAGCGCTATAATCAGCACTGACGTCTAAATTGGGTAATGATCACTTTGCGGCCCGGCCGGCAATTCACAACCAACCGCTTTACAGGCCAAACCAGTCAGATCTGATCCGTGCATATGTGTTTGGAGTAAAGATAGAAAGATAAACCATTTAAGGTTGAGTCACGCTAGACAGGGCCGGGGCCGCGCCGGAGCTACCGGCGCTTCGTATTCTATGGAAATGACCCGGCCCGGTCTAGCGTGAGTCATCTTTTATTCGTTTGCCACAGTAACTGGCACCTGCGGTATTTTCCGGCCAACATGACCTTCAAATCTTGAGAAAAAGCGTATCTAAAAGGCAGGCAAGGCACTTGCAACCCCTCTGGTGTCCATGGGCGTTAATTGCTTACCACCAGGCGAGTCTGCTCATTTGCCCCCTATATCATAAGAAAAAACCGATAGTCGGGTTCATGATGGAAAAAGTCTCCTGTCCTGAGAATATCCAATGTAAGTAACTTGTGAATATACAGTTTTCGTTGACGTTGATCAACTCGCCATGCCGTGATGTATTGCTTGTGTCGAATGGCTTTCGAAAACCATATAATTGATGCTGTTTTAATCTTTAGAAGGACGTGAGAGACGGGTTTCAAGTTAAAGGTTAGTAAAGACAATTATTGTAGTTTTCTTTTTAACCAATCAAGGTTCAAAAAATTGGTGAAAGTCCTATGCTGGATCCTGTTTCTTTACACACACCAAAATAGCCACGGATTCATTTAAAACGCTTTTTTCAACGGTCAAAACAAATCAGGGTGTTTCTAACCATCCAAATCAAGCTATTCTTTATAAAACGTCATTGTCATTGTGTTAGTTTCACCTTACCCAGCCAATGAAAAATATTTTAGTAAAGAATGCGGAACTTGCTCATAAATTGTCCTCGATAAAAAGTAGTGATTTACAGTTACAGCGCGGACGTGCGCGTGATCACTGATCACAAAAGAGTTCGTCAAGCGTGGGTCAAAGACATGGGCCGAAGGGCGGCAAAGGCCGCGCCGCGCGAACTTCGGGTGGACGGCAAAGGCATTACTATGGTCGCTATTCAGCCAATAAAAATAACCATAGTATCTTCCTTTGTAGTGAAGTCGTACAATATGCTTGAAATTTCAAGGTCCCCAATTCTGTTTTTATTTAAACATTTGAACACTTGTTCGTCGCCAATCGTTGTTAACGAGAAGGTTACTAGAAGTTCACGGAGGGCCGTGCCCGGGCCGAGGCGTCCGACATGTCATTTTCTATGACAGCTGATCGGTGATCACGTGGTACTATCCATAGAAAACGAAGCGCCGGTAGCACCGGCCCGGTCCTGGCCCGGTCTAGCGTGAGTCATCCTTAATGATGTCGTTACTCCATAATAAAAAAAGTTGCAATTTTGTAGTTTGACTTGTATGTCGGTCACATCTTGTAGGTCGTAGATCGTAGAGTACATATACGGTACTTTAGTTAAACTTTGCGCCAGACACAAGTTTACTCGTAAGTCGAGTAACAGTCGAGTGTGAAACCTGACAGGTGCTTGCGACTTGACTGTACCAACAATGTGCCCCTGCGCAGGTGCTGTGGGAGATTTCACTAAATTCCTAATTTAAAGTGTAGAGACGACAAAAACGACTTGGACGCATTCTATTCGAAACGGTCGGGAAAATACCAACGGTAAAGTCGAGTGAAGAAAACGAGGGAAGGCCTATAAAGTTAGACCAAGAAAAGTCTGCACCGATTTTGATAGCATACGCAGTGATGAAATTATGACGTATAAATGACACTTGCACTGCGTGTGCTATCAAAATCGTTGCAGACTTTCCTTGGTCTAACGCTAGCATCAGTAGTGGGACACTAAGCTAGGTCATAGAGAAATATAGTAGTAAGAATAGAGTGCTCACTCCATACATCAGTTTTGGTACCAAAACGACTATTATTTTCGCAGTCAACATCTAGCATCGAGTAGCGGAATTATCAATACCGCTACTTGATACTAGAATTCTCTAGTGTCGCGACTCACGAAAATTGTACTGAACAACAATTTACAACTAATATTTAAAGCAGAAAGAGTTGAAAATAGAGTTCTGGTTAATCCGGTTATATTAGCTGAAAATTATTGAGCTTTAGTCTTTTCGGTCGTTGCAACATCTATTGTCAAGTAGCAGTACCTACTGATAATTCCGCTACTCGATGCTAAATGTCGACTGCGAAAATAATACTTAGTCATTTTGGTACTAAAACTTATGTAATGGAGTGAGCACTCTTTCATTTTTTTCTCTATGGTTAGGTTAATAAAAAAAATGTAGAGATGCGTCGGTGTGCATAATTACTCACTTAATTCGAAACTAATATAACTAGCTCTATTTTATTACCTTATAATAACGAAACTAGTTAATAAAGCGTAATAAATCTCAGACCAATCAGCGCAATTACCTATCCTTACATCTTGACTACATTAACCAAACCAGAATAGCCTGACTATCATCAAATTGACTGATGAAGACGTCCGTATAAGTAACGAGCCAACATCACTGATCATTGGTAAACCTTATGTGGTTGCACGAAAGGTCAGAACTGTATCAACTATGGTAGTAATTGCATCACATTTGACTTACCATAGGTAGACCCTATGTGTATGTAATAGCGACTATGATCAGTTAACTGTTTGGACGATGGAACTAATGATGCACTGATGAGGCTGTGATTGATCATCCGGTTCGAAGGACCAACTCTCCTGTAATATCATAGATTGTGTGATATGACATGTTGTTTGAAAGTAATCGGAGTTTCTTACTGGTAGATTGACAGCTTCTTACCATATATGTACAATCAGGACTAGGTAATGAAAATGAGCAACTTGATCAGCATCGAATAGCGGAATTATCAGTAGGTACTGCTACTTGACAATAGATGTTGCAACGACCAACCAGTCTAGCTCAATAATTTTCAGCTAATATTATAACCGGATTAACCGGAATTCTATTTTCAACTCCTTCCGCTTTTAATATTAGTTGTTATTCAAAACAATTTTCGTGAGTCGCGACACTAGGAATTATTTCCACGTCAACAGATTCCCAATACTACAGATTTCCAATACTACAGATTCCCAATACGACTGATTCCCAATACTACAGATTTTGAATACTACAGAATTCCAACACTAATACAGATTTCGAATACTACAGAATTCCAATACTACATATTCCCATACTATACATTCCCAACCCATCTTAGCAGATTTTTCATGATTAGCACCTAGGTAGGTACCTAATAAAAATGTTAGGCTAAATTAAAAAGGGATTTTCGATCGTCCCCAGTTTTCCTTACTGATTTATAAAACAACAGTTTTATTCTAATAACTTATTTAATATTATAATGTTCTAACTTAAAACTATCTCTTCAATTAACAAATTCAATTTTAATTTAACTGTACAGTCGTCAAAGCAAACACTTTTGTACATTGCTTGCACCATTGCCATTGTAAGCAAAGAGAATGTATGATTTAATATTTTTGCTTGAAAATTATAACGTTTGCGTATTGTACAGAACAACATTAAAATATGTAAATAAATATTGCCTGTCATTCTAATTCATGATGGCAAACAAGCACACGGGCCATCTGTAGGTAAGCGGTTATCGTAGCCTAAAGACGTTTACGGTATCGAAAATCTATTAAATAGGACATTAGTTAAAATAGGATTAGGAATCTGTAGACATGGAAATCTGTAGAATTAGGAATCTGTTGACATGGAAATCTGTAGAATAAGGAATCTGTTGACATGAAAATCTATAGAATTAAGAATCTGTATAATTAGGAATATGTAGACATGGAAATCTGTAGAATTGGGAATCTGTACACATAGGAATGTGTAGAAATAGGAATCTGTAGACATGGGAATCTGGAAAAGAAATCTGTAGAATTGGGAACAATTCGACACTAGAGAATTCTAGTATCAAGTTCTGATAATTCCGCTACTCGATGCTAGATGTCGACTGCGAAAATAATAGTCGTTTTGGTACAAAACCGGATGTATGGAGAAACCACTCTATACTTACTATATTTCTCTATGCCCTAGTGTAAATTTAATTCGATAGCGTGTCGTGATAGTACACGTTTGCGTTAAGACTCGTACACTTTGAGATTTTTGAGTTTCCAAAACGTCCCACTTGGCACGCTGTTCAAAATCACATACAAAATGAGACTTAATGCAAACGCGTAACATACGTCACGTTACGTTATGTTACTGGTCCTCCTTGTTACGTAGTTTATGTTATGTAGTTTTAATAGTAAATTCAAGTTGCTCATTAACTAGGGGTTCAGTGCCTCAGGCCACTGTCCCACCTATTAGCCACTAGGCCGGCTGTGGCGGCTAGCACGCACCCTGCTAAATATGCGAATGTTTAGAAATACTTTCGGAAAAGGAAGCTATTTTTATTTTATTTTATTTATTGGAGAAACAACAGAAGTATGCGACAGAATAATAGGTTACATTATACATATAGGGTACATATAGGTACGTATATTATTGAGATGAACACTTACTTCCTTAAACGCTTCCTTTTATTGAGAAAAAAATACCTACCGTATGCTACCGTATAACGTATAAAGTTACTTTTATTTTGTAATTGGGTACTTTCCTCTACTTAAAATAAATTATTTCACACCGTGCAAGAAATAAAGCACCAGGCCCCAATTTCACCACGGCTACAATTGTCAGTGACATATGTCGAGCGACAATTGTCAAGCGACAGGTGACATATTACAATTTTATAAAATATTTTCTATAGAAATACTTACAAACATGACAGGCATTTTGCTACAATTGTATGTATTACAATTATGTTATGAAACAAGAATTATTTTTTCTAGTCGACATATTTGTAGAATTGTCGGTGAATCTTGACAGGAAATGAGTTATATGTCGGAATTTCGTGACAATTGTAGTGTTTCTTGTGACAATTGTCATAAACTTAGCAAGAGAAATATCTGTTTTTTTCCGATATAGTAAAGTTTTTTTAAATAATACAATGATGGTGGCAAACAGGAATACGGCCCGCCCGATGGTAAGCGGTAACCGCAGCCCATGGATGCCTGTGACGTCAGCAACAGTGATGTTTTACAATTGTCGCACCTGTCACCCTGGTGAAATTGGGGCCAGATCATTATTAGAAAAACATAGATAGCAGTTATTTTTAAACACAATTTCTATTTAATAAATCGGATGGAAATATAAACGTTCTAAAAAACCGGGCAAGTGCGAGTCGGACTCGCGCACGAAGGGTTCCGTACCATAATGAAAAAAAAAACGAAAAAAAAAATGCAAAAAAAAAAAAACGGTCACCCATCCAAGTACTGACCACGCCCGACGTTGCTTAACTTTGCTCAAAAATCACGTTCGTTGTATGGGAGCCCCATTTAAATCTTTATTTTATTCTGTTTTTAGTATTTGTTGTTATAGCGGCAACAGAAATACATCATCTGTGAAAATTTCAACTGTCTATCACGGTTCGTGAGATACAGCCTGGTGACAGACAGACGGACGGACGGACGGACGGACGGACGGACGGACAGACGGACGGACGGACGGACGGACGGACGGACGGACGGACAGACGGACGGACGGACGGACGGACGGACGGACAGCGAAGTCTTAGTAATAGGGTCCCGTTTAACCTTTTGGGTACGGAACCCTAAAAAGAAGCTGATTTGACTAGTAGGAAAGTAGCCAATTCTGTTCTCGTGTAAGTGACTTGTATGTCTTTTATAAGAATAAATATCTTTAAACCTAAAACAATAAGTGTTAAAAATTGCGGTTGTCAGAAATCGCAATATGGAAAAAACGATATCAAAATGTAATCAAAATCAATGAAGAAATTATAATCAACAGCAGCATAACGCGTGCTATGCTCACGAATTAATAACCATCTGCGATCTCCCATAGCGAAGTCAATTTTCTAATCCTCGTAAATTGTGCGATGTGAATTTTACTGTAAATTAGCTGGTAATAACAGGGTTGTAATTAAAGTACATTATGGGAAGTCGAGGGAACGCCGCCGATTTTAAACTCGCTACATACTCTGAAAGGAGTTTCTTATTAGAAATATAAAAGGATAGTGAATGTCCGCTGCATCATACTCGTACAAACGTAGTCTTATTTATACACTAGCAGCTTTTGGAGCCGTTAAACTATTATTTACTAACGTATAGAACCGGCACAGATAACTAGTATTTTGCGCCATGAGTTGATGTTGTTTTGACAACAATCCATAGAAGCGGAGCGTGAATCTCGCGACCTAGACGCGTAAGCGCCGTGAATTTTACGGCGTTTACGACGTTTTGGTCGCGTAGTACAGGTTGTGAATGCTTTCATTGTTTGGTATGACTTCTCCATAGTTATAATATCTCAATGTTTGGAGCTGATGTGTGTATATCACAGCACATGTGTTTTGTTTCTGCACTTTTAAAAGTTCTATACTTAATGTAGCTGGACTATCTTTGAAAGAGTTCACCGACGGTCCACTAGCAATGGTTTCTGATAGAGAGTTCCACACGTTTACCACACGCTTTGGCAAGATGTGTTTCCTGCCTTCTTATCACATTTCACGGTCGTATTATTGTGCCAAGATGAAACTAAATAAAACTGAAAAAATAACAGCGTTAACTAAACAAAGGTGTATTTATTCAATGATAAATATTAATATACGAGTATATTACATGCGAGCATATCTCTTACATGCGGCAAGATACGGGGTTTAACCTACTGAAGTTATTGAAGGTGACACTTCATAATAACTTCATATATCACCTAAACTGACTAAAGATTTTATTATACAAATTTTTTTTGGTATCATAACAAACAATGTATAATCTAAAAAATGTTGACACCCTGTAGCACACAAAATAATTCTAGAAAAGACCTGTTTAGGTCTTTGAGTTTTTGTGTTCTTAATAACAAGTAGGTAATGTTAGCCTATTACTTGTTATTAAGGACGCAAAAACCACCATAATATTTTTATTACTGAGTTAGTGAGGTCAATTTTTACACGCTTACGCTTGAATAATGGATTCCGATTCGAACGATATTTGCAATTGATTCTACAATTTCATGGTTAAATCAGGGTATGAAATTTAACAAGGGTACCTATAATATAATTGAACTTATAACATTAAAATTGTAAGGACACACCCAAATAACATATATTATATGATTTCCTCAAAGTATAAGTAATACTTAGGTACTACTACTACTACTACTGCTGTTACGGTTGCTACAGAATCAAACAATCTCGTTAAATACAGCTTTAACGAGATGTAACTAGAAAAAAAAACCTTAGCTAACAATCTATATCGATGTAGATTTTGCTATGTTATATTGGCCTCAAAATTGTAACATTTGTATCTTGAATGAAAATGGAGAGTTTTGGTCTTTTTTATCAGACATCCAAAATATATTTATTTCAGTAAGTACTGAATTTAAAATAAACTATTTTCCTGGCTTCTCCGTCACATAACCACCTATTTACTTAAAAATCCGCAGAATTTCTGGACCGATATGTGTCGCCAGTCGCAAGTGTCCATGGTGACAGTAATTGCTTACTATCAGACGATTTGTCAGCTCATTTGCCTCTTATATTATAAAAAAAACTTTGTTTGCATGATCGTGGTTCTACCCATAACATAAGTAACATAACACATAAAGTACCTGTTTGTCTCTCTCGTACTTTCTCTTTTGTCAGTGAGAGATGAACGAACATAAATATCGACTTAAAAGCAAATGTGTCTTCTGGATAAAGTTCCTCGCAAACACGTCGAGCTGCCAAGACACGTAGAAACAAAAGACGCCCGCGACCAATCTCTGTCCGACCGAAATAACCCCTTGATTAGCCACACTAAGCAGGAAAAGGAGATTGGACTTCCTACCAGACTAGCCACGTTGACACTAACAAACATAGATCAGACGGCACGTGCAGAACTGACTGATTTCTGAAAACAACGTATAGTGCTGGTTTTATACGAATTTTTTTTTGTTTCTTTCCTTTCATTCTTTATTATTTATTTACAGACATTATAATATACATTTGCTCTTTACTCTTACATATATATATTTAAACTAGGTTCAGTTTTAAAACCAAATGGTAACTCAAACTATTCATTTTCGGCAGAAATGGTATATTACATGACTTGATTCAGGTTACAAGTTATCCTAATACTTTCGTTGTTTATGTGTGATCAAACAGCAAATTTTATACAAATATTACTACTTAAACCTTCGCATTTACAACTCGTAATTAGGGTTCTACAAAGATTATACGGGTCTCTATTGTTTCCCATAAAGTTTTAAGTCATAATGTATTGTTTGTCCGCATTTTAGTTAGTCATAATTTGGGTTTTCTCAGAAACGCCTAACTTTTCAGGATTGCCATAAAACAAACCTAACCTAACCTATCTATAGGATAACCTTACGAACATCCTGAAAAGTAAACGGTGTCAGATTTATGACTAATGATAATATGACAAACAATACATTTATGACTTAAAACTTTATGGGAAACAAAGGGACCCCAGATTATACATTTCTGCTATTGAATGAATGACTAATAGCTAGTTTGTTAGTGCGCGACACCTTGCACTTTGTGACTATGCGCTGAAACTTGGCACAGTTGATTCTTAGCTGGTCATGAGCAGATACAGACCGGGAGACCTCGAGAGCCACGTCTCATTTAGTGGGGGGAAGGGGGGAAGTTCGACGCCGCCGCGCTTCACTTGGAGCAACATTTCTCTAAAACTGTACCTATTAGGGCATGTGATATATCATTTTCGGATAAATTAAGGATGAGGAATTTTTTTTTTGGAACCATAACAATGCAGTTTCTAACAAAAAAAAAACATAAAGTAGAAAAGACAAAAAAACGTATCTTGGATTTTTTCATAATTACCAATTTTTTTTTAAAGTGTAGTAGGAATCTGAAAACAAAAAATATAGTTGTAAAGCTACACTTATTACGTTTAAGAAAATATATAGTTTATTATACAAAACTGTTGTTACATGGGAGATAAAAAATAATATTAAGCGTGGGCCAGAGTGATCTCAATACAAAATATTATTAATGTGGGAAAGTTACTTATAATTTGTTCTACAATCGTTTATTTTTTTAGTTTTTCGTAAATAACTCGTAAACGGTAGCCCACAGCAAAAAAATATCTTTTACGTAAATAATCTGTTTCAGATTTCTTATAAAATAAGTGCTACTTTTTTTCGCTAAGATCAATATTTAAAAAAATATTGAAGGGAGAAAATAAATACTAAGGTCCCCTTTTTTAGTCATTCGTAAATAACTCGTAAAGGATGGCCAATAGCAAAAAATATTTTAACACATGAATAATTAGCATAAAATTTCCTACAAAAAAGGTTATTCAAACTTTTTCGCTAGGATCAATATTTAAAAAGGGGACCTTAGAATTTATTTTCTCTCTTTAATATCGTTTTTAATATTGATCCTAGCGAAAAAGTTTGAATGACCTTTTTTGTAGGAAATTTTATGTAAGTTATTCATGTACTAATAAATTTTTTGCTATTGGCCATCGTTTACGAGTTATTTACGAATGATTAAAAAAGGGGACTTAAGTATTTATTTTCTCCCTTCAATATTTTTTTTAATATTGATGGTAGCGAAAAACAGTAGTACTTATTTTATAAGAAATCTGAAACAGATTATTTACGTAAAAGATAATTTTTTGCTGTGGGCTACCGTTTACGAGTTGTTTACGAAAAACAAGAAAAATAAACGATTGTAGAACAAATTATAAGTAACTTTCCCACATTCATAATATTTTGTATTGAGATCACTCTGACCCACGCTTAATATTATTTTTTATCTCCCATTTATCAACAGTTTTATATATTTAACTATATATTTTCTTAAACGTAATAAGTGTAGCTTTACGACTGTATTTTTTGTTTTCAGATTCCTGCTACACTTTAAAAAAAAATTGGTAATTATGAAAAAATCAAAAATACGTTTTTTAGTCTTTTCTACTTTATGCTTTTTTTTTGTTAGAAAGTGCATTGTTTTTGTTCCAAAACTAGATTCCTCATCCTTAATTTATCCGAAAATGATATATTACATGCCCTAATAGGTATAAAGTTTTAGAGAAATGTTGCTCCAAGTGAAGCGCGGCATCGTCGAACTTTCCCCCTCCCCCCCCCACTAAATGAGAGGTGGCTCTCGACGGCTCCCGGTCTGTATCTGCTCAAGACCAGCTAACAATCAACTGTACCAAGTTTCAGCGCATAGTCTCAAAGTGCAAGGTCCCCATACAACGGTGTGCAGTAACGAACCAGCTATAAGTAACAAATGAAACTACAATTTTTTAATCATCAATTATTTCTGGCTATTTTACACCAAAATGTGTACACTAACAGGAATATGGAATGTTTATATATTAGATAGACCGTTCCCATTATCACGAATAACACGTTCAACAAAAAACCGGACAAGAGCGAGTCGGACTCGCCCACCGAGGGTATCGTACTTTTTAGTATTTGTTGTTATAGCGACAACAGAAATATTACATCATCTGTGATAATTCCAACTGTCTAGCGGTTCATGAGATACAGCATGGTGAGTGGTGATAGACAGACAGATGGACAGAGGAGTCTTAGTAATAGGGTCCCGCTTTTACCCTTCGGGTACGGAACCCTAAAAAGACGAATATTTGTATTCAAAGATAAACTATCAGAAAAATGATTTAAGATCCCTCTGTCTCGAATTTCATCGCGCCTAAACCAACAACTCACTACTCGTTGCTCGCAGTTGTGACTAATTCTTGAAGTTATTTGCTCACGACCACGACTGTATTAAAAGTGTTAGTTTATAGTTAGTTTGTAGTAGTTATAGCTTAGTAATAATTAAAAAAAAGTAAGTGTTGTCGTGACTTTTGTATGTGATAGCCATGAACTTTAATTTCTGAGTGAAAATCAGTGTAGGAATAAATTCTGAATGTGAAGACGTGCTTGTGAATCGCCATTGAAATGTTAAAAAAAAAACATGATTTGAATTTTCTCGATAGAACACTAAAACATTAAAGACAGAATATACAAAACCAATAAATATAAAGAGAATCAGTAAAATATTATTTTAGTGTGTATAAAAATATCTCAAAGATATAAGTGTCTCGTTTAGTGTTTCTAATTTTTGAGTGTTTACAATCGTAAATATTTTGAAATATAAGTTATAGCTAAAGATCCATGAAAACTTTGTTTTGTGTACGTATTTACATAATAAGATGCCATATGTGTGTGTTCCAACTGTTAAATTTTTTGTACTTAACTATTAAATAAAGAAATAAAGAAAATAAGTTAAAAATTAACCAAAAAAAGCCACAAAATGGCGGTGCTTAGCTCAATAGACGAAGATAAAGAAGAGATTCACTTGGACACAGTTTTGGGCAAACTTGGTGCATTCGGGAAACACCAGGTGGCGACACTGTTCATGTTGGCTCTAGTGTACGCCACGGGAACTATGTATAACGTCAATTATGTATTTGCTGTTGAGGAGGTGCATTATCGGTAAGTTTAGTGTCTTTCAAAAATTTTCTAAATTAAAATTCAGGGCTTAATAAGTTGTTCTTGCTTTAAAGCCAGACCAAGTGCTTTCATGCCAAGTGCTACAAGTATGGCGCTCCTAAGGGACTGCCAAGTCTGTGGAAAGTTAGCGTGGTCTTTAATGACCCAGTACCTACCTATTTTTGCCTTATTTACTAATTAAATACGAAACGAGTTCAATGACGCCTCCTTTAAACATCATGTAAACGAAATTACATTAATGAATAGTTCTATTTAAGCAGCAGCGAAACACACAATTTAATTTGTGTACAGGCTACCACGTGTAGGTAGTATTGGCACGTAGAACTTATTAGGTAAGTACCTAAATATGTAGGTACCAGAGATAAAACTGTAGTTACCTAGTAACTCCGTTTGTATGGGAAGGTGTGGCCGAGCTTGCTGGGGACTCTTAAAGAAAAGCTCACATAATTTCAGATGTAGACTACCGAATTGCGAGAGCAACACCAGTTTCTGGGTCCCGTGGCTCAACACATCTTCACCAGACTCCACAGAGGAGGGCATCAAGCAATGTACAAGATACCAGCTCGTTGGAGACAGCTGTCCACCTGTCTTCGGTGATAGCGGGGAGGTGTGCCAGGAGTGGGTGTATGAGGACCCTCACAGCTTTGTGGCAGAGGTAAGTCAAGTGGTCATCTGGCAATTGACACAGGTCTCCTTTCATGAATGTATAAAAAGCTTTTACAGTACATATGGTGCTACTTTACCGCCCTAGGGCGGGATTAAGGACAATACGTGCCTATGTCAAAAATGTAAAGGGCCATATGTACTGTAAAACTTTGTACAATTCACGTTAATTAGAAGTTAAATAGCTGTATATAAATCCATGTAAAAAAGGCACTGTTTTCTACATTTTTCAAATAGTTGACTGTTGAGAACATCTTCAAATACTGCATAAAGATTTTCCTGTAATAATACATTACGATACAAGTGCGAAAAGTAGGAAATTACCTTAAATTATTTTTCGTTCTATATAAAACTTTTTTTATTTCACTTCACTTTGAGGTAGTTACATGGAATTTCTATTTTTGTATATTTGCCATTTTTACAGAGATTCGTCTTCCATAGAAAAAACTCTGTCATAGGTTAGACTGGAGAGATTTCCTAACTACCAAAGATAAATTCCAGCTTATTGGAATAGCTTATTCGTTAGATGATGTTCTTAAAAGCATAAAAAAAGGTTATGAAACTGGAACTTCATTAGTGGCATTGTAGAAAACGGCCACCAAATATTATCAAATTGTACTGTTCAAAAAGTTACAAAGTACATTGCAATAAAAATTAGAAAACTCAAACAATCTCATATTCATCGATATTATTTTATTTTATATTTTTATTTTATAGTATATTAACTAAATCACAAAAAAAAAACTGCTTCATAATTAGCAAAAAATATACCATATAATTCACAGCTACTTTTTTACTGGACCACTTCTTCAAAGACAACTTATAGCATAGGAGTTATTAATTAGTTGCGTCACGCGATGTATGTACGTGAATAGTCTATGTATAGTATGTATTATTATTGCAGAGATTTTGATTGCGTTTTAAAGGTCAAGATTCAAGATGTTGCGAAGCGAACTTAAAAAACTCCTAATAACCTGTTTAAGCGTAAAATTTGAATCAGATTCCACGTGACATGGTAGTTACATATTACTTCTTAAAATAAATTCAAATTTTACTACCGGATTATAACCACAAATCCCAAGAAACCTGATCGGTCACACTATTCAACGAAAGAACATGATACCTCATTCGTTTTAGACGCTATCTGAATTTTGATCGACATTACAAATTATATGAGTCATCTAATCGTAATCCGAATCACTAGTATCGCTACCTGCAGATATGACTGGACCGATTTCACGAATGAATGAATGATAACAATACTCAATATCATTTGAATGATTTGAACGATAAGCGTTGATCATGAACATTAAGAAATCGAAAATCGAAGTTTCGTTTTCTGCATCTCTATCGCTCTTGCATATTCGAAAGATAAAGATGCAGATAGACCAGTAAACGAAGTGGTTCGTAGGCCCTCAGATCATGACTAGAAAATTCTTGCGAACCCGGACAATCAAGCCAGCAAGTATCAACCGACAAACGACAACAATAAAACTACTAAGGACCCGCATTTATTTAAACAGGATCTTATAAACCTTAACTTATAGTAATAAGGTATAATTTTGCTTGGTATATAAGAATGTAGTATTCGTAGCGTAGCAGAACAGGTTTGGTGCCAGCATCAAGTTTTTTGCAAATATTTAGACTAGCTGAGTGTTTATTTGCCGCAGCTACTAAAGGGTTGCTTGAAGTGTTTGCAGGCAGTCTTAAATGTGTGAGAATTTTTGCTTAACTTGGAAATAAAAGCCCTTCATTCTCGATATTTAGGGTCATTGCTGATGTTGTACATGTGGGGTGACTGCTATAAATATTGGCCACTACCACTACATAGTAGTTGCCCACTCTTAATAATAAGTCTTCTATTGGCTTGTTTCTTTCTGATTTGAAGTTGCCAATTCCTATGTAGTGGCCAATATCTATAGCAGTCACCCTAGTATTAGGCCAATATGAAATAGAGCCACAGAATAAGGTTTTGAATGGACAAAGATTTCTGCACTCTTATTTATCAACTAATTAAAGGTATAAGTTATCAATCCACCATACTGGTCAGACCTAGCTTTTAGTTTGGACCTTTTTACTTTTTGTGCCATTTCTGCACATTTTAAAACAAATAAGTGTGTAATTTTTTTGCTAAACTTTGGTGTTAAAATTCCAGTTCGGGCTAGCATGCGAAGAGTGGAAGCGGGCATTGGTGGGCACGGCGCATATCTTCGGGAACATGCTAGGATTGCTCGTGCAGGGACAAATCTCTGACAGGTACAACTTTTTCATCCGTTGGAAATCAAGTAATGTCGAGGGATTTAAAATAAAAACCGGGCAAGTGCGAGTCGGACTCGCGCACGAAGGGTTCCGTACCATAATGCAAAACGCGGCAAAAAAACGGTCACCCATCCAAGGACTGACCCCGCCCGACGTTGCTTAACTTCGGTTAAAAATCACGTTTGTTGTATGGGAGCCCCACTTAAATCTTTATTTTATTCTGTTTTTAGTATTTGTTGTTATAGCGGCAACAGAAATACATCATCTGTGAAATTTTCAACTGTCTAGCTATCACGGTTCGTGAGATACAGCCTGGTGACAGACGGACGGACGGACGGACAGCGGAGTCTTAGTAATAGGGTCCCGTTTTACCCTTTGGGTACGGAACCCTAAAAACTATTGTTGATAGTTGAGTTGGTATTTACGTACCTACCTACTTAGTTTTAGTTTTTTACTTTAACTATAATATAGCGCGATAGTGCAAACGGTAATCGATTCTTATTTTTAATCCAATACTCGTTAATCATTCTTTCAATTTGTGAAATTGTTTGAAATATATACATAGTTTGGTCACCGAGTCATGTCACAAGTTATTGCTGCAAACCATTTATGTGCCAAAAAATTTGCCTATTAACTAAGCTATCAGTTTCAAGCTATTCTTTCATTTCATACAAATTGATTGCAAGGTACGACTTCATTCATAATTTACCACAAAAGTTTTGACAACACTTTTGTTGAGATGTGCAATAAAAGTATTTTAATGTTATCTTATTCAGGTTCGGAAGAAAGACGGCAGCAGTTTTCTCAGGCACCATGGGAGGAGTTATTGGTATAGTCAAGAGTTTTGCTACTTCCTACTGGCCATACGTGGTCTTGGAGGCGCTTGAAGCAGCCATAGGAGACGCACTTAGCCCCATGTTTATGCTCAGTAAGTGCTACTTTGCTCAATAATAACTGCATCTGTCTCATTTATGTCGCAGACGGATTAATAGACCACTTAATGCAAATTAATTTAAGACGATTAAAGAGCAACCTGAGGTCTATAAATAGTCATTGAAAACCTGTTTTAATGATGCATCCAAGCGTATCAACAAATCTCATTCCGAATTTAAAGGTAACTGTTTCAATTTACAGGCATCGAGATCGTAGCAAAAGAAAAGGCGGTTCTATACCAGATGATTCTCCTGAACGTGGCTACCTGCGGTCTAATCATTCTTCCCTTCATCTCCTGGGCCGTACCTTATTGGAGATACTTCCTTCGTGTCATCTACGCGCCCGCCCTCATTCTCCTTACCTATTCCTTCTTCCTTGATGAAAGCATCCGCTGGCTTTTCAGCAAAGGCAAGAAGGAACGTGCTATCAAAATCATAGAAAAGATTTCTAAAAGGAACAATGTTACTATAGACAAGCAGATGCTTAATAAACTAGACTATAAAGAAGAAGAAGAATCCACTGATTTCAGCGATTGGAAGTTGTTGTTGAAGACGTTTAAATCTAGGATTATGATGCAGAGATTCTTAGTGTGTATGGTGTGGTGGTTTACAATAACGTTGATAAACTATGGGATGATGATAAGCTCAGTGTCGTTTGGTGGGAATAAATATGTGAACTTTGCGTTGCTGATGCTGATGGATATACCAGCGAATGTTTTCTATTGGGTGGCGTTGTCGAAGTATAGGAGGAAGATGCCGCTGCTGCTGTCGTTTCTGGTTGGAGGCGTGTTCTGTGTTGCGCAGCCTTTTGTACCATCAGGTAAACAATACCATACTTACTTACTTACTCCGTCGGCTCAGCGACCCAAAATGAGACTTGGCCTGCGACACAAGACAGCGCCACTTTTCTCGGTCCTGTGCGACCTCTCGCTAATTATTGACTCGAAGTTCGCGCAGATCCGCCTCCACCATGTCGCGCCATCTGGGACGTCCGATAGGACGTCTTCCTGCTGGGCGGCCCAGGGATGCTCTTTTCACGTTCCGATCTTCATCCATTCACTCAAGGTGGCCCAACCAACGGAGTCTGTGAGCTTTAGTTTCCCCCATGATGTTAGGTTCAGCCACTAGGTCTTCGATATCACGGTTCCTAAGGACTGACCAGCTTCCGTCCGGTCTTTTTTTAAACAAACAGGTAAACAATTATCATTAGTAGGTATTTAATATATAAGCCTTTGGACAGAGGAGCATGGCGGTCTTTGGTGTCGGAGGCCAAGATTTACTTAGGGTCGTCGCGCCACAACAGTAAGTAAGTAAATATTTAATATAGGTAAATAATATTTTAGACAAATCATTGTTCAATACATTTTGAAAATTATAAAGTTGATTTGGTTTTTAAAACACCAACACACACGCGTACGTGATAACGTTGATCTCAGAAATTCCATGAACTAAAGTCATTATCGTCAAATTAAAATCAATTGTTTAATCAGTAAATAGTCCATCAGCCGAAGGACAAGTAAATAATTAGCTCAACACTCTCTTGAATCGTTTATAGCATTAATTATATTTTTTTTATGATCGATTCATACAAGAAAAATTACCACAAACAGTTAAGTTTGTCAAATTTATGGTAACTGGTCATTTTGATTTTCTATGATAGAACTTCAAGTTTCTAACGATTTTATTTCTTCAGATTACGCATGGGCGGGGCTGACACTGCTGATGGCCTTCGAAATGCTAGCCACCTTTTCCTACAACATCGTGTACATGTACAGCTCTGAGCTGTTCCCGACCTACACGAGGAACTCTTTGGTTGCCGTCTGCTCGTCGGTGGGAAGAGTGGGAGCTTTGCTTGCCCCACAGGCACCTTTATTGGTAAGAATTAAGCAGGTATACTCTTTCTTTGTCGCTCTCTCATGACTGAATCGTGACCACTGAATCGTGGCTATACTGATGTCTGTCCATATAAGGTGGTTATAGAGCCATGTGAGATTCAAGCCACTTGGGTGGCTTCTGTCTTCTGATGTGCTTACCCTCGATTTGGCATAGCATGATACTTATTTAAGCCATATTTAACAAGCTTAGGTATTGTTTTAAAAACTCTTAACACCTTACTGCATGTTATAAAAATAATTTCTTTAAATTTGAACTTAATGGTTGCGTATGCGGTAAGGGGTTAATAAGATCACGTTTAATTTTCATCTAAAGATTTTTCCTAACAAAATTCTATTTGTGTTTTTTACTTCGTATTAAGTAGGTACCAACTCAGTATAATATTTTTGTACAAAAGAAAACGCGTTGTATGAGATCCTTAGAGTCAATGAAATCTGGCACAAGTCTTTTAGTAATAAAAATATTGATCTCCATGGTTCGATTCTTTACATTACTCATCTCTTCCAGATGACGTATTGGGTCGGCTTCCCCCCTCTGGTCTTCGGATCTCTATCTCTCCTGTGTGGTGTATTAACCCTACCGATGCCCGAAACAGCAGGCTGCGAGCTACCCGACACCATTAAAGAGGCCGAGAGAATCGGCAAGAAGAAGAAGACAGAGTTTCAGGAGGAAATGGGAATGCTTGAAAAACCAGTCACGTAAATGATATTCAGAAGAGTTAAGCAGAGTGAACAGATTCTAATGAACTTTCTTGGAACCAAACAAGTCTTGTAGTCTATGCTTTATTTTTCTTTGGATTTAGCCTTCGAGCAACACCGAGAAGGGTGTCGGCACTATTTCCCCTCTGTCGAAACATATGCCGTGGGGCTTAGTCAATTCGTGTAAAAAGATATGTCCTATAATATTTATTTATTTATTTATTATTATTTATTATATGCCCAACTGCCCCAACTGTGCATGCACACAACTAGCGCGGTGCGTGTTGTGACTCGTCCGTACACAAAAAGAGATCGCGGTGTGCAAGATTTGTCTTTCGGCTCGATTCGGAAAACGAATTAGATTTCTACTAGACTTCAACAAGTTACGATACGGATAATTTAAAGATATTTGTAAGATAGATATGTCAAATTTGACGTTTCCGCGATTCTGGAGGTCCTCTTGAACGATTTCGACAAATTATGACTTAGATATCCAAGTCACATCTAGTCGATATCTAATGTAGATCTAGTTGATATCTAAATCGTCTCAAGATCTTGTGATTATCTCGAAATCCGAATAGGCCTGTAAGACTTGTGTCATTTTCTGTACGATAGATATCGCTTGGGCTCCTCAGCCGGTGTTGCTCGAAGGATTTGCCATAATCTAAGGACATTTAGTTTTTAAACATTTGCACAGTTTTGGGTTTATTCTCTTTGCAGGACATGGTAAAAGTGATTATAGTGGATGGTTTTACAAGCTTTTTGTGAATGGGTCAAAACATATTTCAGAAAAAAGTAACTTCTGTGGACAAAGCATCAAAATGTACGTTCCGGGTCGCATGGATGGATTGTATTATGTTGTTATTGTTGTAATAGTATTTAAGAATGAATTGTGATGTGACCGAGGAAATGAAAAATAAATGTATTATAGTTCGTTTTTTAGCATTAGAAAAAAGGTAAAGAATCTTGACGTGTCTTTTTATTGGGAAACACTTTTGAAAAATAAGTCACGGCAAATATGTAACAATTATGAATCATATACGGTTGTTTACATTATTTTGCTTTCATAAGTAATAGCAAATGATTTAAAAAAAAAGCGTTTTTGAATTAAAATACACTTCAAGATCGCGTAGTCTTTATATGATGCTAAAAAAACGAACTATAGATAGCTCATTTTTTGTTACGCACTATTTACGTACTTACCTAATAATAACTCATGATTATACTAAACAAAATTAGACAAATTTAATTTAATTTAATAAAAGTTAGAAAGATACCTATTCATTTGTAATTCAAAAGCAAAGAACTTAGAATCTACAGAGGTATATTACAACTTTTACAATTTACTCTTTCATTTAAAAGCCTGTCTAAATAATGTATCCTCTTTTACTGCTAAACCAGAATTCGTTGCAGCTGCAGACATGAATAGCCAAGATAAACGACACATTGTTTCTAGATAATATATTATTTAATTGTTGACCGTGATGCTAGGGAGTGTTTGCTAAACTCTGAAGTTGAATAGACTTTCTAGAGGTTGAAGTAAAGTGGATTTTGCTGAACTAATTTGGTTGTATGATTTAAACGTTGCGTCTGCTGGGTGGCTCAAATATATGTTGAGTAAGATTTTTTAGGAATATTTGTCTTCCTGATGATTTCAGTAAAATAAAATCACATTAAAATAAAAAATACAATTCACTCACGTTAGACCGAGCCATGTCCGGGCCGGAGCTTCCGGCGCTTACTTTTCTATGAAATGACAGGTGATTACGTGATGCTTTCCATAGAAAACGATGCGCCGGAAGCTCCGGCCCGGACACGGCCCGGTCTAACGATGAGTCATCCTTTAATACAAAATCTACAAAATGTTCTCCTTTAGCTTTAATACACGAAATATGCGTCTCTATTGTTTCCCAAATAGTTTTAAGTCATATGTATTGTTTGTCCGAATTTTCGTTAGTCATAATTGATTTTTCTCAGAAATGCGTAACTTTTAAGGATTGCCATAAAACAAACCTAACCTAACCTAACCTGTCTATAGAATAACCTTACGAAAATCCTGAAAAGTTAACGGTTTCAGTTTTATGACTAACGATAATATGACAAACAATACATTATGACTTAAAACTTTATGGGAAACAAAGGTACCCCACGAAATATGTTTAGTAAATTTATCAATAATATGCTGCAGTGTAAAAATATATATACCTATATTTTTGGGCCATTCTGTAAATACTCGAGAATCAATTAAAAGCATATAGGATAAAAAAAGCTACCAAAAGTACTACTTCCACGAAGACGAACGGCCCGATTCCAACTTTAAGATACGTCAAATATTACGACTAGATACGATATGGATTAGATATGTCAGTGTCAAAAGTGACGTTGCTTCAAACAAAATCGTCACTTTTGACACTGTCATATCTAATCCATATCGTATCTAGTCGTAATATTTGACGTATCTTAAAGTTCAAATCGGGCCGGAAGTCGCGGGCAAAAGCTGGTTATCAATAGAGGTGACAACGGGTATCTATTGGACCTAGCATAGCATATCGAACACTAGGCCGTTTACCTTATCTCATTTTCCTAATTCCCATCTTCCCACGGTCTTACATAATTTCCCCGTATCTAATTACCAGATGATGCAACGTCATTAGCGCTCTGGCCAGCTGCAACGGGTGCCGTTTAGCCATTTGCCTTTCAAGGCAGGTATGCAACCGAGAAAGGATATGAGGCGGGGTGAAAAATTGAATAAATAAGTGAATTTGCCATGTTTAGTTTGATAGATATTTGGTGTGGATTTGACACGCCTGTTGAAATCATAAGGACCATAAGGTAATCACTAATCACAGAATTTTTGACACAAAACTCAAAACAAAGACGAAAAGGTGAACAGACAATTACGAATTATATAAATACTTACTCCCCGTAAAATATGCGCAAAGACTGAAAACTAACCCCGAAAAAAGAAATTAAGAGAGATTACCAAATAAGCCAATTTTTTCGAACGAGATATCAATCGAATCGATTTTATAATGCGAAAAATGAATTGTGTTTTTTCGGTCGATTTTAAAAGCCGCTTGCTGGTTTGCTACCAGAGTAACAGGCCAGCAAAGGAGTCTACTCTGTCTACCTATGAACATTAGATCAACTGCCAGAGGCTCGGCTCAAGTGATAAAGATATAATAGCAAACTAAATTGAGAGGTTTCACTGCTCTCAAACGTTTATTCACGAAAATGGGACTTGAATACGATGTCATAGAGTAAAAGACCCCCAACTTATCAAATATGCCTGACTAGATATTCGGAATTTTAATATCCTGATCATAGAGTTAAAATCGCAATTTTATTCTCTAAAAACGTCAGATCGTAATCTTAATGGTTTTATATTTGAATGCAAATTTAAATATATGAGGCTGTTTTATTTTTTATCTGACGAACAGTGCTTGGAATCGAAATTCGAAGATGCGCACATTTAAATTTTCGAAATTCGTGTTAGGTCAACTGACGTCGGCGTCGATCGTGCCTATCGCTACTAAAATGAGGCAGCCCCTGGGTTTTCACCAAAGACATATTACATAAACTGAGCGTTGCCCAGCGGGCGCTAGAGAGAAAACTGGTGGGGATCACATTGAGAGACCGTAAAAAGTATGAGTGGCTGAGACCACAGAGCAAGGACACTGATATTGTAGAGCGCGTAGCTAGTTTGAAGTGGGAATGAGAATGACCCGTCCGAAAGACCGAATCGTGAAGTAAACTAGGGGGGGGGGGGAGCGTTCCCCAAAGTGCCCCCAGATACGTTGGGATGACAACATCAAAAGGACTGCGGGGAAGAAGTGGCTCCAGGTCGCACAGAACCGTGACGAATGGCGTAAAATGACGGAGGCCTGCACCCGAAGGGTAGAGAAGGGCTAAAGAAAGAGAGAGAGGCACGATCAACGAACGTCAAATAGTTACAAATAGGTACGTGCGAATATCAAATTTTGCCTCTATCGAGTGTTAGAGTTGCTCTTGCATATTCGAGCGATAAAGAGCGAGAGAACTTCGATTTTTGATAATCACGGTTACAACCCTGAATTGATGTACTCTGATTTTTCTGTTTTTATACTAAAATGTCAGTTGGAAATGTTGCTAGGCAGAGTGATGGCAGGTGGACCATAATTTTGACGGATTAGTGGCTGCTTTCGGATGAAAGAAGCGCCTGGCGTCCGTTGGCTCGTTGGGTGGAGGATATTCGAAAAAGCTCGGGGCACTTTTGGATGAGACTATAGCCTAGGACCGGGATAAGGGGCGTACTTACACGAAGCTCAGCAGTGGGCGACTGAAGGCTAAATGATGATGATGATGAAAATGTAATCGAACTGTTTTCGTAGTAAGTATAAAGATATTCGGGGCCTACATTTTAAACCGCGCATACATACATATAAGGTCTTGCGCAGGTTACGTTGCACCGGCGCACGCGCGTCTCGAGCCCGTTATTCCGAGAAGCGATAACATGTGAACATTGTCAACGATCTCTTTCAAGCTGGACCAATGTTTACCACTATACTTTATTATAAATACGGTGTTTTTACAAACACCGAATATATGCACATTGAACAACATTTTATTATGCGCTAATCATTATTTTAAAATTATGGCTTCTTCAGTCCAGTGGGACTATTTCGCCAGTATCAAGGTATTAGGAGCTAAATACGACGACTAAAATTGTACGGTTAGTACAAGACAGTGTGTACGGGGATTTTATTAGTTCTTGTGAAGCGATAGCTGGTCTTTACAAGTAGCACGTGGACTACCGGCCGGCCGTTGACTCCAAAATTATGCGCTAATCACGCAATTGCAACAAAATGTCTGTTTTTTACGTTTTCGCTGATGATGTTGTTTTCTATGAGGTAGACGTTTATTGACAAATGCCAATCGAAAAGTAGGTATCTATAATTTATCGGGATGACAAAAAATGCGAACGTGACTTTTAGGTACGTGATCAATTGATCCTTTTTTATAAACGCCTTATAATCGCTTGTCACTTGGCTAAGTTTCCTTTAATAGGGAGTATTACTGCAATGTTCTGCCGCCAGAGTGCAGCACTAATTTGTTTAGTAAACCATAGAGGAACTTATACATACTACGCCTTAAACAGTTTTTTGACAAGTTTTTACTATGACATTGATGCATCAAGGCGGTTTGTTTACAGGTGGCCTACCACGAAACGCGAATATCGAAATTTCGTTATCTGCCTCTCTATCGATCGAATAAGCAAGAGTGATAGAGAGGCAGAAACCGAATTTTCGATTGTCGTGTTTCACGGTAGGCCATGTGATTGAGTTAGTGACGCCCTCTACGCAGAGTTTTGCGTAATATTCCCTATTCTCCGCTATTACGTCTTTACTTTTTAACGTATTCGTTCCACAGTTTTATTTACAAATTAAGGTCTAGGTTCTTCACCCATTGGGCTGCGTTATCACTAAACGCTATTAAGTCCAGAGGGTCACTGTGGTAAAACTGTGGAACGACTCATAATGAATGCCATACGAATAAATAAAACGTATTCGTGACAGTCAAGTGAAATTCTGATAAAATGCTCAATTTAGTTCCTATAAACAAAACCATTCACATTGATCGTCTATTGACATTTCCTTTTCAAATTAAAGCGACCTTAAACCAAACATGCCGCCTCAGCCAAGTTTAATCTTATCCCAAACTTTCACGCCATTTTAAACCTAATTCCCGTCTACATAATACCCAGAATACCATGAACATTATCAGTAGGTTGACGTGTACATATTTGTCCGTTTGTCCGCTTGTTGACCCGCCGATTACCGGCAATTTACCGACCGGACATGTCCGGCATTAGTGGACATGTCGTGTGCGCGAGCGCATGGGATAGGGTTGTCACTGTTTTATAATGGCCTCCTAGCCTTGTCGGTAGTGACCCTGCCTACAAAGCAGGAGGTCCCATGTTCGAATTGCTTGATGGGTCTACGGCCACCAAGCGTTTTCGTCTTTGTCACCATCGTGGTACTCGTACCTATTAAACCTTAAGGCCACGTGGGTTCAGGTTATTCTCTCCCTCGTAAGCGTAAGCGTGAGTGAGATGGCTGTGCGTGACCGGAATCACGGATATCATGTTTTTGAATTTTAATTTGTTGTAAGTTTAAACAAAAAAATATAATCGATGATTGCGATCTAAAATATAAAAATTGCGCATTCTTAGAAACAATTTTTGTTTTGCAAAAATGGATACAAATGTTTAAGTTGCGCTTTAGACCTATGTTCATGATTTTTTTTCTATCGAGCGTGAGTCAAGAAATTAGTTTTCGAATCGAGGAAGTTGGTAGAGAAATTTGAAATTATTTTTTTGGCAATCGTACCTATTGTGATCTAAAAAACCGCTACAATTATTCAAAAGCTTTGATGGCTGAACTGCACCTTAAAATAAATATCATAACAGTGACAACCCTGCGTGGGCGGCACCTGCCACGTGCGACGACTTGCACCTTTGCATGCGTCTGCGCAGGTCACCATACTTAGATAATTCCTGCCCTCGCCACATGGACACGTGTAACTTAGTCGATTGTGTTGTGTTCTGAATGGTGACATGTATTGTCTGTCTTCTTCTTCCTCGCGTTATCCCGGCATTTTGCCACGGCTCATGGGAGCCTGGGGTCCGCTTGACAACTAATCCCAAGAATTGACGTAGGCACTAGTTTTTACGAAAGCGACTGCCATCTGACCTTCCAACACAGAGGGAAAACTAGGCCTTATTGGGATTAGTCCGGTTTGGTGACATGTATGTCTGTATTTAATGAAATAAATATTTACATTCTCGTAAAGATTCGGTTGACGACTGCACCAACTCTACGGGTGACTTCAAACATATCAGTTGTTAACGCATATACTTAAAAAGGATAATATTATATTTTATACTTTTTTAAGTCGGTTTTCTTTTTTTTATAAAAAACTTTTTATTTTTACTTTTGTATTTGTAACCAATGGAAATAATATTTATATAGGTAAAACAAAAGGTGGTCTTATCGCTAAAGAGATATCTCTTCCAAGATTAAATTTGCGTACCTACAATTCTGTTTCTGGATTTAATAAATGTTTTGCAAGATATAAAATTCATAAGCCATTGCCATCGTTAAAGAAAAGCATTGTACATTACTTTTCCAACCTGTTGTGTATCTCCAATAGATAACACAGGTTCCATACAATACCATAGGACACTAAATTAACTCTGAAGTACAGAAATATGAGACCTAGGGCACGCTTGACCGCGCTTGCGATAAATACTTGACACTAGACTTTCGGCTCGATTCGGAAAATGAATTAGATTTCTACTAGACTTCAACAAGTTACGATACGGATAATTTAAAGATATTTGTAAGATAGATATGTCAAATTTGACGTTTCCGCGATTCTGGGGGTCCTCTTGAACGATTTCGACAAGTTATGACTTAGATATCCAAGTCACATCTAGTCGATATCTAATGTAGATCTAGTTTATCTCTAAATCGTCTCAAGATCTTGTGATTATCTCGAAATCCGAATAGACCTGTCTGACACAGCGCAATTAATAGCACGAAGATCTATTCTTTATTAAAACTAGATTTAATTTCACCCGTATGTAAGTCTGAATATGGTTGAAATTAGAATGAAATATTTTGATAGATAGATCCTTATTATTAGGTGTCGGGAATAAACTAAGCGAAACGCCGTGGACACCAAAGAATGTGTGTGCATTTTCCTGGTGACTGTTTCTTGGTGTTTATTTTTTATGTATTATGTTTCAGAGCTTGCTGGTTTTCATTTAATCTATTTCAAATAATATTTTTAATCTACATGTTTTCAAATCGACTTTGAAGAAAGAAAGTTTAATTAAAATTATAATTGCATGATAAGTGTAACGTCGATTGTATGGCGGCGGCTAGGTTCGTTAGTCTGACCACAAAACACAAAAGCTATTCATCCTTATCAAACCAAAACACACCTCATTGTCCATCCCTCGTCCTCACAGATAACCTCAGATAACCGTTCTAATGTGCTTAATGAAGTAATGACATCTCTGTCTAAACTTAACACCAAGTTAACAACCACATACTTGTAGTAGGTACCTACTGTCGCGAACATTCGATCGTTGTGGAAAATTCAATATTTGTTGAGATGTAGATGTAGCAAGTAGGTACGAAGCAAAGCATAAGGTGCCTGAAGTTGTGGGTTACCTACTTCTATATATTTGTTATGGCTTAAATCAACTTAACTTAAAGTATTAAATATATTAAGAACGGGTCACTCACGTATTTACTAAATAAATCTTTATTTACATACAATATATATACAGTGGTACTACTAAACGAAATTAATAACTAGCTTAAATCTAAAATAGGCCCTTGAGGCATTGTACCAAGGATGCTGGCGGCATTTCCTCAGGCATTGTACCAAGGATGCTCACGTATTTTAAGTCGAAAAACGCTCGACATGTTTCACTCCTTAGCGAGAAGGAGGAGGGTTAATATATTTAATGTCTGTGTCTCACGGAAGTTTTGTTATTAAAATTAATTTAAAGTGCCTAGTTTATTAATTTCAGATATTACCTTAAAGATTTATTACTTTGGAGCTGTGAGTAATCATTGCACATTTTCTTAATTAATTAACCCAATTAGGTACAATTGAATATATTACTTTATTACTTTCTAATATCATGGACAATGTAGTGTAAAGAGAAAAATAGCAAAAGGAAGTAAGTTTAACCTTTACGAAACTTACTGAAGACTATTGAAGATATTTTTTATTAATTTTTCTAGTTCTGATACTTTTAAAACATAATTATGTAATGTTTTAAGCAATAATTATCCTCAATAGTAAGTATCGATCGTGACTGTTCTCGCTCAAAGTCTGCAATTATTCAAATGGATGGTGTTCGGTTTTTTGCCAGTGACTGGTGTTTTATTTTTATCGTACCTTTTGTGCATGTCCGACGCTGTACGAGTGAGAAAATTACAGATGTACCTATCTGTCGAACTTTGTTTTGTTTGTCATTATAGCTGGTTGCTCTTTCTATTTAATATAAATTTTGGTAAGTACGGTTTTCTAATCGATATTGGAATTGTTGGTATTTTATTGTTGATCTGGTCTGATTTTACTGTCTCGCCTGCTTTCCTGCGAGTTGGCTACAGGTACATACATACTTCGATTTCGGCTCATAATCTGTCGATTTCCTTGTGAAATAATTAAAACCAAATTCATTACTATTTTGAGAGGCTCAACTTCTCTTCAACAAACGCCTGTTTTTGGCCCAGTGGTTGAATAGTAGAGATACCTTAAGTAATTCGTTCTTATACCTTAAGTAATTAGTTCTTATTATATTATTCACAATAAAGATTAAATAAATAAACATTTAAACATCTTCATGATGTCTTCTTAATCGAGTTTGAAAGGATGATGGAAAACGAATTCAATTCATTGTATCAGTGGGTGTCAATAAAATAAAATATTCTTCAACGATTCTAGTTAACAGTTTTATTACTTATTATTAATCTAGACCTTCCTTCCTTAACTTAAAGTATATTATTCCATAAATCTCTCACGAAAGAATGTACTAATTCGACATGCAAACAAGTCATACGCACGGCATCAGCATTTGAATGATTTTTTGCTAAAATGACGTAATAGCCATAAAATAATTCATGTTTTTTATCGGGTGCTTAATTTTTAGATACCAAAAAATAAACTGCTTCAGAAAATTCTAACGTTCCGTTTCTTTATACAGTTATTTAATCACTTTTTAACTAATTGATTTTGCTATGGTATGAATACTTGTAAAAAGAAATAACATACTTTTTAAATATTAAAACGAGTCACTCACTTCATTAACACGACTGCATATCGGTTAGCCAACTAGAGTAATCTCCATATGAAGCGAAATGTGTCGATCAATTTTCGACTTTATTAAACGTGAGTGACCCGTATATTTCTCCGAGCTTTACGGTACTTTTTATTGCATTTTCGAATTTAAAACATATTTTATGTTATGAGTACACAGAGGCGAAATTGACGACATTTAAATGCTATTTAAGTAAGTAGAATTCAAAAACATTGCAAAGTCTGTGCCGTACCTGAATGTTTTAAATTATTTCTTTCGAATCTATCTAGAGGTATTATTACAAGTTCTCACGTTAAACGCCATCTAAATCTCTATTAAAGTCCGTCTTAATTTAAATACTATCGGCCGACACGGATGAAAGCGTCAAGAGCTATTAGTACCAACTACTATCGTCGAGATTTACTTGGTCTACAAAAACCTTATTGCAACGAAATACAGTCTATTATGGCCAGTTGAGTATATGTGGTATTATCTATGAAAAGGGACCTTATTGTCGATGGCGCTTACGACACTAACATCGATGAGCACTAAACGTAGTAGTTTAAAATTGGTGATTCTGGCCCATTTTAGTTATTTTGATTTCCAATTTAGCAATTAAGTTTCTTTGATTACCACCACCATATTTACAGACTTTTACAAGGATTTCATGCATTATTTTCTAGTATGTATAAGTCCTTGAACTACGTTATTGCTTGTCAGAAACACGACGGCTCATTATTTTCTCGATAGAATCTTAAGTTGAAAACATGCCTAACACTGTCTTTACTTCCTTATGTTAGAAGTACTTGTTGGGTATTCCGTGGACTACTCAATGAAATACCATATTAAAGTTCCCAAATATATTATGCATCCGCACAGGCAAACGATTACAAGAGAATGACCTATATGTAAATGTGACATCTGTCTTAGAAGACTTATTCTATATAGCCAGAGTTTATGTTGGTACATATACGAACTCTATGTAGGTATATTAGTCACACGCCAACATCATTGTTGTAATTAAGTTAGTTCCAACACTGGCCCTTGAACCCATATAAACTCATATAAATCACATTACACACATTAAACAATCTAAGCAAAGACACATCCGCTGTCTTAAAATAATAAAACATTACAACAGCAAAAACATAGCAAAAGTATAAATTTATCAAAGTATCCGTCACACATAAACAGTAAATAGTCTAAACAATGAAACGGATCCAAAACAAATTATACTTCTGCAAGTATACCTACTGCTTAGAACCATCATGTCATTTATTGAGCGATACAAATAAATGACATACAAACTTATCATGTTTTTCCTTTGCCAACGGTTTCGTTAAAACGTCGGCCACCATTTCATCAGTAGACAAGTGTTTTAAAACAACTGTACCTTCCTCAACGATTTCCCTGATGAAATGATGTCTTACGTCAATGTGTTTCGTTCTGGCGTGGTACATAGAATTAGTGCACAACTTCAGTGCAGACTGATTATCATTAAACAACGTAATCCTATACTGTTCCCCGTAAATTTCGAACAGAAACTTGCGTAGAAAAAGAGCCTCTTTACAAGCATCTGACAGACACATATATTCGGCCTCTGTGCTTGAAAGAGCGACTGTCTTTTGTTTTCTACTCTCCCAAGAGATGGTAGAATTTCCAATCTTAAACACGTAACCGGTATAAGATCGACGATCGACCTCATTCGACGCAAAATCGGCATCAGCATACGCGACGATATCTAACCCTGACTTCTGAAAAGTTAAACAATGATTAAGCGTACCTTTCAGATAGCGAAGAACGCGTTTCGCCGCCTTCCAGTGAGTCTCGTCGTACGCGTCGTTGAACTGGCTGAGCGAGCTGACAGCGTGCGCGATATCCGGTCGCGTACATACCGCTATGTACATCAAACATCCTATCAGGCCTCTGTAGTCGTGCGTACAATCCTTCTTTGTAGATTTCACGAGCTTCAGACCTGTTTCCATAGGTGTTCGCGCAGGTTTGCAATCTGACATGTGAAATCGTTCTAGCACCTTCTTAATATAGCTTGACTGGTCTAGAGTTATTTCGTTGTTCTGTCTGCAAAGCCTCATTCCAAGAATGTGGTGTGCTGGCCCTAAATCTTTGATTTCGAAGGCCTTCTTTAATTCTTCTTTGATTCCTGCCGTATCTCGGCAATCAGCTGAAGAAAATAGCATTATGTCATCAACATAGAGCGCAATTATAATCATAGATTTCCCGCTCGACTTGACATAAACACAAGGTTCGGAAGATAAACGTTTGAATTTCATTTTGCTTGTCAATACGCCATTTATTTTCTCATACCAAGACTTCGAAGCTTGCTTCAGTCCGTATATGGCCTTATTCAACTTGTAAACTTTATCTTCTTGGCCTTTAATCTTGTAGCCCTCTGGCTGCTCCATAAAAACGGTTTCTTTTAAATCTCCATTCAAAAACGCCGTTTTTACATCCAAATGCTCGATATTCATGTTATGTTCCGTTGCTAAAGCTAGTAACGTACGTATAGTAGAATATCGTACTACAGGAGAGAACGTTTCTTCGTAATCAATACCGTATTTCTGGGTATAACCTTTTGCAACAAGGCGCGCTTTGTACCGCAGTATTTCCCCGTCGAGGCCAAGCTTTCTTTTAAAGATCCACTTGCATTTTACAGGCCGTTGCTTCGTATCGCGGTCAGTCAGAGTCCAACACTTATTATCGATGAAGGATTTATACTCTTCCGCCATCGCGGCTTTCCACTTACTTGCTTCCGGGCCATTCAGTGCCTCGCGAACTGTCTGAGGGTCCCCCGTGTCACTGCATACAGTGCGTGCTACACTAGCCGACTCAAACTCACTAGTTTCGTCCGTAGAGTTCTCGAAGTCTTCCAGTGTGGAATCTCCTGGGACATACGTCTCATCCGCAGGGTCATCTGGGGTCTCACTACTGCTCTCAGAATCATCTATCGTACTCACACTGTTATCTTGACAGTTTTCGTTAGATATTTCTGCGGGCTCTTGGGGTAAGTCGGGTAAGGCGGGTTGCACTTGTACATCATCGGCGACAGTTACATTGTTCGGAAACAAACTAACCTGAGTATAACGTGAACTGTCATCCTCATCCGATGAAGTGTCATTCCAAAAAGCATGTTCTAGAAAAGTGACATTTCTGGCTTTTATGACATTTTTCGGATTCTCCGGATCTATCAATCTGTAACCCTTTGACTCGTCACAGTATCCGACAAAAATATATTTCTTACTTTTGGGATCCAGTTTGTCCCGTTTGTGCTGAAGGGCATAAGCTTGGCAACCAAAAATGCGTAGGTAACTCAGATTCTCCTTTTTACCTGTCCATTTTTCTTCCGGTGTACTGCCCATCACAGCCTTAGTTGGAGAGCGATTCTTCAGGTAGACGGCGGTGTTGACCGCTTCTGCCCAGAATTCCTTTTTCAAGCCTGCTTCCTGAAGCATGCATCTGGCTTTCTCCGTAACGCTTCTGATCGCGCGTTCCGCGACTCTGTTCTGAGCTGATGACCTTGGAACCGTGGTCTGATGTCGAATCCCATGCTGTTTCAGGAACTTCTGAAAATTAGAATTGACATATTCACCACCATTGTCACTACGAAGAACTTTTATTTTCTTATTGGTTTGGTTTTCTACGAGAGTTTTGAATTCTTTAAACATCTCGAAAACCTCATCCTTCCTCCTAGACATGTGCGCCGCGCCGCCGCGCCGCCGCCGCCGACGATTTTTCCACGCCGCCGCCGCCGATAAATTTGACCGGCGTATAATCGGCGTGGAAAATTTTGATACCTATCGTGTCTTATTCCATGTTGCGTAGTGAATAGATAGTATCAGAGGTATAATTTAAAGATCCTTATGCTTTTTCGCTTATTATTTGCCGGTGAACCAAATTAGCATCATTTTTGTCGTTGCGGTGTTTATTTATTTATTTTATTTATTTATGTTATGGAGATCCAACAGCTATCTATACAGAGTATGCCTGTGTTAGCTGTGATAACGATTTAGTGTTAATTTAAACAAGATCTAGTTTCTGGATCTCAGGTTATTATTTGATATTTTTTCACACAGCTTTTTTGTAGAACGTAAATGAAATTGTATATTGTGTGATAAATAAATATGATTTATTTATTTATCTCATAATATACAATTTAAAATATAAATAAATATGATTTATTTATTAATCACATAATATACAATTTCATTTAAAATTACACACGATCAATTCTTAGTAATTGTATGGTGATTATCAGCTTCTTGTACTTAACAATATACAGCGTGACCTTAGCCATTGGAAAAACCCTGAAATCCCACGTAGGGTTACTTCTAAAGGGGCCCACTGATTAACAGTCCGCCAGACGGTATCGGCCTGTCAGTTGTTCGGAACTGTCAAAATTTTGTTCTAACTGACAGGCCGATACCGTCCGGCGGACTGTTAATCAGTGGGCCCCTTAAGAAATGCTCTAAAGGTAATATTTTTTTTATATATAAGTTATTTCCAATAATCGACAACAAAAAGAAACATACTGTATTAATCATTGGCAGTGCTTTTGACAATTTGTTTGAAAATGTGCAGCAATGATGACATTGATGATTATCAAAAGTCAGAATACTCAGAATCTTATTAATGTCATAAATAAAAAAGATAATCAAAACGGTCGAAGGTTTCATACTATTTATTACCTCAGGAGCTACTAACACATACAGGTTGCTCCAAAGTAAAAAAAAATGTAATTTGTTAATTTCTTCGGAACCGCTTCACCGATTGTTATGATACTTTGTATACTGGTTCTAAATACCCTAATGCATATGTACATTTCAGCTTTGTCCAATGGCTAGGGACACCCTGTATATTTCAATCAAAATTATAAAAATCAGTCTAAAGCTTCGCAATAAGCTATACTTAAACAATTATACCTAGGTACTTATAGGAACTTAAATCACCAACTATCATCACTAAGCTAGCAGTAAAGAAAACAAAGTAGACCTTAGTATTCCATAAAACGGGACACTTCAAAGACATTCTGTTGAGCGAATCAACCTGCCAGAGATGTTTTCTTTCGAAAACGATGACATCTTTAATCTAATCTAAAATTACATTTCTGTTAAACTTCAGTTCAGACAAATGTAAAGTATGTAGTCCATCATTATTTCGTAACAAATCCTAGGTGAGGCGACAGCGGCTGGGAAAAGTCAATATACATAGATTTAAGACTTAACTTATAAAGATTTTTTTTGTGTTTTATTTGTATTCCGCTTACAAAGTAAGTAAAAATACTGCCTAAAATGTAGCGTTTTAAAGTATCCTTTTTATTTTAATATTTAAACATACCGTTGGTAACCGTTAGGTTGGTATTGGTAATAAATGGTTGCCAAGTGTCATAATGGGATATAATTTTCGGCAATAATTTAGAAAACACACATAATATGTTTTGGATAGCCTAGTAAATACTCAGAAGGCTTTAATATAGAGTTTCTACAGCCACGTTCTCATGCAGTATGAAAAATTATGCCACGCCGATTTCACGCCGATCACGCCGCCGCCGCCGGTCAAAAAATCATCGGACGCCGCCGCCGATGATTTTGCCATCGGCGCACATCTCTACTTCCTCCTAAGAAAATAAACAAATGTTTTTCGGGACAGGTCATCAATGAACAGCAGAAAATATCTTTTCCCACCTAGGGACGGGCATGGCAGTGGCCCCATGACGTCACTGTGAACTATTCCCAGGATTTCCTTGGCCCTGGTCTCAGATTTCTTCGGAAATGGCAACTTAGTCTGTTTACCTAAGATACAGGAAACACACGACTGAAAGTTATTGTTGTCATAAGAAATACCTGTGACCATACCTTTTCGCAGTAACTCCATGCTTCGGGTGTTCAGATGCGCCAGACGATGGTGCCAAATTTGTTGCGATGACTGGTTTCCAGTAGCAGGGGACTGCGGCGCTTGCTTCACGCTCACGGCAACAGGACGACTGTCATCCTTCAGTTGACGTGCCGGCACCGCTATGCTGTCACCTGTACCTACAGACAAAGACGAACACATGGCCTGCGAGGATGGCTTACTACACGAGACAGAAACAGTTTCAATGGCATCGAGTTCATAAATACCATCTCTCAGGGTAGCTGTAGCCAAAACCTCCCCATTGTCATAGACTGTACACTTGCCAGAATGAAACACAATTTCGTAACCTTTCTTATCCATCGCACTAACAGATAATAAATTTACAGACAATTTAGGGACTAAGTACACATTACTTATCGATCTCACACTATTGTCCTTTAACACAGCTTGCGCAGTTCCTTTCCCAGCCGTCGGTAATGCTTCGCCATTGGCAATTAAGACCTTCTTTGGTTTTACAGTTGTAAAATCTGATAAAAAGCTGCGATCATTGCAAAAATGCTGCGCCGCACCGCTGTCGACGTACCACACGTCATGCTTGACTCCTGCGGCCAACGCTGTGAGGTGCGCCTGGCTTTTCCTGTCACTCTTCTTGCCGTCAGAGTTGTCAGGACAATCCTTCTTGATATGTCCACTCTTTTTGCATCTGAAGCACTTAATTGATGGTTTGCGTGCTTTCCGAGCTACTAAAGCCGTATTAGCATCTTCGCTTTTCTCATCGCGTCTCGCGTTTTCTAGAAGCAATTTCGCTTTGACATTTTCGCTTGACAGTGAAGTATTCGAATTTTCTAGAGCCATAATCAACGGGTCGTAATCGCTTGTCAAACCGCTGAGTAAAATCACGGCCACGAAGTCATCTTCCAAAGCCGCTCCGATGTCGCTCAGTTGTTGCGATGTATCCATGACCTTGTTCACGTATGCCTCCATACTCGCACATTCGCTTAATTTGGTGGCGAACAATGTGCGAAGCAATCCGAGCCGTCGTGACAAGCCTCGGTCCTCGTATGCCTTCTGCAGGTTGCTCCACGCTTCGCGAGCCGTCTTAGCATTTCTAATTTGTGGAAATACACAAGGCTTCACGTTCAAGGCGATTTTCGCGAGCGCCTTCTCCTGCTTCTTCGCGTCTTCGTTTTCATTTTTAGTCGCGTCCACACAATCCCAAAGATCGTCGTGGATGAGCACCATCCGCATCATGAATTTCCAGGACGGATAATTTTGAATCCCGGATAATTTTTCAATTGAAACATTCTGAATGGCAGTTGCCATCTTTTGTTTTCTAGCGAATAAATGAAAATAAATTTACCAAATCACACGCGCACACTTTTGGAAAATGGTAACTAGAGTAGCGAATTTAGTACACGATCTGCTGCCATGTTGGGTATTCCGTGGACTACTCAATGAAATACCATATTAAAGTTCCCAAATATATTATGCATCCGCACAGGCAAACGATTACAAGAGAATGACCTATATGTAAATGTGACATCTGTCTTAGAAGACTTATTCTATATAGCCAGAGTTTATGTTGGTACATATACGAACTCTATGTAGGTATATTAGTCACACGCCAACATCATTGTTGTAATTAAGTTAGTTCCAACAGTACTAGGACGAAAATGTATATGAAACTTACTTCAGTCGATAGCTTTTAAGTAAATCTTCATTATTGCTTGTCCTTTTATCGATACGTTAATTTTTTCATTCATCATTTGATGAATTCAACATTTTGCCTACTAAATTACACCCTACGCGGCAATACCTTGCGCCTATTCCTCACGCCAGTACGCCCGTGACCACTGTCAGCGTCGGACCTGTGCTAGTTTAGCGGACATTTCATAAAATGGGTAATCACAGTATAAATATGCAAATATGTTATACACACAATGTTTTTCAACATACTTACGAAGAAAAGCAAAATAATTCTTAAATACGGTGACATTTCAGACATTCGTCCGTCATATTGTCATTTTATAACAAGTTGGGCAGCAAAGGCACACACCCATCTAACCAATCCGGAATTCAGTCACGATTGATAAATTGTGTAAACATATTTTAAAAGGCTATAAAATTAATCAAATTGAATAATTTAGACTGGTCACATTTTTGTAAAAATCGATTTCTACTGGCAAAACATATTACTTTTTGGCAACCGGGTTTTTTAACCTAATTAGACCCCGCTGAATCCGAATTTGCCGGTTGCTTGATCGAATTCTTGACTGGAAGTGAGATATGTGATATTAAAGGTCCCTTTTTTTAGTTTTTCGTAAATAACTCGTAAACGGTGGCCAATATAAAAAAAATGAACTAATAATCTACATAAAATTTTCAATAAAAAAGATTCAGTACATTTTTAGCAGGGATCAATATTTAAAAAGATAATAAAGAGGGAAAGTTAATTATAATAAATTCTAAGGTTCCTTGTTTTTATTTTTTCGTTAATAATTTGAAAAGTATGACTCATAGCAAAAACAAATCTTACACATAAATCATCATCATCATCATCATCTCAGCCATAAGACGTCCACTGCTGAACATAGGCCTCCCCCTTGGACCTCCATACGTGCCGGTTGGAAGCGACCCGCATCCAGCGTCTTCCGGCGACCTTAACAAGATCGTCTGTCCATCTTGTGGGTGGACGTCCTACGCTGCGCTTGCTAGTCCGTGGTCTCTACTCGAGCACATTTCGACCCCATCGGCCATCTTCTCTGCGTGCAATGTGGCCTGCCCATTGCCACTTCAGCTTGCTAATCCGGTGGGCTATGTCGGTGACTTTAGTTCGTCTACGGATCTCTTAATTTCTGATTCGATCACGTAGAGAAACTCCGAGCATAGCCCTCTCCATAGCTCGTTGAGCGACTTTGAGTTTTGAGATGAGGCCGGTAGTGAAAGACCACGTTTCGGAGCCGTAAGTCATCACTGGTAACACACATTGATTAAAGACTTTCGTCTTGAGGCACTGAGGTATGTCGGACGAAAAGACATTACGTAGTTTCCCGAACGCTGCCCAACCGAGTTGGATTCGGCGGTTGACCTCTTTCTCGAAGTTGGACCTACCTAATTGGACTACTTGTCCTAGGTAGATGTACGAGTCAACAACTTCGAGTACCGAGTTCCCAACAGAGACTGGGATGGGCACAACATTGGCATTTGACATAAGTTTCGTCTTGTCCATGTTCATTTTCAAGCCCACCCGTTGTGAAACTCGGTTGAGGTCATCGAGCATCATGCTGAGTTCCTCCATCGACTTTGCCATGACTACGATATCGTCGGCAAACCGAAGGTGAGTGATGTATTCGCCGTTGATGTTGATTCCAAGTCCTTCCCATTCCAGGAGCTTGAAGGCGTCTTCCATTACGGCAGTAAACAGTTTCGGAGAGATAACGTCTCCCTGCCTTACGCCTCTTTGCAATGGAATCGCCCTCGTGCTCTGCTCCTGTACTCGGACCGACATGGTGGCGTTATTATACAAACACTTCAACACTTCGATGATAGTCAATATGGCATCGCTGAAGAGACAAGCACCGCCCATGTTTCCACCGAATCGAAGGCTTTCTCATAGTCCACAAACGCTAAGCATAATGGCAAGTTATACTCTTCGGTCTTCTGTATAACTTGCAGCAGCGTATGGATGTGGTCTATGGTACTATAGCCTTTTCGGAAACCGGCTTGTTCGGGAGGCTGGAAGTCATCAAGTCTGTGTTCGAGACGGTTCGTGATGACCCTTGAAAACAGCTTATAGACATGGCTCAGAAGCGTGATGGGTCTGTAGTTCTTCAATAGGTTGTTATCACCTTTTTTGAAGAACAACACCACCTCGCCTCTATTCCATGTTTCAGGCGTTATGCCCTCGGACAAGGCGGAATTAAAGAGCTTCTGGAGGACTTTAAGTACCGGTGTTCCACCCGCTCTCAGAAGCTCTGAAGTGATTTCGTCTTTGCCCGGCGCCTTGTTGTTCTTAAGCTGCTTCAGGGCCATCCTAATCTCGTACAGACTGATGTCCGGGATATCTTCGGTATAATGTCGGGACAGCTTGGCTCTTGGACCTCCTACCAAGCTGTCAACGGGCTTTGCGATCGAAGTGTATAACTGTCCATAGAACCTCTCGATCTCACCTAAAACCTCCGCTTTGCTCGACGCTATGCTGCCATCTTCCCGTTTCAGCTTTGTCAGCTGGCTTTGCCCAATAGACCCTTGCTTTGCTTGCGTTGCTTTGTCCTTTGCGAACACTTTGGAGCCTTGGTTTCGCTCAATAGTCTCTTTAATACGGTTAGTATTAAAGAGACGCAGATCATGTCGCAAGGACTTAGATATACGTCTATTGAGCTGCCTATATGACTCCGCGTCATCGGGAGACTGCAACTGTAGCGAGCGTCGTTCAGCCATGAGGTTTAAGGTTTGCTCGGTCAATTTCTGAGGTCTATCTTTACGGCGGGGTCTAAAAAACTTAGACCCTACTGTGTGGACAGTTTCCACTAGCCCGTCGTTGATTTCGTCTACTGAAGCCAAGTTCTCTAGGCAAGCAAAGCGGTTAGAGAGCTCGAGTTGAAAGCTTTCGGGGTTTTGAACATGGGCTCGAGTAGGTCGGAGCGTAGACTTCATCAGGCTGGACCTTTCAAGTTTAATATTGATATTCAGTGTGCCTCTTACGATTCGGTGATCACTACCGGTCTTTACCCTGTTGATCACACATAAATAATAAACATAAAATTTCCTACAAGAAACATGTACGAGGGGCGTTAATATTCTCGGTATTGATATCTTACAACCTCTTCTTAAATTTCTTTCGTTACTGGCCGCTAAGGTTTATTCATTGACATTAAAAAAATATATAATTGGAACCGAGATGTTCTTTTGTTTTTCTGCAATTGCTGAACAAACATGAACATCATGTGCGAATTGACAATGTTAACTAAATTAGAACATCAATGCGTCATAAGATTCTCGACAAAACAGGGTAAAAATCAAAAAACCATGAAAGAGGAAATGGATTGTGTTTACCGTGAGTCTGCTCCTTCTTTATACCATTCAAAAGTGGTCAAGCGAATTTAAACGTGGAAGGGAGAGTATTGAAGATGACCCTAGACCTGGTCGGCCTGTAGTAGCTACTTCACAAGAAAATATTGATAAAGTGGAAAAACTTATATTGGAAGATGGTCGAGTGAAGGTAAAATCTATAGCTCAAGTAACCAATCTTTCTATTGGTATCGTACATGATATTATCCATGACCATCTTAATATGTCAAAAGTAAGTGCAAGATGGGTTCCGCGAATGCTGACTCGGCTTCAAAAAGACATGCGTGTAGCGTGTTGTTCCGATGTTATTGACCTGTGCGGTGAAAATCCTAATGAGGTGCTGCAAAGAATAGTTACTGGAGATGAAACCTGGGTTCATCATTATGACCCAGAGAGTAAACAAGAGTCCATGCAGTGGCACATTAAGGGTTCAGCTCATCCCAAAAAGTTCAAGGTCGTCCCTTCAGCTGGCAAGGTCATGGCCACGATATTTTGGGATTGTAAAGGAATATTACTAATCGATTATAAAGAAAAAGGTGTAAATATCACACGACAGTACTACGCTAACATTCTACGTCAATTAAAGGATGCAATCAAAGAAAAGAGGCGAGGAAAGTTAACCAAAGGTGTTCTGCTTCTGTGTGACAACGCCCCCGTCCATACTGCTCATATTGCCAAGGCAGCTATTGTTGAATGTGGGTTTGAAACTGTTACTCACCCACCGTATAGTCCGGACTTAGCCCCCAGCGACTTCTTTTTGTTCCCCAATCTTAAAAAGGATCTGCGTGGAATTTTTTTTTCTGACGATGAAGCATTGAAGGCTGCAGTGGAGGAGCATTTTTACACCAAAGATAAAAAATATTTTTATGAGGGATTAAAAAAAAATAATTGATCGATCTTTTAAGGGGATTAACATAGGGGGGGAGTATATTGAAAAATAAAAATATCAAACTTTTCGTACTTGTTTGTTTTCATTCTCATACCGAGAATATTTTGAACACCCCTCGTAGAACACTTTTCGCTAGGATCAATATTTAAAAAGACAAAGCAGCCGGTAAGTTAATTACAATCAATTTTAAAGTCCCTTTTTAGTTTTTTGTAAATAACTCGTAAACGGTGTCCCATAGCAAAATAGGTTTTATGAATAAATAATCTACATAAAATTTCCTGCAAAAAACATCTGAACACTTTTCTCTAGGATCAATATTTAAAACGATATTAAAGGAAGAAAGTTCATTACAATCAATTCACATGTCACTTTTTTTAGTTTTTAGGGTCCCGTACCTCAAAAGGAAAAAACGGAACCCTTATAGGATCACTCGTGCGACTGTCTGTCTGTCTGTCCGTCTGTCACAGCCCATTTTCTTCAAAAGTACTGGACCAATTAAGTTGAAATTTGGTACACACATGTAAATTCGTGACCCAAAGACGGACATCTTACGTAAACAAATGAATTTTAAACATGGAGGCCACTTTTTAGCCAAGGGGGGTTAGTTAACATTAAGAACCTATTTTGCTATGGGCCACCGTTTACGAGTCATTTACGAAAAACTTAAAATAGGGACCTGGAAATTGATTATAATTAACTTACCCCCTTTAATACCTCATTAAATATTGATCGTAGCGAAAAAGTGTACAAAACCTTTTTTGTGGACAATTTTATGTTCAATATTTACGTATAATATTTTTTACAACTGCCCCCGTTGCAACCGTTTACGAGTTATTTACGAAAAAAAAGCGACCTGTGAACTGAATGTGATTAACTTTCTTCCTTTAATATCGTTTTAAATATGGATCCTAGAGAAAAGTGTTCAGATGTTTTTTGCAGAAAATTTTATGGAGATTATTTATTCATAAAAACCTATTGTGCTATGGGACACCGTTTACGAGTTATTTACAAAAAACTAAAAAGGGACTTTAAAATTGATTATAATTGACTTACCGGATGCTTTGTCTTTTTAAATATTGATCCTAGCGAAAAGTGTTCTACATGTTTCTTGTAGGAAATTTTATGTTTATTATTTGTGTAAAATTTGTTTTTGCTATGAGTCATACTTTTCAAATTATTAACGAAAAAATAAAAACATGGAACCTTAGAATTTATTATAATTAACTTTCCCTCTTTATTATCTTTTTAAATATTGATCCCTGCTAAAAATGTACTAAATCTTTTTTTATTGAAAATGTTGTGTCGATTATTAACGTTTAACATTTTTTTTATATTGGCCACCGTTTACGAGTTATTTACGAAAAACTAAAAAAAGAGACCTTCAAAAATTGATTATAATTAACTTTCCCGCCTTAATATCTCTTTGAATATTGATCCTAGCGAACAATTGTACGGAATCTTTCTTGTAGGCAATTTTATGCAGATTACTTATGTTTAAGAAAATTTTTGCTATGCGCCACCGTTTAAGAGTTATTTACGAAAAACTAAAAAAAAGGGACCTTTAATATCAACTATCTCACTTCCAGTCAAGAATTCGATCAATCAACCGGCAATTTCGGATTCAGCGGGGTCTAATTAGGTTAAAAAACCCGGTTGCCCGGTTAATATGTTTTGCCAGTCGAAATCGATTTTTACAAAAACATGATCAGTCAAGTATACACTCATATTGTATACATATAATTAATAATTATTTAGGTACACTCACCGACCTCACCGTCTTACCTACCATTTTTAGGGTTCCCTACCCAAAGGGTAAAACGGAACCCTATTAGTAAGACTCCGCTGTCCGTCCGTTCGTCCGTCCGTCTGTCAGCAGGCTGTATCTCACGAACCGTGATAGCTAGACAGTTGAAATTTTCACAGATGATGTATTTCTGTTGCCGCTATAACAACAAATACTAAAAAGTACGGAACCCTCGGTGGGCTCAGTGGGCGAGTCCGACTCGCGCTTGTCCGGTTTTTAATTTCATTAAGTACTCATCAAAATTCGAATTTACTAATAAATCTTTTTCAATATTAATTGCCGAACTAAAAATCCCGGAACTGACGATTCAGAATACCGATGTCGTCAGAATAAGGATGTAGACGGGCTGCGCGGGAATGGTGCGGTGCGCCGCGCGGGGCGCCCGCCTGCCCGTTCTACCACTCGTCTACTTCACCCCCTTGAAAACGTAAAACTCGAGTATAAGAGCGCCTTAAATATTCTATACACTTTTTCGCTAGGATCAATCTTCTTCTCCTTCAACCTAGCGTTTTAGCTAAGCGTCCGGTCTTCAGCATCCTCTGGTGTGAGTAGATTTTAAGTAGATTACTTATGTATCAGAACATTTTTTGGTACAGGCCACCGTTTACGAGTTATTTACAAAAAATATTAACAATTGATCATATTTAACTTTTTACCTTAAATATTTTTTTAAATACTCATCCTAGCGAAAAAGTGTATAGAATATTTAATGTAGACAATTTTACGCAGATTACTTATGTATCAGAACATTTTTGCTACAGGTCACCGTTTACGAGTTATTTATAAAAAACTACAAAGGGACCTTTAAACCCGATGACTGATAAGTTCATCAGCGTCACATAACATAAATTGACCTCCGCATTGGATAGACAGCAACATTGAATGTTCCAGTAATCAAAGAAACTTAATTGCTAAATTGGAAATCAAAATAACTAAACTGGGCCAGAATCTCCAATTTTAAACTACTACGTTTTGTGCTCATCGATGTTAGTGTCGTAAGCGCCATCGACAATAAGGTCCCTTTTCATAGATAATACCACATATTGCTGGAACGAAAATGTACCATGTAATCAAAATGTATGGAATCCACAGGGCAGTTACGTCCTTACTGTAGACGAGAGATGCCAGACAATTTGGGAACGTTAGCATTCGTCACAGCGCATGCGCGATCAACAGGTCGTTGGGTAACTCTACACGCTTGATTGTATTGTATGCAGGCTTAGGTGCTTGACATGACTACAATTGTGCGCTGTTGGAATGTGAATGAAATTAATACGAGAGCGGTGAAATGACGGGACTGTAAAATAAGTCTAAATAAAAATAGATATTTAGCAATGTAATGCGTTTTGACGATTTCTATATCTAGGAATTGCTGGTATATCACAAATTCTTTACGGAAAGAAGCCACCATTGATTCGATTTGGAATTAATTTGACTACTCCCCTGAACACGTATCATACCGTCTCCGTCCATTTTAGACTTACTTTAAAAACAGCGATATAAACTAGTTTATTTTTTGATAAATTCTCATGTACCTTTCTAACGGAACTATTGATCATACGCTATTAAATTGCACACATCTTAAGATTTCAGAACATGCAGATAAGTAAGGTTATCTTACGAAAATACTAATAAAGATTATCTTCAATCATTTTCAAAAAGTTCACTCACTCAGTAGCAATCATCGCTGCCCCCATTATAATTTGATCGGTTAACGTTCTAAGTTCGTGGGACCTGTTACCCCATAGAATGATTCGCAACGGTCAAATTGAACGCAAGTGTGCGTGGTAGTGTGAACAATACGAAACCATTTAAATACAGTATTGGAATGGTAATGGGCATTTTAATAGTGAGAATAGACAATTGGAAGGGATATTTATGCTTTGGTAAATTGGAGTACTATAGATTACTTGTTCTTTTAATTAATTGAAAACGATGCCAAAAGTTAAGACTCAGATCCCAAGAGTTTGATTTTTATAACATGTAAGCAATTCCCTAACTAGAATTTTTATTGTTTTTACTAGGAAAGTTCCGTAAGACCTGGACTTATTACAATAAATTCAGAACGGGTCACTCACGTTTAGGTCGATTTTCGCTCGATGTTTCGCGATGCGATCAAAATTTGATGTAACTTGCATGAGTGACCCGATAATAATAGGTATATTATAAGGTCCACGATGTTTGTAGGATGACACTGTGCTTATAAAATTATGACAGCAATATTTAAAAGCGTCTGATTCAAACCTGTACGGATATGATGGTCGTTCTTGTCTAAGTGACAGCGTGATAAAACGGTGTCCGTCACGCGTCACTTTCTATCCCACGGTGTTAAAAAATGACAGTATTGCCATAAAAGCCATCCGATTCTTAGTCACAAAAGATAGCAACGGTTTCAGAAATGTAAGCCAATAATATATAAGCCTTTTAATCCAATGTCCTATTGGCGTATACAGATAAGTAGTCGAGCTATTGGCGTATACAGTCGAGCTGTGAATCAGAATGAGTAAATCCTGTCTCATAAAACGTACTTTATCGTAATCTAGTCCCATAAAAGATCTCAAAAACAATAATGAAAGAAAATACGATTTTATAAACCGCATTTGATAAAATCCAACTTGATTCGATAATATATATATTAAAAAAATCTCGCAGTGCATATCGCCCCCACAAAAGTCACATACTAATTAGAAAAATTCCAATTTTATTTGATATTGATGCATTTCCTGTAATGCGTTTCGCGCTCACTAGCGAGATCTGAAGTAGTATCGTAATCACATCAAAATGATATTTTAAAGATCGAATATGGCTGGCTAGGTGTCGTAATATGGCCTATTAAGCCTTTCTCGTTGAAGATGGATTCGAGATTACAGACGTATCTACTGTATAATTTTAATCGGTCAAGTGTGAGTTGAACTGATGGGTTCCGTTTAGACGTGTGCGCCGCGCCGGCGCGCCGCCGCCGCCGGGCATTTTTGCCACGCCGCCGCCGCCGATAAATGATCGGCGTGAAATCGGCGTGACCTTGAGTGTTGTTAATCAGCTATTTTAACTTGATATTTGGATTACAATTAGGATTTTGAAGTGAAAACTTCTTTAGCGGCGCTGAGCACTTTTTGAGGTGGGGAATAAATGATAAACTCGATTCAGCGTAACGCGTAACGTAACGCTGACGTCATGTGTCACGCACAATGTTATTCACCAAAGAACTTTAGTCATAACGTATCATAATCAGGTCAATTATTTAAAACTGGACTATATTAAGCAATAAAGCTCAATGTTCTAATCTTGTACGGGCTGAAATACGAGGATCTCACAGTTACATTCTAACTTTATATCACTCCAATATAGTTCAATAAAGCTACATCTTGATGAAATCGCTAATAAAAGTGAACTCTAGTACTGGTGAATAAAACTCAAAATATCATGACCAAATATATTTCGATGCGAGTTCTGCAAGGTAACTTCACAATTTCTATTCGAATTTTAAACAATTAACGCTACAAACTATAGGTCACTGGCCAGCAATTTAGGAACTAAAGTTTTTCAATAGAAAGGAGGATGGGATGGAATTATACATAGATAGTGCTGCAGACATTTTGGACTAGTCATTGAGTTTTCACTTCTGTCGGCACTCCCGGAGTGCAACCCGTTGTTTTTTTTTTGGTATTATATATGCTACAGTTGTCAAATATATAACAATTATTTATTAAATAAAACAGAATACCCAGCTGCACAAACTATTTGACACACCGATTAAAGTAACTGAGTAATCCTTAGTATTCAGCGTGAAGAAAGATGACGTCATTATATGAAGTAGGATTTTTCCTGTAAATTGTGTATTCACATTCAACTATTAATTAAAAATTTTATGCTTTCACCTAACATACGAAGTGAGAATGCTATTACATGAAAATACTTACATTGCAATTAACTAGGCAACGAAAACACAGGGCTCATGTACCATGGAATCTCAAGGAGCAACAGAAAAGGAAAACTAACTAGCTAATGTTGCGTTGCGATCATCATCCTTGCTTGTACTATTGCATGTCGACTGGCTTACGGAAATAACAACAAGAAATACATCGAAATGACGGCTCTTCTGAAGAAAATTGAAGTTGAAAGTTCTAGAGTGGTCTTAAGATCAACCATTCCAAGACCAAAGTAATGGTTGTAGACAGGGCAAACGTACTCCGAGTTACCGACGCACTCGGCGATTACGAAAAAACGAGCAAGTTGTATATCTTGGCGGAACGAGCTCTCGTCTTTCCTATATTCCAGTACCTATGGTGCCGAGACACTGAGCCTAAAAAAGGGTGACGTGAAAAGGTTGGCGCTTTAGAGATGTAGTATTGGCGAAGACTGCTGCTTATACCTAGGACAGCTAGAAGAACAAACCCCTCAATTTTCAAATAGCTCAATATCGCCACTCGGGTTTCCACAACATCTTTCTTCGGACATATTATGCGGTTTCCAACGCATGATGTGGCAAAACATAATATGAATTTAGGCCCAATGAATGGCAAACGTGCTCAGAGTTGAGCATGTGTGATATGGTCGATGGGTGGCGGCAGTGCAACAGCTTATGACAGCACGAAATTGAGACAAATTAGGTACATGTGGTCGCAATCGTCAGCAATGAGATAACGAGAAAGAAGAAGATACTTATCACTGAGTCTGGAGCTTGTACGACAACAAAACCATTAAAGAGAAGCCATAGCAGTCCACTATGTCTAGGATATTCGAAGATAAGCCATGGACAGCATGACAAAACGGAGTTACAGAGAGATACCGATCGGATCGACAGTCATTGGGACCAGGTAACCCCTTAATACAAGCCAGTTACTAGGAAGTACAAGTTATTATACCTATCCTATATTCATTTACAAACCCTATTTTACTCAAAACCTATTCAAAACAATACGTAGATCACGTACATAGTTCACTTACCAGAAACCTGGATTATCAAAATGTTCACGAAAAACGACAGATTAATGATTTTTATTTAGAAACCTGAAAGTCAAGGTCACGCCGATTTCACGCCGAAAACACGCCGCCGCCGCCGAATTTTCGGCAAACGCCGCCGCCGATCGTTTTTTAATCAGCGCACACGTCTAGTTCCGTTACACACACACACACACACACGCACACGCACACGCACACGCACACGCACACGCACACGCGCACGCGCACGCGCACGCGCACGCGCACGCGCACGCGCACGCGCACACGCACACGCACACGCACACGCACACGCACACGCACACGCACACGCACACGCGCACGCACACGCACACGCACACGCACACGCACACGCACACGCACACACACACACACACACACACACACACACACACACACACGCGCGCGCGCGCGCGCGCGCGCAATTTTTGATAAATTTAACATATTTTTACCGTATTCTGGTTAGGATAAAAATGCAAAAAGAAGGTCACAGGGCAGACTGGACAGTATGTCCAACATTCAAATATACTGAACATATTTACTGTCCAGCCAGCCTCTGGATCGTTCGCAGATGTTTCTTTCTTAAAAATTAAATCAGCCTCAGGAGCCGATTTTTGAATTTTGACCGCTCGATTTCTTTATTTCGTTCAATAATATCTCCACTACTATTAGGCAGCATTTAAATTCTACTACATAATATAATTGAAAACGAGTAGTCAATATTTACCACTCGATTCCTAATTTATATCGCTGGTATTTCAAAAATTCGCATTTCGCCGTTTTCACCGATTTTCGAGCGATCGAAATTCAAAAATCGCACGTTGAAAGTTTGACGTTGTCGAATGAAAACTCGAACGGATCCCCAATGATTTTGCACCATCAACGCGGAAGATCTAATGCGCTCGCGCACCTAAACGTATAATTTGGACGCTGTCTTTGCTGTTTTTGGTCACGAGCTGCATTCAATCATTCAAGATCTGATCTTGGTTTGTGTAGGTATGCGGATTACGAAGTCAAGTAGTCTCGAAATTGAACACTGATATGATAGAATTATAATTAGTAAATTGTGAGTCGCAACTACTCAAATATGTATGTTATATACATAATTGTACTTAGAAAAAACACAGTTACAGAATAAATTAAATACAACAAAGGCGCACTTATCCCTGTATGGGATCTCTTCCAGTTAACCTTAACAAAAATACATCACAACTTTAAATCAAAAGTGAGACTTAGACATATTAAAATATAAAACGGGTCACTCACGCAAATGACGAAACATGTCGAACAAAATTCAATATACTTGCGTGAGTGACCCATATTAAAAATATTTTAATATGTCTGAACTTCATTTGATGTTATTCGCAATATATCTCCATTACCTTTGTTTGTGAATACGAGCAAGATATTAGGTACGAGTAATGTCGAGACTTTTAAATCAAGATAAGATTTTTTAAGATTGAATACCGCTCCATATTAAGAGTACCTAACTTAGAGCACTTTACAGTAAGTGTAGTTTGGTGAACTGAATCCATTTACAGCAGAGCCTTGAGTGGTGGAATAATAGTAGTTGTTTAAAGTACCTATGAGTGAAAGTATGTGATTTACTTTACTGCAGAAGGCATTTACTTAAAATGGGTTTTGAAATGTGCTTAAGTACTTAGAGTCCGTCTAAGCTAAAATTGCACCGATTTTAATAGACCAAAGTGAAAGAGTGTCACTATAAACCTCATATTTTCATAGATATTTGACATAATAAGGACATGGCCACACTTTGTCATTGCATATATATCGTTTGTCAAAGGACTGTCTCATTTCAATCATAGACAGAGAATCATACTATCTTTGTCTTACACTAGTACTAGCACCCAAAAGAAAAGCATGAGTATAGTTTTCCTGGTTCTTACTGACTGACAAATTGGTTTGACCAACTATATCACGCTTTTCATCGGACTCGGAGTCTCAAGCCGGTACCTACTACTAAAAACACTACCCCAAAAATTTTGGGCCAAAACGGGTACTAAAAAATATTATCCCACCTGTAACGGCCGGTGCAGCGTAAAAAATATCTTTTGATTGTAGCTTAATATCTTGTTAGTATTTTGAGTACACCGGTTTTTATTTATTTGAAGTAAAAACTAATACTAAATTGAAAAAGCCACAATGACATCTAGTACCTAGAAAGGGACGCTAAACGCTAGATTTTAGCATTGATAAAAAGACTAACCAGAGGCCATTAGTGCTTAATATGAGCACGTCGTCTCAAGTGCTTGGAATTAATCACTCGTTTAATTAGTAATTAGGTACACTCGTTAAAGTACAGAATCCAGTAAGAAGAGATCCAGAAATACCAGTTTCTAGGATCTCAGATATGTACTTGCAAATCTTAAAAGCTAACTTTCCGCCATGTCTGGTCAAATATATTACAGATATTTAATTACACAAACGGGTCTACCGCGATATAATTTCATGGTTTTTACCTTAAATTACGACGTTTCAAGTAGTTTCAACTGAGTTGCACCAGCTGTGGTCACGGAAACGTCGGAATTTAAGGTAATTAAATTTTATATGTTACAAAACGCGAGGTTTTAAACTGTTATAATATTATTACAGTATGTGAACTTTATAATATCAACATGTAAGTATGTTGTTTATAAAAAGTACCCACTTATGGCATAAGTTTCACAAATGATAATTTAATTTTACAGGAAATCCAAGCATTAATATTTATTTCAATAAAATAAGTCTTAGCTAAAACATTTATTTGCCAAGTTTGTGAAAGGTTAGGTTAGTGTGATCAGAGCATAATTTGTACTTTTGAAATTGAATACACTTCATTGAGTATTTTATAAAACTGTGATATATTACATAATACAAGGCTTTCATCAAGTACTTAGTAAGTTTTGTGGCATAACATATTTTTTTTAATTAAAGAACTACTTCCAACTTATAATTATCCATAAACCACACACACTCTGTTAAAATTTTGCAGTGTTATTTAGTTCTCCACCGCGTGTATTATTTTATGGATATTATAACTGTTCGTGATTTCCTCTGGAACCATAAATATAGTATTTTCTGAAGCATAATAACCAGGGGTCAGATTTCCAAATCGGTTTAGGGTCCAAAATTGGCGCGCCTTTACAACGTGATGACTTAATGACCTCAAGTACTTTGTTCTTTGAAACACTCATTGCAATTATTTTACAAAGTATTTCTTTTTTTTAAATACTACTATAAAATTTTATGAAAACTGCACCGTTTTTTACTTTAAACTGTAGATGTTTTATTTTGTTTGAAATGTAATAAGTAGTGTCCGACCGAAGGTTCGGTTTCGGTTTCGGTTTCGGCCAGTTTCGGCCAAAAAATCATGTTTCGGCTGTAGTTTCGGTTTCGGCCAAAAAACGGCCGAACCTTTCGGCCGGGCCGAAACTTATGAAATGGTACTTCGGACAAAGACCAAAAGTTGGGGAATAAGTAGGACAACAATATTAATACATACCTACATATACTGATTCATGTATAGGTACAGAAATTAATTGGTTTATTATAAAACACAATTCCACTAATGAGAGCGCCACTGGACGGTCGACGCAGTCTTAAGAGGCTGTCAATACCTATAACGCGCACACTGTCTAATTGTATCGGAGTGAATGAGATAGCACTATCGCACGTAGCCGTTGGCCGAAAATCAGCTCGGCCCGAGTCGAACGATGTCTTTTTCGCTCTTATTCACTCACTTATTCAGTCATTTTTCTATCTATCTCTAATGGCAAATTTTGAGCGAGGCTAAAGGCTACGCTCAACTAATAGTGCCGCAAAGTTGATTTTCTCAATAGTTAATATTTTGCGAAGCTGAACAGCTGACTATTGATAATAACGAAGAAAAAACCCTTATAAGTGTCCCCAGTACAGTTTTTCATACGAATGCTCGACCTTAGCCTCACTTTTTACCTCAATTTACCATTGGTTTGTGTTCCACATGTCCTCAGTGTCCTCTACTTCAGCTTAGCCTTTGGCCTCGCTGCGCCATGCTCGGCCTGCGGTCTCGCTTTTTAATACAATGGACATTGGTTGGAGTCTGTGCTTAACTACTTATCCTGAAGACTGAAGCACGGCTTTGACTTCGCATGAAAGTTCGCCTCACTGGGGCACTTCGAACATTTAGGCCCAGGTGAAGATCGGTACCCGGCCTTGCGATATTGTTAACAAAAAATTTCGCGCTCGCTGCGCTCGCGTTTTTGGTTGGTTTTTTGGTTGAACCTGTATCTACATGTTAGCTTGACTGGTGAATGAATAGACCAAGAAAATTCTGCAATTATTTTGATACAGTGCTACTAGTGCAAATGTTATTTATACGTCATAATTTCATAGAAGTTTTGACGTTTAAAGTAACACTTGCACTGCATGGGTTATCAAAATCGTTGCAGAATTATCTTGGTTTAACTCTAGTAATTTTATTTAAAAAAACTGCTTAAGTAACATCATTTTCAAGGACATTGGGTGTTGACAGCCCCATAATATGTGTGTAAAAGCGGTTTTATGACATTTTTTCAACGATTTTAACAAGTCTACAAAAGTTTCGGTTTCGGTTTCGGTTTCGGCCGAAACTAGAGCCAAAGCCGAACATTCGGTTTCGGTTTCGGTTTCGGCAAAAAAACATGTTTCGGTCGGACACTAGACTAATAAGTTGATTTTTAGTGTAGGTATTACCTACCCAACAATAAGATAATAATGGTATAGGTAGTATTGTAAGACTACTATACATAATTATATTATCCATGTAATGCCAGATACAAGTTATGAATGAAAATAAAAAACAGCGTTGTATGTTCTAAATATGGTATTATTTATAAACACATGTCAAGTCCACCAAGCCATCAAGGGCTTGATCAGAGAATTAAAATAAACTCTTCTAAGACTATAAGTGCCACTATCAAACTACAAAAAACTATTGAAAAGTTTATCTTCATCCTACTTTATTTTGTACAACAAAGACAGAAAACCCAACCTATAATTGACACCGCACCACTATATCTGTGAAGCAGTCCAATATAGTGTTTTCACAGAAGAAATAATAGTACTACCGTACAGAAAGGACACTTCCTACAAACCCGAAGTTTGACAGCGATTCAGGGTCGAATCATGCTATCCCTTTCTAATATATAGCACTATCCCTTTCGGCTATTTAGGGTTGTCAAAATTCATGTGATTATCTTATCTGTGGTCGTGCACGCACAAGGAAGTTAAGTGGTGCCAACCCTAATAATTGCTCGGAGCAATGCTGAGCCGAACGGAGCCGAGTTCGACCGAAGTCAGGAGTGTCTCCCCACTGGTGTTTTGCAAAAAAATTGTACATCATTAAGCGTAGTTAAGAAGCAGTGTTTAGTCTTAATTTAATTGATTCACTTGTGTAACGAAAATTAACCATGTATATTGTATTGTATGAGTGATTTGCAAAAAAAATGTACATAATTAAGCGTAGTTAAGAAGCAGTGTTTAGTCTTAATTTAATTGATTCACTTGTGTAACGAAAATTAACCATGTATATTGTATTGTATGAGTGATTTGCAAAAAAAATGTACATAATTAAGCGTAGTTAAGAAGCAGTCATTAGGCTTAAGTTAATTAATTCAATTATGTTATGAAAATTAACCATGTAAAGTGTATTGTATTGTACTTAATTCATAAACATAAAGTCTATCGTATGCTAATACACTCTCTTTTCAAAGTTATTTGCAGGATAATAACTTAAATAGAAATGGGTTAATTGTTGTAATGTAACACAATGGAATCAATTAACTTTGGACTGATTACAGGTCCTTAACTATGTGCAATTCACTCATAACTATAAAGTTTTCATTGTAAACTTCCAGCTTAGTTTAAGGCCTAGACTATCTAAGTATAATAAGGTAGGCTACAAAAACAATTCCAGAAAACTTTCAAGTCCTTATCGGTCCACATTATCTATTAAAGGCAATGCTTCAGTTACACAAAAACCTACCTTATTTTAATGATATAGGGTAGGTAATATAATGACAGGTGCTGCCACCTGCGTTCCTACAGTTTTCGCGGTGGTTGAACTAAGTTACTGGACTCTTTGTTACAATTATAATAGACCGAGCATTAGCGAAGGTCTCCGGTTCAGCTTGGGCATAAATTCTTCCGTATGTCCGGATGTTCTCCTCTACAGGTCGCAAATTCGCAGTCCTCGGCACATTCTTGTGAAATTTTGTGAGCGATGATTAAACGTAATTGTTAGTAGATAAATTATTTTTCTTTTGGGATTTTTTAGGGTTCCGTACCCAAAGGGTAAAACGGGACCCTATTACTAAGACTTCGCTGTCCGTCCGTCCGTCCGTCCGTCCGTCTGTCACCAGGCTGTATCTCACGAACCGTGATAGCTAGACAGTTGAAATTTTCACAGATGATGTATTTCTGTTGCCGCTATAAGAACAAATACTAAAAACAGAATAAAATAAAGATTTAAATGGGGCTCCCATACAACAAACGTGATTTTTGACCAAAGTTAAGCAACGTCGGGAGTGGTCAGTACTTGGATGGGTGACCGTTTTTTTTTTTGCTTTTTTTTCGTTTTTTTTTTTTGCATTATGGTACGGAACCCTTCGTGCGCGAGTCCGACTCGCACTTGCCCGGTTTTTTTAAAATGGCGGTGCCATCGGGGCTTTCGAGGTCTACAGCTCATATCAGAACTTCAGAAGTTCAAAACTCTATTTGTACTTGAAGTTTTCCGTAATTGTCCTTGTCAGTTATTTTGACACTGTTTTAGAAAGATAATACGTAAATCACATTTTGACTGTCATAGGCATTTAAACTTTTATAGATAAAGGGGGTCGTCTTTCCAGAAAAGGTATACCTGCCTGTTCTACGAGTATTGAGAGCAGTTATTTTTGATTTTCCATTATAGAATGGACATAAAATATTTCAGCCCCAAACGAACTTTGTTTTAGGTTAAAAATTAGGTACGTTTAAAGCAGAAAATTAAAGGCTTATAAAAATGATCCATGATAATCTTAAATTAGTCTATTAAATATCGTACTTATCTTACCCCCTTATTCATAAACGCGCTACAAACCTCAATTAGCTAATAATCGTTTGTCCTTATTTGTCATTTTGACTTATGTATTTGTAAGAAAGGGATAAAACATAAATTAACTAAATCGGGCCCGTAAAGTTTTATGAATAAGAGGGTTTATAACTAGACCGACTTACCTGAATGTTTCCACGCGAGCTTCCAGTATTTAAATGCAATTTCAATGTTCACTAAAGACACATAATAGTAACAACCTAACCTCACTTAAACTACTTTAACTCCAGAAGCGCACAGATTTGCACACACAGCTGCCAACACACAGCGGTCACTGCTCTCATTTCGCACACACTGCGTTCCTGTGGGTCCGGCTAGGAAGGACCATCCGGCTCGGAGGACCAAGGTCGCGCACGTCGGTCGCTGGCGCGGCGTACGCGCACACTAAAGCCCCCTCCAAAGCTCTGTTCAACCTGCTCTGGGCTTTTTTACGGCGGAGCTTGCGGCCGTATTCTGGGCGATTGATTGATTTGTGATAGTTGAAGGGATGATTTTGCATATTTTTGCTACTGTTTAGGCACTTTCGGTCCGATTCGAACTTTAAGATACGTCAGTTAATAGATCTAGAAACGATATGTCAGTGTCAAATGTGACGTTTCTTCAAACAAAATCGTCACTTTTGACACTGACACATCTAATCCATATCGTTTCTAGATCTATTAACTGACGTATCTTAAAGTTCGAATCGGGCAGTTTGTAACTCGTTCCGTGGCGTAAAAGTATTTACAATTTTACAGATGTAACTCGGCAATATTGATGCGAAACTTGCCTGTCCAATGATAGCACCATTTTGACCGGTGTTACCGGTTTCTAAACCTACTTTACTTCTATTTTTTTTTCATTAGACTAGATGGCAGCCAATTAATTGATTATGGGTAGCAAAATAATATCCATCTCTAACGCTTGACAGTGAAATAATTATTTGCAAAATAGATTTTAATCTTTAAAAATGTAGCTCCATAGAACCATTTTGAATCAAACCGATAGAATAAAGTGTTATTTTTAAATGTGCTAATAAAATAATTATCACAATCATAGCCGGCAGGCCTCGTCGGCGATGGCGGGATAACTTGGACTCCTTCTTGAGAGGCTGGCCAGATATAGCACTAAACAGAGACGAGTGGAGGAACCGAGGTTTCCGTACTTTTTAGTATTTGTTGTTATAGCGGCAACAGAAATACATCATCTGTGAAAGTTTCAACTGTCTAGCAATCACGGTTCGTGAGATACAGCCTGGTGACAGACAGACGGACAGACGGACAGACGGACAGTGGAGTCTTAGTATTAGTAATAGGGTCCCGTTTTTACCCTTTGTGTACGGAACCCTAAAAATCATTGCAATGTGTGTTTGTGCCTTACTTTTAATTAGACTTACGATTGCTTAACCACTTTGCCAGAATCAGCATCCTGATAAGAAAGTGTAGTAGCGCCGGCACCCGCTGCGGGTGTACCAACCACACTCACTCACTATTGAACCTTATCTCTTTACATTAAGATTTATAATTGGTCAACTAATTTTGTACACGGTGGTACTAAGAGCACTTAACTGAGCGTTGGTCAACTCTATGTTATTGCAATAAGATCTACATTCAGTTAGTGCTCTTAACTGGCCAGTGATAGATCTTATGTCTTTGTAATTAGGTTTAGAATCGGATGCTGTAACGAAGGTGGTACGGCGGCGTGCGCAAGCGATGCGGTTTGCAAAACTGCTCGCTCCCTTTATTTCCTGGCGGAAAGACGAAAGAAACGTTTTTAGGGTTCCGTACCCAAAGGGTAATAACGGGACCATATTACTAAGACTCCACTGTCCGTCTGTCCATCTGTCCGTCTATCTCTCACCAGGCTGTATCTCATGAACCGTGATTGCTAGACAGTTGAAACTTTCACAGATGATGTATTTCTGTTGCCGCTATAACAACGAATACTAAAAAGTACGGAAACCGCGGTGGGCGAGTCCGACTCGCACTTGTTCGGTTTTTTATATTACAATACAATTACAGTTTTTAAACTCATAATGAGGTTTGTCAAACTAGAAACATTTTTGAGTGTTGCTGGATAAATTGAAATATGTATCTACAAAGTTTAGTAGACATCAATGATTTTTTTTATTATCTATCCCATTTCTGGGGTTACCCTAGATAACCCCAAGACATGTACCTAGTCCTTGGGTCAACTATAGTGTATTTCATTTGAGATTTTTTTGGAGAATAAATTCAAATAATTTTGTCTACTCGTTATCTTAATAACCTCAATGCATCATAATGAAACATCAAACACTTAAGTTTTTTTTTTATAAAAAGATCTGACGCCTATCTAATAGTACACTTTGATCACCGCGGAAGCTCTCAAGTCCGCACTGAATTGATTTTGATAAGGTTTTTGCTATACAAGCTAATTACGAGTACTCTGATTGCGCCGGCGCCGGTTTTATGTCAATTCTAAAACAACATAAGTAAAATATATATTTCATCTTATTTTGGACCTTATTCCATGGTAATAAGGCTACTTTGCTTGGTTTTTAGTATGGTGATACTTGTATATAATAGTTTATGATATATTTTACATGTCGGC